>NC_135310.1:114456656-114762233 GCF_048772815.1 Callospermophilus lateralis | reverse complement strand
TAGGTGAGCAGACAGGAGACAGTCTAGACATCCCCAACACCCCGTCCTCCTTCCAGACTCTGCCAACAGCCATTCTGCTTCGTCTGATTTTGACGGCTGATTCATGAGTGGAATCACGCTTTGTTCTCTCGTGACTCGCCTCCCCCCCCCCCCCACACTTAGCATACCATTAATTTCCTTCCTGTTGTAGGTTCTGCCAGACTCCCCTGTGTAGAAGCTCAGGAGTATTTGAGTGTCTAAACCACATTGTGACTGAGCGCCTCAGCACCCAACCAGAGAGTGTGACTCAGTCACGTGCAAGGTTGGTCTCCCACAAACACAGCAGAGCTTTCCCCACCCTTCTTGGGTTTGAGGGTCGGTGTCTCGTGCATGGGTGTGTCTTGCTACAGCCCCATGAGTGAAGCGATGCTCACCTATTCCTTTGTAATATAACCCCTTGCCCTGTTAGGATAGACTCTTCCGTGGAAGCGCCTTGTGTGTGTCCCCTTCTCTTACTGTGCCCTTAGGTGTGGCCTACCCAGGTGTCAGTCAACCTGCTGACAGTGGACATCATGAAGATAGACTCAGCCCCCTGAAACCTGATCCCTTGCCTCATTTGAATAGCTTCTCAATAGAAGGGGCCAGTGCCTGCTCTCTTCCTGCGGACCCTTAAGTCAGAGGAATTGTCACAGCGGCCCCAAAGAAAAAGGTATTTGTGTCTCTTGTGTGGTTATTTTGTGCAGTCCAGTTAGCCCAGTTTAACTGGAGTGACCCCCGAGCCTTTTAGTTGCAAGAACAGAAACCCGGCACCACATCTTGGTTTCCACTCGTCTGGCAACGACACTGGGCTGATCCCCCATTTTGGCTACAGTGAATCACACTGCCAAGAACCCGGTTGTGCAAACCTCTTTGAGAATCTGCTTTCCATTCTTGTGGGTACACACCCAGAGTGGCACTGCTGAATCCTATGGTAATCTGAGGCCCACCATGCTCTCGTTTTCCCACAGTGGCAGTACCTGTTATGTACCCGACGCTCCCATCAGGGTTTCAGGGTCCCCACATCCTTGAGAGTAGTTATTCTCTTTGTTAGAGTGTCCATCCGAATGCTGTCAGGTGGTTCCGGTTTTCATTTTCCCCGATTAGTGATGTGGAGTCTTTTCAGGCATTACTGGCAGTCTTCAAGGCCTTTGCCCATTTTTTTGAATCAGGTTATTTTTGTCATTGAGTTTGAGGAGTTCTATTTATAATCAATAGAAAGTCCATTAGATATAAGATTTGCAAATGCTTTCTCCCATTCTGTGGAGAATGATCTTTTTACTGATAAATTAAGCTTGTGCATCAAGTGACACTTTCATGAAATCCAGTTTGTTTCTTTGGCGACCTGTGCTTTTGGCACCTTATCCAAGAAGTCACCAACTAATCTGGCAAAGACTTTTGTCCCATGGTCCTTCTACGTTTTAGTGTTAGGTCTTCCATCCACTGAGTGGACCTAGGTATGGCGTGTTCAGTGTGAGTCTAGCTGCATTGGTTTGCATGTGGATATCCAGGTCACCCCGCCGGTTGAAGAGTGTCCTTTCTCTATTGAAAGGATTCAAGACCTTGTCAAAAATTATTTGACCCTCCATGTGAGGGTCTATTTGGGGGCTAATATATTTTCACTGGTTTATGTGTCCGAGTTGGGGGGAACACCATCTTCTTGGTGGATTAATTTGTAGGGTAAAAAGTAGAAGAGATTGCCAGGAACTTCTTTCCAAGACTTGAAATAGGCATTCCTAATTATTAACCAGGAGAGCACATGCTGAAGTACTGTTTTAAGGCAGGGTTTGGACCAGCAATGAATGACTTCCCTTAGCTGAGAAAAAAAAAAAATCATTCATATCTTCAAATAAAAGATTTCATGGGGAGATGCAGAGCACTTGAGAGCTACACACTTCTCTCCGGGGAGGGAAGCTCCTCCTAGGCACTCCTAATGTGTATTTTAGTATCACATTAATTCTGTGTTTGTAGCTTTGTAGTAAGTTTTGAAAACAGGAAGTATAAATTCTCTACTTCTGTTTTAAAGATTGTTGGTTCTTTGAGAATCTGTATAATTTTGGAGTGGGCTTTCCCGTTTTCACAAACCTGGTCATTGGAATTTTTTTTTTTTTTTTTTTTTTTTTAATAGGAATGCATTGAATCTGTAGACCACTTTGGGTATTGTTGAAAACTTAACAGTATTAAGTTTTCAATCAATGAACATGGAATGTATTTTCATTTATTTATGACTTCTTTAATTTCTTTCTGCAATGTTTTATAACTTTCATTGTATGAATTTTACTGCCTTGCATAAGTGCTTAGAATAGCATAAAAAGGAATACCATATTTAAGTGGAATTGTTTTTATAGTTTCCTGTTAAGATTGTTCATTTGTTGGGGCATTCTGAGCTCTTTAGCTTCTTCCAGGCTGGTTGAAGTCCTTCCCTGCAGGAGACTTTCACCTCCTCTTCCCTTCAGGCTCTTCCCCGGCAGATGGCTGGAGAAGATAGGCCCACGTCTTAGAAAAGCAGGATGCCATCAGCCAACAGGAGAGAATGATGATAATTCTTGGGATTCATGGATGACAAAGCAACTTTGCAAAAATGCATGACCAACAAAGAACAAAGTGTCCATTCACACGTTTCACTCCATGGAGACAGAAAATTACAAATCCACATTACAGGAAAGGCATCAGTAAGTCATGTTAAAAAGATCACATGACCTGAAAATGACACCTTTTTATTTTTAGTGGCGCTTTGATGGCATCATCCTCATTCTTTCTGCCTTCTATACCCTCATTTCTTCCCTCCCACTCTTCTTCCACTGGGGTCCAGAGTAAACCTACTATGTAAAGCAGATGGAGGTTAAGGCATTTTTCGGTCCTATCGATCCATCTGGAATGGTGCTGGGACTCGAGATCCAAGGATCCTACACCATTATCCCTTCTTTCAAGAAATAGGCCATCAGGGCTGGGCTGTCTTCTTATACCGAAGCATTTCAGGAAGGAAAGAATCACAACCGGCTCTGGAGAATGGGGGCAAGTTGCTAACAGAGGTATTGTTCTTGTGATGCTAGGTGCGAGAAAAGTGTATAGAAGTAAGTACAGACAAATGATAGGACTGGAAGTAGAGGGGATTTTCCTTAGTAGAAATACTTTGCCAGCCTTTGGACAGAAGCCTTACATCCTCAGAGGACCCAAGGTTATAAGGGTACCAATGACAACATGGCAGATTGTGACTTTGTAATAGCAACTCTGGACTAGCCAACACCTTTAATAGCACCAGTAACTCAAACCTTACAGGGCATTTGATGATGCTAGCCCTTGCTGCATAGATGCTAGTGTCCCCTAAATCTCATGGATCCCCATCTCTTAAACCTGGGGTGGGGCGTAATCTTCATCAAGGAACCGCAGAAGTAATCACAGTGAGCTAAAATGTAATCAAAAACAATAGTGGACACTACAGTCACTCAGGGGAGTGGAGTTGTCCACTAGCATTGATAAATTCCCCAAATTACTGGATTGGATCATGAGGCTGAAGGCCATTTAAAATTGTGAAAAATCCAGAAAGATGCCTCGTTTGGACACGATTGTCATCCCAAGTTCGTATCAAGAAGACAGATGGAGCCTAGGAGCTCGGGCAGTACCATTTTTGACGGGGACCACGGAGGCTGGTGAGTGAGCACAGCCTACAGATTAGAGAACCCAATTGCCACGTAGGGAGTTAAGTTCATGGGCACAGTAGTGGAAAGACTAGGGTCAAAGTCTGAATTTAGAAGAGAATGAGTGAGATTAGGCAGAGGAAGAGGCGGCCTTTTCTGCCTCCTAGATTGAGGAGGTGCAGGAGCTGGGGGTGGGGTGGGGGGAGAATGCTGCGAAATGATTTCCAAAGGTTCCCACTAGATGGCGGTGTTGGTCAGAACATGAGTCAGCAAAGGTTTCCCCAGGACCTTTCCCCGGCCTGAGAAGAGGGGTACTCAGGGAGGCAGGGTACACTGGGTCCAAGACTGCCAGGAACAAGCATTTGTTTATTTTCCTTTGCCTCACACCTTTAAGGACAATGTGTCGAGTTCAGATTCTGCTTCCGGAACTCTCAAAGTTACTGCTCACATTTAGTCTCTCCATTACTGATTAAAACCAGAAGAATACCAGCCTGAGGCATATCAGTTGCTTTGACGGAAGAGAGGTGGGGGTCATGGATGGTAAATTCAGCGACTCCCCCTGGCCTATGAGCTAAAGTTCAAATGCTTAGGGAATTCAGAATACTCAACTTTTAACTAGTCTGTTACTGATACTCCTTAAGTTCCAACATGATGCTTTTTGTGTTCTGAAAAGCTATGACTTTGACAGAGACTGCTTCTTTGGAATGCATTCCCTGACCCATTTAGGGAGATTTGATCACCGTTGACTTAGTGCCATTAGCTAATCTATACTGGTATGGATTTACGTTGGGGGTGGTATGATGGCCAGGGACCCAGAAATGCCCTCATATCCTCTCTAATCCCCTGCTAGCTCAGTCAGGACTCCCTTGCTTGTGACAGAAATCCAATTAAGTCTATCCTAGACAAAAAAGGAAATGTTATTGGCTTCAGGAAGAGTGTGGGTACAGCTGGGAACATTTGATGAGCAGGGATTATATGATCTTTCTGGAACATTCTGCAGATTTCTGTTGCTTTGAGGGTTGGATTCTGCTTTCAAAGGAAGGCAGATTCCCCCCCCCCACACACACACACACACTGGTGGGGGACACAGGGACTGGCTGCTTTCTGCTCATCACTTACCAGCTTTAGGAAAAAGACTCTTTCTAACCAGGATTTCATTAAGCCAAAAAACCTGCAAAAGATGGCCATATGACCACCACAGGCCAATCATTGTTCCTTCTCTGCTTGGTCTACCTTGGGTCATGTGCCCACTCTATAGCCTGTGATTGATAGTCTCCAAACTTCACAACTGGAATTGATTATTTTTTCTAGAGAAAATTGCACTCCCCAAAAAAGAACACTGGGCAAGCAATTTCCCCGATCCCTATATACCTGAACACCACATTTACCAATAATAATAATAATAATAATAATGTGCAGAATTACTCAAAGTACCTGTATTACCAGATAGGGTCACATATCCCTGACCTCAACACAGAGCTCTGAATTAAGCCCAGACTTGGTTTGAAGTCTAAGCAGGCCTCCTAGAACCTCAGAGTCAGATTGGTAGTTAGAAAGAGGTCAGAATTTCAATTGCAAAGAAGGAATTTGGAGGAGTTACCATGAAGACCATGAAGCTTCCTGGGGCTTCCCCATCAGAAGTGACAATCGGTGTGCGCTACAGCAGGACCCCTCGCGGGCCCAGCCCTTCCCCAGCTAGTAAGGGACGCCCAACTGACCTCAGCACTCTGATCAGGTAACAGGTCCTCCCTGGGTGGTGAGGAGCTGGCAAAGGGTGGATTGGTTAGTGGAGCGTTTCCTCCATTGGTCTACTCTGTGCTCTGTTAGCCCAGTGGGTTCAAGTTTATGGTCTTCACTCCAGTTTATGATCATCCAGGAAGACTACCTTGGGCAGTGGAGGAGACCCCCGTCACCAAGAGAAAGCCCCGAGGCTGCCTCCTGGCACTTACCTCCGATTTTTATGAAATTCCTGGGACCAGAGGAATGGGCAGTTCTGGTGTTGGCTCTAGAAGCTTCTGAGATGCATAGACTAAGACACTTAGCCCAAGTTTTGCATAGTGAAATACGGACCCCCTATTTCAAGTCATCCCTAGTCTTATAGAAACTGGTTTGCTAGAGCCACAAACACCCAGTGCCCACAATACTAAGAATGTCCCCAGTGGACACTGCATCAATGCCCCTCCTTGTTTACATCCCCGTGTGGGGATACTGAAGTTCCAGTAGCGAACTCCCCCTTTCTTTGTTGCCATGGAGAAAAATAAAGTCTACTTTCTCTTGGGGGAAATTAAAACCCCCGTGAAATAAAGGGCCAGTAGTCGCTGCAGTTTTCTTGTTTTCATTAGTCCCAGCTAGAGTCTCATGGTGTCGTTTCTATTCGCTGCCAACAACCCCACATCTCTGCCGCGTAAGGCTGGTGCCTGGGAATCGCGTCACTGGTGTTCTCTTGCTAGCCTGCTTGTCGTCAGGCTTATCCCCCCGAGAGCCACAGAAAGGAGATTGGCAAGGGGAAGACAGATGGAATGTTTAGCTCTCCCGTCTTCCTTCCCGCCTTGGGCCACATTTTTCGCTGTGGCTGTATATTTGAACACCTACAGATCCCGTTTGACAACCCATTTGCCCCAGTGCTAGCTCTCCTAAGCTAACTCTTTGTTATTTAAGGGAATTACCAGCTTGCTGTTGATGCTAGCCTTGGGCACCTCTAGAACTTGATTTTATTCATTCTGCCCATCTCTGACTCTCCATTAGGTCCTTTTCCTTTAAAGGAATTTGAGCAGCATCCTTTTCCCTGCCGTGACCTTGACCTCTCACCAACCACCCGCACCAGGCAGCACCTGTAGATGGCCTCATTGGTGTGTATCGGATCCTTCTAGCAGTTGCAGTTAATTCCACCTTTGAGCCTCATCTCTTCCACTCTGTGGAAGGGTACCCTGCCAAAGGGTAAGTGGGACCTGCAGATGTCACCACACTGACCCTAGACCCATGCTATCTACTTGCAGTAGCATTTCCTAGACGAGACTGATGGTTTCAGAACCCAGTACATATTTAGTCTCTAGACCTACATTGCTGTTGTCAGCTGTAGACACTAATGCAGATGAAGTGCTGTCGGGGGGAAATTAAGGTACGCAAGAAGAGAAAATCTGGGTTCAGTTTCACTGGGATTCCAGTTGTAGTTGTCAGTAATACTGTTCACCAATACACACCAGCCATCCCCACTGAAGACACATAAGAGGATTAGATTTCCTGGTCCCTTCTGGTTAGTTACGGTCATAACCAATTCAGTCAATGAATTCTAGAGAAGACTGGGAAGGATGTATTCGTTTGGGACTGGGCATTTAACTCTGGGGTAGACTCTCCAGAGTGCCTTTTCCCTCTGGCATCATCACCTGCCAAGTTCCAAATGGTGACTGTCACCAGCCTGGGTCCCTGGGTGATCAGTGAGCAGAATGCCCAAGTCTACCTAATATTGATACAAGTGGCATGAAACAGCCAAAATTTGGCGATTGTGTGGTACTGTAATAAAATCTATCCGGTCTTGACATTAACATAAGCCCAACTTGAACAACTATAGAACCTGCCTGTGATATTGAGACATATATTTGGTCTTCATCCCACTCTCCTGGCATACAGATAATTTCTTTGTTCCCGTCATATGTACATAGTTCCTAAAATACTTGGACTCTCGGGAGTCATGAGTGTTTTGTATGCTAATCAGCTTCAGGATGGGGCTGGTCACTGGAAAGACCAGAGCACAATTAGAGGGTTGGGACTTCCAGCCCTATTCCCTTCCAACCTGTGGGGTGGGGAATAGAGACCAAAAACCAAGTTGATCACCAATGGTCAGTGATGTACATATATGAAGACAAATAGTGTGAAACTACTTTGTGTACAATCGGTGACTTGAGAAATTGTGCTCTATGTTTAATATAGATGATGGCTGAATGCAATTCATTTCATAACAAATTAGAATTCATGAAAATATTCTTGAGCAGCAGCTGAGATTTTTTTAAATTTTTTATTGGTTAAAGGTGGAGTTGTGACTGACAGCAAAATATTCTCAGAAATTAAAGAATTTCTGACCCAGGCCAGAGCCCTGTCCCCTCCACATGGAACGAGGTAAACTTATAAGGACTCATTATGTGTGAAGCCACTTTAATAATCTAATGTCCCAGAACAAATCTCCCCTGATCCTGGGAGAAAATTCTAATGTAGGCCAAGAGAAGATTCAAACTTGATTTTTTTTTAAAGAAAATCCTGTACCAGAGACCTCAAACTTTCCACTGTAGTACCTGCCTCCCAGTTTTTAATGTATTCTTGATCTTCCATGATTGTAGTTTAGTAGCATTAGATGGGTTTCCATGGGACCTCATCTTTTTGGTTCTCACTATTCCTTGAGAGTCATAAGGAACGAGAGCTGAACCAGTTGAGTGGACAAGGAACTCCTCCATTACTTGCTCTTTGCAAACATTGGGTAGAAGCATTCAGCTTCTAAAATGGTGCCCAATGATTCCCACCTAGTGGTCTTCACACTCTTGTGGGGCGTCTCCCCACCTGGTACCGTGATTGGTCAATGTACCCACTAACATGCCACTTAAGAAATTAAGTTATTAGAAGTCACTACTTATGTTAATTTTTGTGTCTTTGATCTCTTGCTCAGGAGAAATCCAACTGCCACAATTTGAACATTCAGGATCTCTGGTGAGACCCAGGATGGGGGAGAACTGAGGCGTTCATTTTAACCACTGAGAGAAACCAAGGCCTACCAACGGCCATGTTGGTCAGGTTGGAACTGACCCTCCAGCCTTGGATGCTTTAAGGTTGAGCTGTTGACTGGGGCTTAACACTGAGCCAGGCCACCAACCTAAGCCACTCCTGAATTCCTGACCTTGAGAAACTGAGACAGTGTTTGGAGTATTGTGTTCCATAGCTACTATGGTTTGTCCTACTCAGAGCTCATGTTGGAATTTAGTCCCCACTGAGGTATTTAAGAGGAGGGACCAGGGGAAACCTTTCAGATGAGAGCTTTGTCCTTACAGATTAGTTCATTTGATATGATGGATTATCTAGAGAATAGGTCTGCTCCAAGAGCCAGTTTGGCTCGATTTCTCTTGTACACACCTGCCTCTGCCTTGGAACTGTTAGAAAAGATTATCAGATACGGCCCCTTCCCCTTGGCCCTGGAGAGTCCAAGTCAATTCTTTATAACTTAACTAGTCTGTGATAATGTGTTAGCAGCAGAAGGCGTACACAGGGACAATAGCAATAGATAACAAGGTCAAGGCCGACTCCTGGGGCCTTTCCAGACCTCTGATGTCTACACTGTGGACTTGGGAGCACTGGACAGCCTCTTGGTTATTCATTTTGGGGGTTGAGAGGCATGGCTTTGTTTCCTAGGAACCATGGGCCACTTAGGGACTCTTCTTTTGGAGTCAAAGAATAGGTAGGAAATGGGTAAATGATACCTATGTTAGTACTACTAAGTTATTTGCATAATAGCTGTTGGCTGAGCCTTGTTCGTTGTATAGATGAAGCCTTACTCTCCCCCGCCCCCCGCCAATGTACCAATATGCATCGATACACACCGTCTTTGCTATGAAATTTAGGGGAGCAATTTTGATTGTCAATACTTGCTTCCTGAACTTTCCAAAGTTAGTGAGATCCAACTCCCGACGAAGCAACAGAAAGAGGTGAGAGCGGCTCTTCACCAGCTGGTGAGGCTCTAGATCCAAGGAAGACCACTCTAGCTCTGGGGAGGATCCTTGTGTGTTTCCTGTTGTAACCCCAGGAACTTGGACATCACTGCTGTGCCCACCTGGGATGGGAGCCCTGGGTTGGTGCCGTGTGTCTTGCAGACAGATGGGCAGATTAGACAACATCACCAGAAGCAGAGCAGCCGAGACCCACCCTGGGTTAAATTCTCTTGAAATACCTGGAGCGGTTTTTGCATCGCTGACTGGATCTTTGTTGATCCATTATTTAGGAGATCAGAGGGGGAGGGAGATGGAGAGAAAGAAGATGAGACTCAAGTGGCCAAGAACTGGAACAACTTTCTAATCTTACCAGGTGCACACAGAGGCCACTGTTTCGAGCCTCTGCCAGTCCTGTTCCAGGCTGTGAGTGTCTGACAGATCAGCCGCCTTGCTGCATAGCAAAGGAACAGAAGTGAGATGTTTTTAGAAAAGAATCACTCCAGGCAGAACTGAACACTTTGAAAGACGCCTTGCTCTGCCTGTCGAGGGATTACTTCAGGCAATGTCCCAGTCAAGGGCTTCCTTTGCACGAGACCAAACCTATGGCATGGAAAGCATACAGACTATTCCTTTGAATATTTCATATTTTACTGGGAGGTTTGGAACATAAAGAAATGATACTTAGCACATGCAACCAATGATTCTTGGTTCATAGGGGAAAAAAAAAGAAAATCAAAGCAATCATACTTTGATTCCAGGGCAATTGAATCACTTTTTAAATTTGCAAACAAATCCTATCAGAAGCCTATAATCTTCTTAAAATGGTCATGTTTTTAATGAAAATAAAAAACCTGAAAGCTCTGTTGTCAATACTAAAGTCTGTTTACGATTTCTTGATACCTTTAGGTAGATGCAACCGATTTTGTGGGGTTTCCCATGAGGCCACATTGCACAGGTAGAGAACCATGTTAGTGCTGGCTGTCAGAAGCTGGTCTCACCCCTCCCTGGCAGTAGAACTGTCTTCAATTGAGACCAAGACAGGGTGCACCAAAGTGCAAGGAAATAAAAGAAGTCATTCACTTGAACAGTTCCCTACGTGGCAAAACATCTTGGAAGCAAACAAAACAGTTTGAGAATTACTATGACATTTCAATGCACATGAGATCTCAAAATAAAGTGAGCCAGTGAACTGGAGTGACTTTTTATTTTACATAATGGGGAAAATATATGTAGCTATGGTAATGTAGATAATCACAAGTGCCAAAGTGTGTGTATTATGGTTGTTAATGTTTTCATATACTTGTAAGTACCAAGATTGAAAGTATTTCAACTTCTTGTGTTCACACACAAGATTTGTGTTTCACTCATTAGAAACCCCCGGATCTTAATGTGGCTTAGAGGACTTCCTAATTCTTGTGACTTCTACATATATTTTACAGTTTTGTCAAGATTTGCTTTTATTGTTTATAAAGGTGGCTTAGTCAGGATATTAAAATATTGAAATATGAGATTACACAATACAGGGTGAGGTCCCAAATAACTAAGTCAGGCAATGAGTGTACCTGGGACATCTGGGTCACATCTGATTCGCCCTGCAACAATGATTTATTAAACACTAGATACCAGCCTTAGTCATGAGTATTTATTGAATTGAGCGAAGAAAACGAAGTCTAAATTTAATGTTTGGCCATGGCTTTAACTTTTCCGACAGTTTGCTTGTCTGTAAATTGAGCATTTTAGATAAATCTTCTAAGGCCAGGATGAAAGAAGTGAATGTTTTAGAAAATGCTTTGAAAAAGATGAGAATCCCCAGCTGCCCGAAGTCCACCATTTAACGGTCTCATCTTTTAGTTGTATGTCAGGTCACTGGTTCTTCAACTTGGCTACACAGTGTGGTCACTGGGGAGCCTTAAACCACCCTAACACCCAGTCTCACTCCTGGATTCTGTTTAATTGGTTTGAGGTATGGCCGGCATACTGGGAGTTATGAAAGCTCCCGGGGTACGTAGCTTGAAAACTGATGGAATTGGCGTCAGTCGGGTTGCTTCTTAAAGGGGAAGCCACTCGGCTCTCAGGCTCAGCAGTTCAGGCTCAGTAGGTGGAGGTGGAAACCTAGAACCTTTTTATCAAGTTCCTTCCATGCTTGGTGCAGAGGTCCTCAAAGCCACACTTGGAGAAGCACCACTTGAGATGCTAATTCCTGGGCTCTTTCTTAAAGTTGCTCTCACTTGCTTAAACCATAAGGAACAGCTTCCCTCAATTAGAGATCATAAAGGGACAAGAGGCCACTCCTTGAGAGTATCATAGTTTGAGGCAAGCTTCAGAAACATCAGGACACTGAAGACAACTGAGGAGGGTGGGAGCAGCTCCAAAACGAGAACTCCCCCTGGCCAAACAGACCCAGAGCTGAACTTCTTGGACTTGTCTATGGACTCGTCTCCTGTGGTCGAGTGTTTGGGGCTCAGGCTGCCTGTTCCTTTTTTATAGCCCCAGGTTCTCACACTTGGGTTAAAGCAAGGTGGTCAATAAAGTCCCGTGGTCAACACCTCCTGGCCCAATCTCCTTGGGTGGACTCCGCACATCTGGATACTCAACAGGCTGTACCCTCCTGCCGCTCTGGTCCAATAAAACCAACCACGAGAAGCCTCTAATGGCAAATGACACACCCTACATGGATCCCCGCCCTTCCTCATCTCGCGACTCCATTCCACAGCCAATGTTTCCTGGGATTACATACCAAAGTCAACTACATGCACTTGAATTTTAGGTTTGGTTCCTTCACACAGAGATGCTCAAAGACATTGGGATTATTGGCTTCTTTTAACAAATCCCCATGTTTATAGCTCAATTAGCTTCTGCATATGTCAGTGTGAAGCTCTTGCATAGGAATCACACTCTTTCAGTTATAGACAAGGTTTTGGTGCTCATGCCTGAACTAAGCACCCTCAATTGTCAACACTCGAGGGGGTTCTTGAACGTTAGACTGTATAGTAAGACAAGAGTCGTTTTATACATGGGAAATGTTTATGTGTAGTCGCTTGTTTTTGACATGAAGAAAGTGGCTGGTGGGACGTAATAGTTCACAAACATCTTGAGATTGACATCACGTCCATGCCAGATGTCCATCTTTTGTATAAGATCTCTCATCTCCCCATTGTCATTGTTTGGATCTGGAATGTACCCCATGTATTGAAGTTTTGTCCCCAAAGTGGCCATGTTGAGAAGTGAGGCTTTTGGGAATTGATTGCATTCTGGGGGCTCTGACCACAAAGGATTGATCCATTGATCGGCTCATAGCTGAATGGACTATTGGAAGGTAGGACATAGTGGAAGAGTGGATCCTTGGAGGTGTTCCCTGGGGGACCATCTTGTTCCTGACCCATTGCTTTATGTGCTCTAGGCTTCCTAGTGTCATGTTGTGAGATTTGTGGTCATGTGCTTCTGCCATGATTTTGTTGTGCATCAACACAGGTCCATAGCAGTGAAGTCAACTGACCATGGACTGAAACAGATCCAAGAATCAGGAAGATTTATGTTGGCTATCTTATTACATTGATAAAAAAATTGACACCCTCGTTTTAGTCTACATTTTTTGTCAGATCCTTCTTGGGCCCATGTTGTTCCATCCTCCCCTACAGATCTGAATCACATGTGGGTTGAATCTGAACCAAGGAAAGGTTTCCAAAGATTTCTACCCCTTGGAGAAATGTTGGCCTCTAAAGCAGAATCACTGGGCAGATGCTGTGGCCAGATCATAGGTGGTGCTCGACTTAGCTCATCAATTCTACCCATGATTGAGATCTGCCATATGACATGGATGCCAGGTGTGGAAAAAGTCATGCCACGAAAAAGCACTGACAGCGACCCTGTGAGTGTCAGTCTGACCTATCGCACTAGCCATTTCCCTCCCCCGAGGAGGGGTGATAAAGGGTGGTAGAATCCTGCGTCCCCATTCGGCCTCATAGAGGGGGAAAGAAGGTCCCCTCTACTGGCCCATTTCCCCATTTATTAAGTCTGCTACTTGGACGAACTTACTAGATACTTTGTGTTTTATTTTTTATGTCTCCCATGCCATGCCCTAGTTCACGCCACCATATTTATGGAGTGATCATCGGAGCCTTCTTCGTCATCTCAGACTAACATAAGCTACCACAGACTGGGAAGCTTAAGTGATACTTATAGTTCCAGAGGCTGGCAAGTCCAAGGCTAAGGTACAGGCCAACTTGGTGCCTAGGGAGATCCCTTCCTGGTTCAGACTTCTCACGCATCAAGGGGAAGGGAAGAGGACAGAGTACGTGTGCATGCTCTTCTTAAAAAGATGCTAAACCCAGTCTGGGGGTTCCACCCTCATCTAAACCTAGTTAACCCCAAACACATTCTGGTTAGTGGCTTGGTTTTGAACATGAGTTGGGGGCAGGTAACAAACCTCACTTCATAACAAGACTCCATGAAAGTTCTCTTCATTTGTTCCCTTCAGTCATACCCTTCTCCTGCCAGGGAGGCCGAACTTCAGACTGCATCTTCAATTGTCAACACTCAAGGGGGTTCTTGGACGTTAGACTGTATAAAACTACTCTTGTCTTTCTATACATGGGAAGTATTTATGTATAGTCACTTGTTTTTGACACGAAGAAAGTGGCTGGTGGGATGTTATAGTTCACAAACGTCTTGAGATGGACATCTGGCATGGACCTGATATCAATCTTTTGTATAAGGTCTCTCATCTCCCCATTGTCATTGTTTGGATCTGGAATGTACCCCATGTATTGAAGGTTTGTCCCCAAAGTGGCAATGTTGAGAGGTGAGGCTTTTGGGAATTGATTGCATTCTGGGGGCTCTGACCACGAAGGATTGATCCATTGATCAGCTATTGGTCTTCCAGTTGGTTGGGCCTTGGGAAGTGCAGGGTAGAAGGACATTGCAGTGGGCTCTCCCTTTCCTTTCCTATGGCTTGGTTTTGGCAGTGGCCACGCGCTTGGCCTCTGCTCGGCTTGCAGCCCGTGGTCCATGGGCGTGGCACGTGAAGCTCTCCCATTGCTAGTCCCTAGCTCTGCCCCCACCTTGGCAGACAGCCTTCCGTTAAGCCTCCTTCACATCCTCCGAGTGCCATGCATTTCCTGGGGGAACACCGACACCCTCCACGACTCCCTGCACACAACAGCCCACTATTTCTTTTCTAAAATGTCAATCACATCTTTGACATGCTCCAATGACTAACGGCCCTTAGCGCAAATCCAATCTCCCACAAGGCCCTGCAGGATCCGTTTACCCTCACATTGTCATCTTCCCTTTTGTTCTTTAAGTTCAGCCCAACCTAACTTCAGAGTTGCTTAAAACTTTCTTGAGTGTTTACACAGACTGCTCTTTACCTGGAGTAACCTTTATCAGTTACCTTCCACCCTTGATCCCAACCCTTTACCTGGGTGTCTCCTACCTGCAGGTCAGGTCTCAGCTTGGAGGCTACATGTTCTCTGATCAACAGTCTGTATTAGGGAACCCCCTTAGTTTCCACAGTACCCATTATTTGTCAAGATCTCCGCAAATAGATCTCCCTGCCTTTACTGCCCTCAAGTCCCTGAAACAATGCTTGGCCGAGGCACAGGAACACAGGGGTAAGTGACCACCATTTGTCCACTGTCTTTCACGTAGACATCATTTCCTGTTCAGCCTTTAACTGTGGTAAGAACTAACCACCACCTAGAAAATGTGATACAAATTTCAAGCAGATCGGGATCCAGATCTAATGTCCGTTCTAACTGGGCAACATGATAAACAGATGCTGGAGATGGAGAAACAGGAGCTCATACACCATTGTTAAGGTTGTAAATCAATATTCATTATGGAGAATATGGAGGTTCCTTAAAAGCCTAAGAACAGCACTCGTCTATGATCCAGCTATCCCCACTCCAGGGTATGTATTCGAAGGAAAAGAAATCGGTATTCAAAAGATACCTAAAAATGCCTTGTTCAAAAAAAAAAAAAAAATCCTTTGGCCACAGGTCACCCTCTCACAATAGCAAGGATATGGAATCAGCTTAGATGTCTATCAGTGAATGAATAATGAAAATGTGGTAAACATGAACAAAAAAATGTGACAAGTAGGCAACATTAACTTGTAAAGAAAAATGAAATCCTGTCATTTGTAGCAAAATGAATGGTACTGGAGGACATTAAGTGAAATAAGCCAGGTACGGAGAAATACCACATGTTCTCATACATGGAACCAGAGAGAAGTAACCCCAGAAGTACAATAGTGGTTAGAGACTAGGAAAGGGGGGCATGGGAGGGGAGGCTGAGATGGTTAGTGTACACCCTGTGTGTGTACTGAAATGTCATGTCGACTCCCATTCCTGTGTAGTACCCATATATCTTCTTTGTAAAGAAAGGCAGCAGGACAAGTTTTGTTTATGTTCTTTAGTAATCTCACGTATGTAGAATTGGACTATGGATTAGGTATAATCTTGGTTCATAAAACAGTCAATCTATTAATGGCCATTTAGCTATTTTTAGCATAAATGCATATAAATTACTCCCTTCCACTTCTTACACCCCCCAATTCTGATAGGTAAAACTATACTGGTAGACTACAATTGCATACCCCAGTTCTTCCTGTCTCAGGAACCACAATCCCGAGTCCTGTACTTATCACTTTTCTTTCCTTTTGTGTAATTATGGATATGTACCCTTAGAGTGTATTTGAGTAGTTTCATAGGAGTATGTAATATTTTGAAAGTATCAAATCTTCAGGATTTATTTTTTCACCTTATTTACATTCTCAAGTCTCACATGGATTGTTATGACATGGTAGTCATTTTACTTGCTGCTAAATAACCTCCCTCTACAGTTTACCATCTACTTCACTCTTTTCAGGAATCGGGTAACCAGTTGCTTCTATCAGCTAACATTGGCACTCGAACAGTCTACACATTTCCTGTTGTACATGCATTAGAATAAACTAATGTGCTGCACTAACAATCCTCAAGATTTCAGGTTACGACCACATCTCATGCTATTAAGTTCTTTACAGTCAACAGGGAAGGCTCTGCTTATTGAGACCCAGTCACTGCCCCTAATGTTGCCAGCTGTGCCAGAGAAGAGCTTTGGAGAATCTGGAATCAACAGATCCTTTCCCCAGCAAGGAGGAGACACACATCACTTCCATTTACAATTCATTGCCCGAAACTAGATCTAGGGTCCCACCCAATTTCAGGGACCAGGAGGTACATTTGATCAGAATGGGGAGATTACAATGTATTTGGAAATTCAGCTTTAGGAATAAATGCCAAATGCCTTTTAACCCAGCAACTCCTCTGTATATAGGCAAAGAATTTTACATTGTGGCGTTAATGCTATCCTCCGATGTGATTTTACCAGTTTATACTTCTGCTGTAAGCTACATCTTGTGTATTTACAGTTTTCCCAATTTTTGCTACTGTTCAACTAAATCTTCCATAACATGCTATCTCACTGACTTTGGGTTTGCATTTTTATAATAAAATTCTTATGTTTTCTTGGTTATGTTTCACCTTCTGAAAACACCCATTGTCTTTTGCCTATTTGCCGTTTATTTAATACTAACTTTTTACTGTTACATAATCACAGAAGTCTTCAGTTCGTAACTTAAAGTTCTTAAAAGTATGAATTCTTATATAATTGGAAAAATGACAGAGTATTAACTTCAAATTTCAAGAGGGAAACTTACAAGTCTTCAGTAGAAGATATGGTTAAATTCTTTAATTCATGTGAAGTTATTGGGTGTGGTATAGGTAGTGATCAAATTTCATATGGGTTAAAATTCTCCAGCTCTATTCATTGAGAAATATTTCGCCCATAGACATTATTCTGTCAAGAACCGTTTTGGGACACTTTTCCATTTATAAGTTTCCTATCCTGTCAATACCAGTTAAAAATTAATAGCATCACAATGCTTGTACCTGATCCAGAAATGCACCCTCTGTACAATTCTTTTGTTGAACATACTTAGCTATTGTTTCATATAATAGTCATCTTAAGTTCCATAAGAATTCCAAACTTATCAATAGACATGTTAAATATTAGAGATCTAAACAAATGGACATTTATAAGATTTGTTTCCCCTATAGAGTTTTTTTTTTTTAAAACACTTTTTGTAAGTCTTATGTCCTTGATAGTGAGGTTCTCTTTTCTGATCCTTATTTATTAGTTTATTGCCCTAGCTAGGGTCTTCAATGCAATATTGAAGTTCAGTAAAAATTGATTTTTAGAATGCTTTAATATATCCCTTTAGAAATTGTATTATAAATGGTTTTAGGATATTATCACATGCTTCATCTAGTTCACTTAGAGATAATTGCCCAGAACTGTGAAGGGTCTGAGATTTTACCCTACTTGCAGATTAATAATTTAGTCTTTTCAATTTTGGCTGCTATGGTGTTTGAGTCTTTAAGACTATCATTTTGATTTAAGTGTTTCTCTTATAAGTTGTGTATCTGGAATTAATGACTTATGGGATTTAAGAACAGTAACAATTTGTTTTGTAAATTTATTGTGACATTCTGAGTATAGTGTTAGTCTTATTGTCCTACTCCTGTCTTTTATGCAATTAGTATCTATATCCTCAACATAATTTTAGCAAGATCTGACTTTTTGTCCCCCATCTGTATTATTTTGATATATAACATCTTAAAGGGGAAAATTACAATAACCAGAATTAAGACAAATAGCTAGGATCAAGGAGATTTGATCATTAATTCTTTCCTCTTGCAACATCTCCTATTCTCATTTCTGCATAAATGCTTCATCCAAAACTTTTCCTAATTTGTCAACATGATAGTATAGAATCATGCAAGATAGGGTCTTCTGCTCCACTAACAATGATCTGGCAGTAATTTGCAGATGAGAGCATCTTTGTGGCAACTTTGGAATCCAGGTAGGGGTATGCAAGAGTCCCTGTGAAACTCAAAACTGTAAAGAGACTTTGAGAAGTCATGTCTACATCATGTTGACTGGCTAGAGAAACATGCTCTGCTACAGACTCTAAGCAACCCTGGTCCTCCACTTGGTTATAGTTTGGGAACCAGTGTCATCTGACAAAGGACCTGGAGGAGCCATATCAATCTGAACCCCAACAGACCCACTGACCTCAGACTCAATTATGCATCCTGAAGGAATCCTTCAGCCTAGCTCTAGTTCCCCTGAGCTATGGCCCTGAAGGCAGTCCTGCTTGCCCAGGAACCCACCCTAGGAGCCAGTAGGAGGCACACTTATACTTTTGGTAGCAGCCCACTCTGCAGAGTTGATCATGGTACCAAGAGCAGCCCCGATATGTCTCCTATCTGGAGACTTTCCAGGAACTAGGAACTGTTCTCCTAGGAACAGGTGTGCCAATTGATGACCTCAGTGTGAATTCAGCAGTAGTGATATCTTGCTCCAGTACCGATTGATTCTAGAGGCAGTGCATCAGTCCAGAGATTTGACAGGATGAAGTTTGTGCCTTCCAAAGTTCCTAAAGGTATGAAGCAAATATGAACAGAACTGAAGGGACAGATATCTGTATCTATACAGTAATAGAAGATTCCAGCACCCTACTCTCCATAATGGAGAGAAAAAAACCAAAACCCAAGCCAATAATAACTGAAGGCCACTATGGATCAAATGAATGTGACATACAGAATTTCCCACTCAACAAAAAGATTATGCTTTCTTAGTGCAAACAGAACATTATCCAGGATGGATCACAAAGTAGACCTTAAGTTCAAGATCAAAATCAAAAGTTTTTTTCTCGTTTTATTTTTTTGTGATCAGGAAATGGCATTAAGAATGTAAAAATTCAAATACATGAAAACTATGGGAAAATCACTAGGTCAAAGGAAGTTTTAAAAATTGAGAAATTAGTGTGAAAACAATATACCACAACTTATGGGAAGCAGTAAAAGTAATACAAAAGGGAAGTTTATAGCAACAAGTGTCTACATTAGAAAGTATCTTAACTGAAATCCATACCGAGAGGCAACTAATACTAAGCTCGAAACTAGAAGGAAATAGAGAACAGAACACAGTGAAAGTAAAACGAAGAGCTCGTTTTTCAAATCAAAATGCCAATTTCTATTAGAGTACCAAAGACAAAATTGGAAGTGAAAGATTACAACATTAGCTAATTCAAACAAAAGTTAAATACATGGAATAATCTAGAAGACATAAATTCCTAGAAACAAGCTGCCAAACAAGGAAATTCAAGCAGAAACTCAATTACACAAAAGACTAAAAAATACAAAACTTCCCAAAAGAAATCCCAAGACACATGGCTTTGTGCCAAGTTCTATCAAAGAATCGATATCAATACTTCATTCAAGAGAAGAGGGGAATACTTCCAAACTCACAAGGCTAATATCCTAACAGCAGAGCCTAGAACATCACAGGAAAGTATAGGCCAATATCCCTGATTAACATGGGTGTAAAAATCCCCAGTAACATACAAACAAAATTCAACAGCATGCTAAAAGGATTATATATCATGATCAAGTGACATTTTCCCTGGCATGCAAGGATAGTTCAATATACAGATCTGAGATACATTAAAAAATCATCTCTAGCAGAGAAATGCAAATCAAAACTACTCTAAGATATCATTTGACTCCAGTCAGATGGCAGCTATTATGAAGACAAACAGTAAGTGTTGGTGAGGATGTGGGGAAAAAAAGCACACTCACACATTGCTGGGTGGGGGGGCTGCAAATTGGTGCAGCCAATAATGGAAAGCAGTATGGAGATTCCTTGAAAGTCTGGGAATGGAACCACTATTAGACCCAGCTATCCCTCTCCTTGGACTTAAAAACAGCATACTACAGGGACACATCCCCATCAATGTTTAGCAGAATTCACAGTAGCTAAACTGGAGCCAACCTAGATGCCCTTCAGTAGATGGATGAATGGATAAAACATGTGGCATATATACACAATGGAATTTTAATCAGCAATAAAATAAAATCATGGCACTTGCAGGTAAATGGATGGTGTTGGAGAAGATAATGCTAAGTGAAGTTAGCTAATCTCAAAAAAAACAGATGTTGAATGTTTCCTCCGATAAGGAGGCCGACTCAGTGAGGTAGGGAGGGGGAACATGGGAATAGATGAATTCTAGATAAAGAGGGAAGGGAGGAGGCAGGGAATTAGCAAGGATGGTGGAATGTGATGATCACTATCCAAAGTACATGTATGAAGACACAAATTGTGTGTCAATCTACTTTAGAGATATGGAAAATTGTATGTGTAATAATTGTCATGTAAAAACAGTACATGTATAAAGGCTTGAATTGGCATGAACATACTTTATATACAAAGATTACACAGAACATGATTGTTCCTAAGAATTATGATATATCCCACTGTCAGGTATTTAAAAATATAAAAAATTATTGTCATAAGTCAAAGAAATTGAAACAAAAATCTCTACAGATCAACAGAAATAGAAAAAGCATTTGTAAGTTTCAGCATCTATTCATGACATATGCTTAAGAAATGATGTAGAAAGACTAAAGGCATATATGGAAATCTCAGCCAATTTTAAACAGGGAAAGCCTGAAAGCAGATTAGTGTAATCAAGTAGAGCACCATAGAATAGATCCACCATTACAGTCAGCCATTTTGACACAAGGGATTGCTCTTCAATAAATCATGTTAGAGCTGAATATTCACAGTTGCAAATTGGACTGTTATATCACACCACATTAACCAACTCAAAGATGCTCTAAAAATACCTGGAACCACAAAACTATTGTGACAAAACAAAGCCTCTTGAGGTTAGTTTTGGAAAAGTTTTTTTTTTTTTTTTTTTTTTTTTTAATGACACCAACATCATATGCAACAAAAGCAAAACTTGACAAGTAGGTTTGGAACTGAAGATTCTGCACAGTTCAACATGAAAATCCCAAAAGGAACCTGCGACAAGAATGAAAATGTAGCCTCTGAAATAGGGGACTATTCTAAATTGTATATCTGGTCAGGGACTAATACCCAAGACAATTTAAGAAGTGACAATTTAAAGTTGGGCCAAGGACCTGAACAGACACTTTCAGATGACCTACGAATGTCTAACAAGTGTATGGAAAGGTGCTTATCACGCGTCTCATCCTTGGATGCTTACCCCTTTACTTCCTGGCTGTAAGATGGACAACTTTGCTCCTTTATGCCCTTCTGTAATGTACTGTCTCACCATATGTGCAAAGCAATGGGACCAAGTGACCATAGAAAAACTTCTGAAACACTGAGCCTCACATCAGTCTTTCCTCCGTTGACTTTCAGATATTTTGAAACAGCAATAAAGATGACCAACACAAAAAGTTGGGACCAGAAGTGTCATTGTTGCTGTGACTATGTTGACCAGGGAGTTCAGAAGACTTTGAAACTGGTTTACAGGAGTTTGGAAAGTTTGGGAGATGCAGGCTAGAGAAACCTTACAGTGTTGTAAGCAGAACTTAATGGGACATGCTTAGGTGAGCTTGGAAGACCAGAGTTTTGACAGCAATGTGAGCAGTAAAAGCTTCATGTGGGAATGTGCAGTTTCAGATAGGAATAAGGAAACTGGAATAGAGGCCACTTGTGTTACATTCTGGCAAAGAACTCGTCTACAATTTTCTCCATGTGTTCAGTCTTTGTATAATGCTGCATTTGAAGATGTTGGGCCGTTTAATCTAGTGAAAAAGTTAAGGGAGCATAACATTCAGATTGTGTCATGGGTATTGCTGGATGCTTTTAGCCAGCTAAAGTGAGAATTTGGAGCACACAGCACAGAGCTGAAAGATCTGGAAGACTTATAATTTGCTCTCCCCCCCCCAAAAAAAAAAAACAAAACACCACATATATATTTGTGGTCAAGGAAGGCATTTTGCTGAAAAGATCAGTGTCATTAAGAAGCCAAGTACTGTGCATAAGGACAGTATAGCAGGTGCCTCGAGAGCATTCGAGTTTGCCAGCCTCCAATCACAGGCTCAAGGGTATAAAGTTGTAAAATTCAGTTGAAAGACCTTAAGAGCAGTTGGGGGGCCTCCAGGAGGAGGGTGTGGTAGTATAGATGGGGTGAGGGTGGTGGGGCCAGGTCTCTGGGAGCAATCCTTGTCCCTGTGCCCTTTGCCCTGCTTTCTGCCATGAGATGAGCAGTTTTTCTGTGCCCTACACTCCCCACCATGGTGCTCACCTAACTTGAGGCCTATGGCAATGGAGCCAGATGATCATGGATCAGATTCAAAGGCTTCAGTCCAAAATGAATCTTTCCTTTTTTAAATTGACTCAGGCATTTTGTCAACTATTAAGTAAAAGGGAACAAGTTTTGGTGAGTATATTGAGAAAAGGGAGACTCATACTGTTGGTGGGAATATGACTAATATAGCCATTGTGAAAGCAGGTAAGTTTCTAAGAGACTACGGAGAATCATATGATCAACCCCCCCGCTCTGGGGATATACCTGAAGAAAAATGAAATCTTGAAGTGAGATGCACCCCCAGTTTTCTTGCAGCATTATTCACAATAGCTCAGACATGGAAACAACCCAAGTGTCAACGGATTAAGAAAACATACATAATGAATTACTATTGAGTTATTCAGCCTTAAGGACATCGTGCCATTTGTGACATAGATGAACCTGACGTAGATTATATGGCTTATTCCAATTAGCACACACAAAAAAATACACGGTCTTACTTGTATGGAATTGAAAAAAGTTGAGCTCATATAGGCAAAGAGTAGGGTGACATTTCCAGGGGCTGAGGGAAAGGAAATGGGAAGACATGGTTTAAAAAGCACCCAGGTTCAATTATGTGGGATGAATAAGTTGATATCTAGTGTACAGCATAGTGACAGTGACCAGCTGATACTGTTATATTCCCTGGAATTTGCTGAGAAGTGTTCTAAATGATCTTAAGCTGTAGGTTTTGATATGCTAGATGTATTAATTAGGTTGGTTGTAGTGATCATGTCAGCATATTTTTAAGAAGTGTTGTATGCCTTAAATACATGCCATTTTTATTTCTCAACTATACCCTCAAAGTTGAAAAAGTGCGTAGTTGAGAAAACTGTTTGCAATGTGGGCCTTAGGGCAAATATCTAAAGCTTTGATTGCCCAAGAATGTTTCAATCATGTACGTTTGACTGGATGCTTTTCTAGAGTAGAACTTATTTTCCTTTAATACTTTGACAAGTTTAACAAAACTGAACACACAAAAGATGAATCTCTTTGTAAGTTTTAGAACAATTTTTAAAAAAATTGTATTTCATTGAAGTGTGTCTGGTATGAGTTGTTTCTTTGATACTCCATCAGCCCGTTCAATCTGAGGAGTCAAAATTTTAAGGAAAAAGTTGTCTCCATTATTCAAATGTTTCCCTACTCCTCATTGAACCCTTTCTAGGATTCCTATAATCCCAATGTTAGTACTTCTTTCCTCTTATCCTTAAAATTTAGAATTTATTTCTTGTCATTCTTCAGGCTGCTATTTCAATTTTCTAAGTGATTTCTCACTTATATTTTGCTGTTTGTCTACTGTTGTATTTACAAGTAATGTGTTATATTTATGAAAAGTAGAATGCCTGCAATAAGTTTGTTACGTTACTACTTGAAACAAAGAACAAACCAAAAAGAATGAACTCAGTGTTTTAAAGTATGCTTATTAGAACAAGAAGATTAGTTTCTTTCCTAGTATTTCTACTTTTGACAGAAGTTTTAGTAGTGGATTCCTCCAACTCCTCTTGACCTTTCAGATGCTTTCCATCCCTCACGTCATTCAAAGCTGATGGAAAGCCTAAGTGGATGTCCAAGTCTCCACCACAGAGCTCAGAGACTCTGGAGGGGAACCTCTCGTGCAGAGTACCTCAGGCAACAGCAAACCCAACCTCTGCCTTTTGCTCCTCAGCTAAAAGCTAAGTGAGAACTCATTTGAGTCTCAGTAGTTAAACCCGACAGAAGCAACTGTCCAAATTAGTCAGTCCCTTGCCTCTGCTTCCCTGGGTTAGTCACGAGGACACTGTACACTTGGCCTACGACCTGGTCTATTCCAAGGTAATGGCTAGAAGCAGGCATCTTCAAGTTTTTCTTATCAACTGTTCTCTCATGGCTGTAGATGGTCTCAACCCTCCATCTCTCATGGTTTCGTCACTTCCTTGTGGTGTTTTCCCGTATTATTTCTCAATATTAATATACAAGGAGAGCACCAGCCAGCTTAGTACCTTGGTGGGCTCCGTTAAGCTTCACTTGTTTTATTAGTACGTGAGAATTGTACAAGTGAGTTACATAACAATTTCATGCATGTGATTTGATTGTATCCGCCCTGTCACCTGCCCTACTCCCTTCCTATTCATGTCCTTTCTTATTCTAGATTCCATCTATGAGAAAATAATGATGCTTGTCTTCATGAATCTGACTTAGCTCAACATGATCATCTCTAGTCCTATTATCCTGTAAATTATTTCATTATTTATGACTGAACACTCCATTTTGTACATGTTGTATTCTTCTTTGGTCATGTAGTCATGGACATCTAGGCTGATCCCATTACTTGACTATTGTGAATAGTGCCAAAATAAACTTGTGTATGCATGTATCTACAGTGTGCCAAATTTGAAGTCAGACATTTAGCCAGGAGGAATATTTGAGTTGTGTGGTAGACCTAGTTTGAGGAACCTGTTTTCCTTAGTGACCATACTTATTTACATTCCTAATAGTAAAAGCTTTCCCTCCTCTCCCCCACCCCCTCACTAGCTTTTGTTTTGATAGCCATTCTAATTGGGGTGAGATGGTATCAGTGTAGTTTTGACTTGCATTTCTCTGTAGAATCTCCTTTTCTGTTGCTTTTCTTTGCAAAAGCTTTGATTTAATCCTATTTGCGGATGCTTGCAATTATTTCCCTAGCTATTGGATTCTTGCTCAGGAAGTCATTGCCTATATCTTGAAGTGCTTCCTCTACAGGTTTCTATAGTATAGGTTTCAGGTTTTACAATTAAGTTCTTTCATCTATTTCTATTTCTAGTTGATTTTGTACAGGGTGAGGGATAGGGATCTAGTTTCATTCTTCTACCGACAGTAGTCCAATTTTCCTAAATCCATGTGCTGAAGATGCTATCCTTCCTCCAATTTTTGTGGGGGGGGTGAGGGGGTCAAGAATCATGGCTGTACATGAATTGGTGTCTTCCTGAGCACTATTCCATTGGTCTATACATCTATTTTCATGCAAATATATTAGATTTGTGAACTGCAGGTTTTTCCCTAGGTTCAGAGTCATCATATGCAGATAGGAAAAAAGTTATTCCTATTTTTGTTCCTTTTTCGTGGTTTATTCTGAAGTCTCCAGTACTATATGAGTAGGGATAGTGAAAATGGATACCTTATTTTACATTTGAGAGCAAATGCTTTCAGTTTTTCTGCATTCAGCCCAATGTTGGCAATGGATTTGTCATATACAGCCTTTATTGTTTTGAAGTATGATCATTCTACACCCATTTAGGTATTTTATCATGAAAAAATATGAAAGTTTGAGGAGCACCTGCATCAGGTCTTTAAACGTCTGGAAAAATTCAGCTGTGAATCCGTTCCTGGGCTTTTCTTTGCTAGAGAACTTCATTACTGCTTGTTGAGATAGGTGCTTTCTATACATACACATATTTATGCTTTAAATATCTTTAAATTCAGTAGCTCACGTGTCCAGAAAGTTGTCCATTTCTTTAGATTTTCTAAGTTCTATAACAAACATACTCAAGCCTCTGGGTTTCAATGGTTACTGATGGTTATCTCTAACTTTGGGTCTTTTAGTTAAGCAAAATTGACAAACCCTTAGCCAATTTTTTTTCCCCCAAAGCATCAACTTTGTATTGTTCTTTTAGTCTATTTCAGATACCTATGTTCTATTATTTCTACCAATTTTGGGTTTGGTTTGTTCTAATTTTTCCAAGGCCTTCAACTTATAATTAGGTTATTTGGAGACCCACTTTTTGTATGTTGGCATCTATAAACTTCCCTCTAACTTCACTATGCCCCAGAGACTCGGGGTAGATTTTCATTTAATTTCAGGATTTTTCCAATTCCAATTTCTTCAAATGACCGACTGCTTGTTCTAAAGTATAATATCCATGTCTATGTAATTTCTACAGTCTTACTGTTGACTAATTTCATTCAATTATATGATCTTATAAGATGCAAGAGATTTTCACATTTGTTACAATTTGCTTTGTGGCCTAGAAAGGGCTCTATTTTGGAGGAAGTTTCATGAGATGATTAAAATATGTACTCTGCAGTTTGGTGAAGTAGTCTGTAAATGTCAAGTTACACTATAGGCCAAGTGGACTTAACTGATGTTTATTTTTTGTCTGGAAGATTTATTGGTGAAAGTAGGGTATTAGAGCTTTATTAAACATTCTAGGATATAGACTAGCAACTTAAGTCGTTCACTTGTTTATTTGTATGTTGAATTTGATTATCTTACTAATGTTTTTTGCGGGGTACCAGGGATTGAATTCAGGGGCACTTGACCACCGAGCTACATCCCCAGCCCTATTTTGTATTTTGAGACAGGGTCTTACAAAGTTGCTTAGCACCTCATCATTGCTGAGACTAGCTTTAAACTCGTGATCCTCCCATCTCAGTCTCCTGAGCTGCTGGGATTATAGGCATGAATCACTGTACCTAGTGTGCTAAGAACATTTAGGAATTCTTGGCATATCATCTTTTATGTCCATGGATTGTTACTGAGGAGTTATGAACTTTGAGGAATTTGGTTGACAGTTTGCATTTCTATGTTGGAAATTGTGCATCTGTTGGGATGAATCTATTTTCTTAGTGAGCCACACCTTTTGATGATGTGCCCTGGGATATTTTTTGTGTACTGTTGGGCTTAGTTCTAGGTGGACTTCATAATTGTCATTTCCCTGCAACTTCTTAGTTGAATCAAAATCCACCAAGTAGCCCGTTAGGGCCCGAGGGACTCCTGTGAGTGAGGCCCTTCGCTAGTTCAGGCAGGTATGAAGTAGGTAGTGGAGCAGACGAGTTCCGACTGCTTCAGATTCGTCAGCAGAGTGTAGCCAGAGACCACGTGGGAATGACCTATGCTAGAACTTCTGGTGGGTGGGGCATCTATAATAGTTGATTTTTGTTGAAGGGGTAAATGTTTAGTGAATAGACCTTTAGGGGGCTCCCCCATTTGCACTTATTGGGGTAAGGCTTATTAGCTAGGGGAATTTTGTCTGTTGAGGTATCCACAGCTTTAACAGGATTAGTGTTGGATATAGTAAGTTATGATTTCTGTGAATGGGGCTGGAGCTATAGCTCAGCAAAGTGTACAATGTGTCACCACTTTGAGACAACCAGTGACAGCAATAATTTATAGCCAAACCAGACAAAGACATGCAATAACCTATTGAAGTTACTTCATGGTCAGTGGCATAATGTTATGGGCCAGGCTACACAGGCAATGACCAAACTCCATTTTGTCCACATTGTGTAAGGAGTGCTTCTCCCATGGAAAGCTCTGCCTCTGTTCCCATCAACAATTGCTTAGCAGAGCATGTTTGGCAACACAAAGTAGCGATTCTTACACAATGTAGAAGTCTTCTCTTTGGTTCCCCTTTTTCTTGGGCAATGTACCCTGTCAGAATGATTATCTAGATGTTAGTAACCATTCTTTAACCTGTACACAACTAGGGACGTTTGGGTCACTCCCCCTGATGGTTTTGGATTATAGAAAGTACACTCAACACCCCCAAGGGGTGTGTCAAAGGCTGTAGACTTGCAGCCTACCCCTTGACGCATCAGCTGGAGGGTCTGGACGGCCAGTTGGTGAATAAAGTTCCCATCTCCCGTTTTAAGATGGACTTGATGATTTATGGCAGTCTTGCCTTAGTGTAAATGATAGTAGTAGACTAGAAAGTGACAATAAAGGTAAAATACTAGATCAAATGGGAGTGACCAAGTCCAAAGCGCACTGGGGTGGGGTATAGGAAGCAGGGGCCAATAAGTGTCCAAGCCCCAGAAGCAGCGTGTCTTCAATACCTGTAAGCATGGAGGGAGCAGCGGAGCCAACAGGATCTGTGTTGGTGTTTGGGGTTCAGTGGGAACTAAGCGATCAACAAGCCCAAGCTGTGTGGACAGTTCCATTGCTGGCTTGTTCCTCCTCAGAGATCCAGTTTTAGTCTAGTGCCTTCTGTGTCCCTCTACCTAGGGACTTCCTAACGCCCCAGTTTCCCTGACCATCTGACAAAAGTCACTTCCCTGGGCCCATACTGCGTCTCTGTAGGTGCCTACAGAGCCAGTCAAGGGCAGAGGCCATTCATCTTGGTTATATTAAGATACAGGGCTTCTAGTCTTCTAAGCAGTATGCTTAATGACAGGGCCCTTTTAGGATAGCTCCCTGCCACTACCCTCAACATGTTGGAGGTCCGAAGGGTCCCTTCTCCCAGTCCTGCCTTCTATACAAATTCCAGTTATCCTGCCTGCCCAGCCTTCATGTTTGCCAGGTAGTAGACCCAGAATCCTTGGAAGTCCCTGGGACTGTTTGCTGAAGGGATACTCTCCCTCCGCATTGAGCCGTCGAGCACTGGGTGTTGGCGTACTTTACTCCTACCATTGTAAGGTCCAGTATTCCTGGGTTTCACCTGCTCCTTAGTGGTATTCTAGTGCTTTCCTAGGACCCCCGCAGGCCCTAACATGCGTCTGCATGCCCGTTTTGATTCATTCTCGTGGAGCAGGTTAGTGCCGAGTGCCACGGATCTGCCATCTGTCACTCAGCCTCATTTCTTTTACCTGCCACCACTTTGTGTTCCTCACCAACTTCACGTGGAAAAGTTAAGGTTCCCAGGTTTCAGTGACCAACTAAGGCCGAGAGTGTCCTCCCTACCCAACTCATCCCAGTGGAGGTCTGGGCCACCCTTCCCACTGTTCCACCTGCAAAGGTCTCGAGTACCTTCTACTTTCCCATCCAAGCCCCCAAAGGAAGAGGCACGGCTTGGGCGAGTGCTGGCATGAAAGCAGCTGCCTGGCAGCTGGGGTCAGGAGCAAGGGTACTCAGAGACTTTAGCACACCTGTAGGGACAGGGCTGAGCACAGGAGACCACAGAGGATGTGGTTTCCCATTGCTCGACTCCAAAGGCCACGCTCATTGTACAAGCTATCAGACTTTTCACATCCGACTCTATTCTTTGCAGGAGACACCCCAGAACGGACTGCATGGGTGTGCAGCCACACAGGGGCTTTACCAGTAAGTCACTGAATCTGCACCTGAAGTGTTAGGAAGGAGGGGAAGGTGTGTCACTGGGGGCACGTCACACGGGGTATCATTTGTTCTACCCATCCTGCGCTGCCAACAGTGATGCCCCCAAAAGTGTGCCAGACAGTCAAATTCCTTTGAGTATCCACAAACATGGCTCCCTCTTCCTTCACCTGAAGAGTCAGGCCTGCCAAGTGTCTCAGCCGTCATCCATGAAGCCTTCCAACAATCTCTCCTCTCTGACCAAAGAGGAGTTAAACCTTCTCTGTTTACTAGAAGTATCTACCAAGTAGAAGGTAGGTTAGGTGGCAGTCCTGCCACAGGGCCTCAGGTAACCACCTCACTTAAGTAGCTTGTTAGAGGCAATGACTGACCTCAGTCCCGTGTGACAGCATTTTGCTCAGGGGACAGTTCTCTGCCTCGCCCTTGCTTTGTGTAGAGCCCCCTTTCAAGTAAGGCTTCCTCTGGCTCTAATGTCAGCAGCCATCTGTATCAGTTGGGACCTTGACTTATTTATAAGGTACAGCTTATGGTTTTTATGTTGTTTTGCAGTTTATAATATATTTATAGTATAGTTACAAGTGTAACTGGAGTGATAGCGTTTAACTATATTATGTATCTAAAATGCTTCTGGAAAGTAATGCATTCAGGGACCTCTGACCAGACACGGCATGTCAGAAAATAGACATGAGCTGAAAAGCCACTCAGCCTGCTGGGGTGCTACTCTGCCCCAGCACTCCCATCTCTTGGTGCTCAGCCATAGTAACATCTGGCTTAAACCCCATGCCGTGTGCTCTGGTTTGATGGAGGAGTTGGCTCCAGCCAGGATCTGTCCCAGTTCCTGGGCAGCTGTGGGCAGCAGCCCCATGAGACTCTGCTGCAAGGTGGTCAGGCAGCAGCCACAACCCAGACCACCATACCCACCGGCTCATCACCTGCATTAGAGGGAAAGGGAGAGGGTCCTCTCCGAGTCAGCCACAGACGATTCCCAGCCCGAGGCCTCATCTATGGGGGAGCTGCAGTCACCCAAATGGTGCCAACGTCCTTGTTAAATATTTATACTTCATTTGCTGGAACAGCAGGGAAGATACAATTATGGGAAAAGATGTTTCTGAGAAGGGCAAGCTCCTTTCATATTGGAGGATGCCGATCTCTTCCACGTCCTTTCAGAGTAGCATCCATCAGCCACCTTTAAGTCCCTCTCAGAGATGCTCTCGGGTCTGTAGGGAGCCAGAAAGTGGGAAGATACCAGTCCGTGGTGCAGATGGCAGCCAAGGATGGGTATAGCAAAAAACATCTCGGTGTAATCCAACAGGAACACCCGTTTGCTCTAGGACAGGCCATCGGAAGCATCCAGTGGTGGCCCTTTCTGCCATCTCCGACCACTTGGCAGACTCCCTTACTTCCCCATACTACGGCGAGTTTTGATCTTTACGATTGGCTTCAGTGGCTTATACGATTATGATTGGCAGACATGCTCTATGTCAACTGTAGCTCTTCCGCAATAAGATGAGCTCAGCGCCACCAAGCCCGACTCCGGAGTCTGTTCACGTGTGTCGGCTCCGTCACCTCACCTACTCACAGGAGGCAACCCCCCAACCACACCGCAACAGGAAAGGGCATGAGAAGGGGGAATACAGACTGGGTGGAGGACAAAGAGGGCCAAAGTTACAGAGAAGTAGGCTCTTGCAGTTGGGCTCACACATAGGAGATTCCATCATAAAACACCAGTGAGTATCGGTTTATAAAATACTTTCAAAGTGATTCTTACTAAACCCTCAGGTCTGTGGGGTCAGGTTATCAGTCATGAAGAAGCTTAGCATTTGAGACCGTTTCCCCAAAGGCACAGACTACAGGCCAAGTCTGCACACGTCTTTCTGACTGTAGCGTTATACCCCTGGTGGCCTTCCTCACTGCAGCTACTGCTGTCACACCAGCTGGGGTAGTGCCACCTGCATCTCCCTTGACTTTTGCATTCACAGTCACCTAGGATCCGTATGGAGCAGTCAGTGCCCACCTAGGGAACTGTTGCACAACCAGGGATGGAGAAATTGATGCTCCCGTTTTGTCCTTCAGATGAACCGCTCTGGGGGTCTCACCGCAGCTGCCTGGGAGTTCCAGTGAGAGCAGACCTCCATGATGCACAGGGGGCCAGCTTGCTGGGGAACGTGTGCTTGGTTTGGCATCCTCCCCCTTTCAAGTTATGTTTCCTCATAAGACTTCCTACAGTCACTCTTCAGACACGAGTCCTTGCTTTGAGTTTTGATTTCTGTCTTTCATGATGAGCCATTACGATTCCCTCTTCCACTGGGTCAGGTGGGAGATGGACTGACGTTCTGCTCAGCGAGAACGTCAAATGTGTTCATTTCTTATGGAAGTTAGTGACCACACACTTGGCTTAAGTCACAAGTTTATTCTTCCGTGGTCTATGGGGCCGGGTCTGAGGCGTTGCATGGCCATGCCAACTCGGAAGGCTTAAGGAGTATCCTTCCTTGCTTCTTCCAGAATCTGGAAACTTCAGGTGTTCTTGGCTGGCTGCAGCCAAGCTCCAAGCTCCATTTCTGCCTTCATATGGCTGCTTCTTAAACCTCGTCCTTGTTCCTTTTAGAAGGATGCCTTAGGACCCATCCCAACTCTGACTTCACCTCAGTATCCCTAACTTCGTTATATTTGCAAAGACTTTTTTGAAGTCACATATACAGAGTGTTTCTATCAAGGCTTTGGAGAGGTCAAGGCTGGGGCCATGGCTGAAGATAAAGCACCCACCCAGGCAACTCCAGAGGCACAGAGGGACCAAGTTCAACAGAAGTCAGTACACGGTTCTTATTAAGGCCTTTGGTATGAGAGATGAACTGGCCAAGCTGACCCAGATTCCTGAGCCCCGAGTGCAGGTCTGACTTCAGACCTGGAGAGCTCAGAACTAAAGAGAAGCCAGAGAAGCTCTGCAGGAAGGCAGATTGATCAATATAACGATATCAATCCAGAGATCCTTCTGGGGACCATGAGACATGAACTACTTCCCCTGGGAACTGGAGCATGCTTCTGGTCAAGCTGTCCTCTGCAGGCATGCTGGTATCCTGGACATGGATATGACTTGTCTGGTCTGCATGTGGAGTGAGCCCACTGGAGACCTCTGTAGCTGTTTGAATTCAACCATGTTATTACCTCCTGCTTCCCCCGAGTTCTTTTCACAGCTGGATCCTACTGGTGCTGGGACTCAAGTTTGTGTGGAGGGACCTGGGCTGCTGCTACCTGGGAACTGGGTCCTGCATGGACAAGAGCAATGTCATTATTCTGGGGAGCTACAGCCACGAGTGGCATGTAGGAATAGGGATCCCTGTGAGCAGCCATTACTGTCCCCTTCTACAGTCTGTCTGCATCCAGCTTCTTTCCCTCTGCTCTGGCTTCAACCACAACCAGTAAAGTGATGACTGAGTGTCAGGAGCAACTGTTCCCTCCCTCAGGGAACCTTTATGGTGCCCTAGAGTGCCAGCCTCCAGGTGGGTCTATAGCGCAAGCCACTGCCACAGCAAAGTGGGAAATGATATAAGTATATAGCCATTGATAAGAGATGATGAACTTAGTGATGATTCTACATTGAAAAATTGAATCTGCAAAATTTGTTTTCTCTGCCATGGAAATTTCGGTCTCAGGCATACTTTTCAGTGAAATTAAGACAATGTCCTTCAGGAAATGCAGGGAGACGAAGTAGGCAGAGAACCTAGGGGTTTTGCTTAGATGGGAGAAAGAAGAGATCTTTTAAAAACTTGCCCCCCGCCCTTCCATTTATTAAAAGTATTTACAGTGTCCTGCAAACTAGACAAAGGGCTCAGGGACAAGATGAAGATTGTTGAATAATGCAGAATAATGCCCTTCTTGAGGAGTTAATAAAGCACGATGATTTGTGCAAAAATAAAGTCGTATTTACAGGTTGAGGATTGGGACTCTTGGGGGCTGCTGTTCAGCTCACTATCATCCCCTTGGGCAAGATATGGGGTATATAAAAGGGGAAGAGAAAATGCTAGGGAGAACAGCCAGGCGAGCTGGGTGCAGATATGGCCAGAGAGGCCAAGAAGCCTTCTGTGCCTCACATGCAGACAACCTCCCATGGAATCTTGGGCACAGGCCTGGGAGTGTGCTGCACATCTGTGGGCCTGAGAAGACCACCCAACGTTTGGGCTCAACATTTAAGCCCAAAAGAAACAGGTGTCCTCTTCTGGACTAAATGGTACCAGTGCATCCACGAGATGGAAATATAAAGAGACTACAGAGACTACAGAATCGAGTCTTAGTGGAAAGGAAAGAAATGAAGAGTGAGCATTGGCAGTCTGGGAGTTGAGCAGCATGATAGTTACTGCTCTAGGTCAAATTAGAAGGGCATAGCAAGGTAGCCAGGTATTTAACTTGTGCATGCCGATTACAGATATGTCACCCATACAATGTGTCCTCCCTAGAACTCAGGAAAGCAGAAGTGTTGCTGTAATTAAGCCTATCCAAGAAAGCCACTGTTATATTTAATGATTAAAAAAAATGGATTTTTACTTCGTTTGTTGTTGCTTTTTCCCCATGTCAAAATAAATTTCGACATCATTTTTTCATGACTGTAGAGCATTTTGTTGTTTAAAGTTACCATAACTTAATCACTGCCAAGCATGTAAGATTACAAATCATTCTTTTCCATTAAAAAAAAAAAATCGCAGCAATGACTGTTTATATTCATCTAATAAGACAAAAATCTCAGGAATTAGTTAAGCTCATAAAAGTATGTTAAGTCTTTCTCCTCCTTCAAGCTTAATTATCTTGATTTTTTTACCCCAATAAAGAGAAGTGTACAGATCTTAAGTGTACAACACAACGAGTTAACATACTCACCTAACCACAACATTGAAGATAAACTAGTTCATCACCCAGAAAGCTTTTACCCCTGCTTTATATAACTACTCCAACACCCTAAAGGCAAACCTATTTCCATCACAGTAGGTTAACTCCATGTACATGAAAATTAAGGACAGGCAAAATTAGTTTCCCTTGTCTCATTTCTTTTACTAGACCCATTATTTCTTCCATATTGTCCCATGTATTAGTAGCTCATTCTTTTGTGTTTTATATTAATTTGTATTGCACATTTATTCCGTTGTAGGAAATACCAGTTTGCCTTCTGATTTTTACATGCTGTATCTATTTTTGTTAGCCACATGTATGAATATGCCACAATTTGTGGCACTGCTCCGTTTTGTTTTATAGAAAGGGTCTTGGAGATTCTAAGTACTACAATATCCAGGTCTTAAGGATTATGCTGTGTACAAATGCCTTTCCTCTTAGTCATGGTGAAATCTCATTACCAGTGCCATGGTGTTGGACATGGCACCTTTGGAAAGTGATTAGGTGGAGGGTAGAGCCCTCATGAATGCGATCAGTGCTCTTAGATTCACCTGAGAGCCGCTTTGTCTCCTTCATTAGCAAGCAGGCAACATCCGTGATCCAGAAAAGGAGTCCTTGCCAGATGCAGCCTACTACTGCTGGGGTGGAATGAGTATTTCACATGTAAGAACATGCGCAGCTTTGAGGTCAAGGGTGGAAGACTATGGTTTGCCCGTTTGTGTTCCTCTAAAATTCACATCTCCAATTTGATGGTGTTAAGAGGTTGAAACTTTGCGAGTTGATGAGGTCACAAGGATGGAACATTCATGAACAGGATAAGTTCCCATATAAGAGGAGCCCCAGAGAGCTAGGCACTTTGTGCCTTCTACCATGTGAAATCACAGCTAGCAGGTGCTATGATTTGGAAACAGATTCAGTGGCTATGAGGACCTATTACCTTGATCTTGAACTTTGTCTCCAGGACTGAGAATTCGTTGTTTAGGCTGATAGCAATCAGCTTGGGTGGCTTACACAGACAAGACAGATGCTCATGTCTTTACCCCTGAAGACAAATTGGAGGTGATCTGACACCCAGGGGAACACATTTGCTCATGGGTCACAGTATCTCAGTTCTTGGAGTCTGGGTCAGACAGTTCACATAACAACTTCTTTCAGAAATGGATGGATGAGATGTGGAGGAGAGAACCGGGAACATGTGAGGGTTGGGCTTCTGGATATTGGAATTTCTCCCTGCCTGGTAATTTAACAACTCCAGTACTCCAGGGGGCAGTAACTCTGGAGGAGGTTCTGTTAATTACTGCCAAGCTGCAGAATGAAGTTTACCCAAGACCCCCGTTTTCTGGGCTGCATTTCATACCAATTAAAAGTCTAATCCAATGGGACCCTTTTCTGGCAAATTAACACCATGGACTTTGATGAACTGATGCTTTTAATAGACTGGTATTTGATGGACTCGGTCACAGCTGTAGTTGCTCTCCTTTTCAGACCCGATCCAGAGATCCCGGCCATTGGTACATGGAGGGTCAGAAGAAAAGCAGAAAGTTTTTAGTAAACTGAGCTCAGTTTTTAAATCAACTCTGTTTATGATCAGCTGTAACTAATAGGAAGTTATGTTGTACATCTTTTTCAGTCATTTGGTTCTCACATGCCAAACAGGAGTTAGAAATAGTGCTGTTCCCATCCTCTGGGACCTGGGAGTTCAGAGGGGAAGAAACTTGCAGTGTCCTCCTGCCCTTGACTCATTCAGACCCTGGATCATGTACCTTATTTCCCTTATAACCTTTTGTTCATAGAAACTATGTATCTAGAATATTCTGCTTAATAATCCGTCTCCCCTAGCAGGAAATATATTTACTGCAAGCTATATCCAGCCATAGAAATCAGATAGAGAAGGAATAAGGATAAGTGAAGACCAAATCAGAGTCAAATGTTTAAGAAGTGACTTGGGTGATGCCCTGGTTAATATGGTTTGGTTCTTAGCAAAAAACTTGAGTAGTACTCAAGTGTAAAAAAAAAAAAAAAAAAAAAGACCCAAGGATATACTTACTATCCTCTTGCCCTGTGATTTTTAAAATACAAATTTAAAATATGACATACCTGCTATAACAGCACTCTGTAGAGGTTGGATAGAAAGTCTCTGGTTAAACCACTTTTTTTTTGCTGGCTGGTCCCATAGAATCTTAACTACAATCAAATATGCCATATTGTATCTGAAGTTAAGGCCAATTACTCCATGGTCTTCATAATTTCATGTAGAGGTCAGAACTTGAGTTTGGTAACATGAATGTTCTTAGAAGTTTTAGACTTAAAAGAAGTCTACACTAGGATTTAATCTAAAGTACACAACTCGGGTTTGAATGTTGATTCCCATTACAATTTCAGCCTTTTCCTTCCTGTTGTAGCATTTTTTTCAGGCAAGAAAAAGCAATTCTGAACACTGTCTTGGAGACTTCAATCTGGCCGTCTCCCATCTGGCGACAGTGGTTCTAAGTAAGTTCCTATTTAAGTCGGACCCTGTGAATCATTCAAGATGACCTTAAGGACGTTTATCATTTGAGTATAAAATTCAGGAGAAAAAATTGTGATTTAAATGCTCTGCACTTTAAGCTAGGTGCTCTTCATCTTTGCCACTGATGGCCCTAAACACCTAACAAGCTAGGATATACCCAGTGGTTTAGGACAAAAAGAAGGTAGGGAAAAAGATCAGAAGTACCTTCATTCCCAAACCACCACCCTGGCACAACCTTAAGGCATCACTTTGTATAATTTTGCACAGTTGTGCGGCCAACAGTGTTTTGTACTAGATGGCCTTCCCCAACCACTGACTGAACATGTCAGTTCCTTGAATGTGGCCAGTTGTCCAGGCGAGGCAGGTATGGATGGAAGGGATTTAGAGAGAGGAGTGTGGTGGACACCACTGTGTGGCTGCTGGGAGGGAACGAGCTCAAACAGGAACACAGAAGAGACTCTTCCTTCCCCCAGACACTTGGCTGCTACGCTTCCAAAATAGCTTCCAAAATAGCTCCCTGGGCCAGGTGCTCTCGCGAGCTCTGCCTCAGGTTCCAAATGTCAGGACTGTAATTGCTTCTCGCCTCCAAGGACTCTGACATTTACAGGGCCCAGCTCTGCAGCCCAGACACCACTCAGGAGCTCCTTTCCTCATTTGGACAAGCATTTTATGACTACAGCCATGTGTCGCATTGATCAAGACACCTTGTCACCAAGGACTGAAGACTGATGGGACGGTCTTGCCTTATGCTGAAGGCTGCTACCTGGCTCAGCTTTCTGGTTCCGGCTGCTCAACCTGTCCGTTCCATAGAAGATGGCCCCCCTCGAATGGCCCACTCGGGAGTGAAGATGCTGAAGACACTGACCCTGGAATTGTCCATGTTCCTTCCTGGGGACAAAGGTTAAGCTCCTTGTCCCCTCGTACCTTCGGCAAAATTGACTTTCCCCTTCTCTCCCACAAGAGTGCTCTAGATGAAGTTATTTAAATTGGAGAGGAATCAAAGTATACAAGTCACAGGAGCCTAGATATTCTGGATGAGGAAACCAGAAGAGTTATCTTGAACAGCTCAGCTTCTGGAATCCTATTGCCTCCTCAGCAAACTAGAGATAGGAACTCTGCAGCACTATCTGCTTTGCCTTGTCCTCTTTACAAGGACAAGTTAGGGATCCTAATAAGAGTTCTTTGCTACCTCCTATTACCAGTGAATCAGAAAGCTAATGGGGACCAATGTGATGACACCATTTTGGCATCCATAACTCGCAACATCGTTATTTCTCAGTGATGTTTACTTATCAAGAACTTGACACTGTTTTCAAATTAAATTTTCAGTCTCCCTCGAGAACACTCGTGGTTTCTCTTCTTACCATCTTGGTACCACTAAGCCACCACGTGCTCCACACCAGTTATAGAAGAAAAACCACTGAAGACAAGAAACCACCACTTCATCCTCAAAGGACAGCGAGATTCTACACACTTCTCTCCCAAGCCAGTGCCCATGGAGTATCCATGGAAAGGAGAGAATCCATCAGCATTATGTGAAATGCAGCCAGACTGGGTCCAAATATGAGCGTCAGTGAACCATCTTGGGCTATTCTACCTGAAGAACAATCTGACCCCCACCCAGAAGTTGTGCCATTGCTGTGTTATACTTCTGCGGAGACTGAAGCAGCCGATATGCCTGGTGTGCTTGAACCAAGAGGCTTAGTTACCCATTTTGAACAATGAGAAGTGTTTGTAGAAGAAATTAGGCTAAAGAAATAGTTTATAGATAAGGGGTGTGGGGGGGGAGAAAGTTATTTTAGTGAGAACTTTCATTCCCAAGAAGTGGCTGCCTCAGGTTCTCCAACTCTCCCCAGTGGTCTGTGCCCTCCCGCTTGGGAGCGGCAAGGCATGTTGAGGACAGGCATGACAGTTAGTGTCGCTTCACATGAAAAGCCCTCCCCTCGACAATTCAAAGGGTACAGAGGACCTCCTAGAAACAAGGCAAATCCTAAGGATCAGAAGGAGACAGACATCCTCTCTGCTAGACTAAGGGCACAGAGGCTACAGCCTCACCTGAAGCCTTTGGAGTAGTCTTTATGCCTTTCTGGGAAAGAGATGTTATTGGGCAAGGAAAAGCATTAAAACCTCTCCTCTTAGTACCAATCTATACCCCAATTCTCGAGGGCGAGCTCCCAGCAGATAACCTAATGTACCCTTGGCAGTTTCCTTGAGAAAGCTCCCCTGGACTCAAATCCCAGGATCATCATGACACAGGGAGGGCTGTCCTGTGGCTCCTCAGGAGCTTACGATAAAGGACGTGCTGGTGTGCTCGTACATGTACGCACAGAGGCCCGATGTAGTCTAATACATGGCTGGTAAGAAGTGGAGGAAGCCCAGGATTTGGTTCAAGTTCCACTAGACAATGCAAGTAGTTAATTTGGGAGATCCAGGGGAACTGGCAAGGTTATGGGAAGGGATGCAGGGAAGGGAAGAAAGCCAATAGTCGGAGCAGGGGCAACTACAAGTCTGTTCCTCTTGGATGCTGTAGGTCATGGTGCAAAGTGGCTCAGATTATCTCACTCAAGTCGGGGGGCGGGGTAGATGAGAGAAAGGTGGATGGGATGTTTATGCTCCTACCAGTCACTGAAGATGTTTGGGGAGTGCTAACTTCTGTTCATTTTCCTGCAATTTCAGAGACTGTCGGGGACCAAGACGCAGGTACTGACCATTGGACGTCACCCCTGACGACTTGAAGTGCCCTCCACTTCCCTTGGACCTGTAACAGATCCTACCTCGGATGTTAAGTCAGTTAAATTTAACTGTCACAGGGGACGGTATCTCCAGATGAGGGTCTGAAGAGTTCCCAGAGAAGAGGGAACTCAGTTCAGCACCAACAGGGTACTTGGCTTATGTGAGAGTCGGCACGTGCCAGTCAGAGCTTTAGAAAAGTAGATACTCAAGGGAGAGCGAGGGGCACCTGGAAAGTGGCTATTCCTTTACCAAAAGGATAGGTGCACTTTGGGAATTCCCAGCTCTTTTAGAGGTGACTTGGTAAGGGGTGGCTATGGGAAGATATGTAATGATGGCATCAGTCTGGTGGTCACAAGGTGCTTTATGGTGGTCTGGTCATTTTCAGGATCCTTCATTCTGATGTGGTCTTCATTATTTGATCAATAGATGGAAGTCATCAAGTCACCAAGTCACCAAGTGCTCATAAGTCCCTCGATAGGATTAACTGAGTCGTAACTGAAGGCAGGTAGGGTGCAGCTGGAGCTGGGGGGATGCCAAATACATCCTTAGGGATATACTTTTGTCCCTGGAGACATCTGCCTCAGTGTCATGCCCCAAGTAGCTTTCCTCTGCCGTATGTTACTGGGGTGTTCTACCTCACCTCAGGCCTCGAAGAATGCAGCCAGCCATCCATGGACTTCTCTCTGAAATCATGAGCCCACAAGTCAAGTTTTCCTGATCTGATTGTTCTCGTCAGTTCACTTCATCATAGCAGTGAGGAAGCTGGCTACAACAGCCATTGGTACCAGAAGTGGTGTCCTTACTTATGGTTCAGAAGATTTTGAAGCTTTTTGGAATTTGTGGGAGGGATTGAGAATTTTAGAGATGCAAGCTAGAAATGCATATCAAAACCACCCTAAGATACCATCTCCCTCCAGTAAGATCGGCAGCCATTAGGAAGTCAAACAACAAGTGCTGGTGAGGATGTAGGGAAAAGGGTACCCTTGTACATTGCTGGTGGGACTGCAAGTTGGTGCGGCCAATTTGGAAAGCAGTATGGAGATTCCTGGGAAAGCTGGGAATGGAACCACCATTTGACTCAGCTATTGCCCTTCTCGGACTATTCCCCGAAGACCTTAAGAGCGTATTACAGGGATACTGCCACATCGATGTTCATAGCAGCACAATTCACAATTGCTAGATTGTGGAACCAACCCAGATGCCCTTCAATAGATGAATGGATAAAAAAAAAGTGGCATTTATACACCATGGAGTATTACGCAGCACTAAAAAAATGACAAAATCATGGAATTTGCAGGGAAATGAATGGCACTAGAGCAGATTATGCTAAGTGAAGCTAGCCAATCCCTAAAAAACAAATGCCAAATGTCTTCTTTGATATAAGGAGAGTAACTAAGAACAGAGCAGGGAGGAAGAGCAGAAGGATAAGATTAACATTAAACAGAGACATGAGGTGGGAGGGAAAGGGAGAGAAAAGGGAAATTGCATGGAAGTGGAAGGAGACCCTCATTATTATACAAAACTACATATGAGTGGAAGTGAGGGGAAAGAGAAAAACAAGGGAGAGAAGAGAAATGAATTACAGTATATGGGGTAGAGAGAAGATGGGAGGGGAGGGGGGATAATAGAGGATAGGAAAGGTAGCAGAATACAACAGTCACTAGTATGGCAATATGTAAAAATGTGGATGTGTAATCAATGTGATTCTGCAATCTGTATACGGGGTAATAATGGGAGTTCATAACCCACTTGAATCAGATGTATGAAATATGATATGTCAAGAGCTTTGTAATGTTTTGGACAACCAATAAAAAAAAGATGGAAAACTCTGGCATGAACTCAGGAGAGTTTTCATAGGACTGGACAATAGAGACTGGCCTCATGAGGTTTGAGGAAAAGGTAGGTTCTATTGGAAGTTGGACTGGAGGCGATTTTTGTTGCATTCTGGCCAAAGTTCTGTATTTTCCCCATATCCTGAAGCTTTGCAAGGCTCAGTGTGAAGGCGACGACTCATCTGGCAGAGAACATTTTAAAGGCAGATAGCTTTCAGGGGTGGTGTAGGATACTGCTGGCAGCTCTTTGCCAAGTTTATTGTGATAATCAGAAGAAAGCAGAGCAAAGAAAAAATTTAGAAGCTTGAAGTTTGATCAAAAAGCTTCAAGTAAAATGGGCTAAGGAAAGCATGGTTCTTAAACATGTAAGTCACTAAGACACTATCTTAACCAGGAACAGGAAAGGTGGCTCGAGGGGATCCCAGGCTCACTGTTTCCAGATTTAAAAAAAAAAAATCCCTTGAGCAGAGGTCAGTGCAGCATCTTCCTTGCATAGGGAAGTTGTTTGACCATGCTCAGGCACTCAGGCCGCTGCATCTCGACTACTGCTTGAGATGGCGGCAGACCTTGGTGTCAACCACAAGGTACCGGTTCTGCAGGATGTTGGAGTCATGGAAACTTCCGTTGACGATTTCAGAAGGGTCTAGGATTCCAAGCTAAGTGCAGAAAGGTCAGAGCCCGAGGACATCCTTTGAATAGTGGAGCCCAAGATTAAGAAATGCCTCTTGCTGGTCCACCTGCCGAGGAAGGCACTGAGTGCAGACAAGCCGACAGAAGTCACGTAGGCTGCGGTCCACAGGGATGGAGCTATGCGAGCCTGGAGATCATGGTGCCATGTGCTCCAGATGCCAGACATGTAACTATGACTTTTCCCTGCTGGATTAACTATGCTTTAGTTCTTTCCCTTCTTTATATGCCCCCATCTCTATTTTGGGATGAGTATGTTCACCATGTGCTTTTATATGAAAGAGTAACTTCTCTTTTTTAATAGGGGCTCATCCTCAGTTTGCCTCGACTCTAGGGAGACTCTGAACTTGGAATTTGGGGCAAAGCCAAGACTGTTAAGACTATGGGGACTCTTGAAGTTCAGCTGGAATGTTGTGGTTTAGATAACTCAATGTCCCACAAAGGCTCATGTGAGAGATTGCAAGGTTTAGAGGTCAAATTGGGTTGCGAGAGCCTTAACCCAACCAGTGAATTGATCCCCCTCAAGGGATTCGCTCAGTGGTAACTGAGGGAAGGCAGGGTGTGGCTGGAGGTGGGTCCTTGGGGGATGCTTTCGGGGGTCTGTCTTTTGTTCCTGGAGAGTAGAGCGTTTCCTGTCGTCATATCCTTAGAGGCTTTATTCTGCCACACTTCTGCCACGTTTTGCCCCCATTTCAGTCCCAAGGAATGGAGTCGGCCACGTATAGACTGAAACCTGAGAAGAGAGCCCCCAAATAAGTTTCCCTCTGCTGGTGTCAGGTCTTTCTCAGAAGAATCTGTCCAAAACACTTTCTATGGCAAAGTCAGGTCTACAGGACTTGCATTTTCCCTTTCCCGCTCTTAGGTAGTGGATCCCAAAATATCCTTCCCAGAATATAACTCATTTTTATCAGCATCTGGAAGTGTAGTCACTTTAAATCTTATTACAAATCCAGCCATCTTTATATGAATCTTCTAACACAAGGATCATCCTCCGAGTTAGACAGTCTCCTCCTGGTACATTTAAAATTATTTAATCTGCACAGGTTCGAGAACATGTCTAGAGTGGGCACAACGATGTGTAGAATCTCAATTTAACAAGTTTGCTGGGAGGTAATTTGGCTTTTTCTTGGGTTTAAAGAAGGTCAAGACATTTCATGCTTTTTATCTACCCCACTTCTAATGAAAATCCCCAATTAGGCTATGACAAGGTTTTGACAGGAAAGACGTCAAAACAAAATTGTTTTCAGAGCTCTTGATTAGAACTGGGTCCATTCAAAATTAGTAAGTCTTGAGAAAAAGATTAGCATACATTGCTCATGGGGTTTTAAGTGACCCGAGACCACCCATAGCTGTTTCAAAATCCTTTAAAATAACAGCCTAGTCAAGTGGTGGCTGCAGCAACCACTGCTCAGTGCTTCTAGAAAGCAGCAAGACCTTTACTCAGGAGATCCATTCAATTTACACAGCCCTTGTAATTCCAAGCAAGTCTGGCTTCCTGCAGCTACAGGGGTCATGAAGAACAATGTGGGCTCCCATTCTACTGGCCAGTCTTTAAACAGTGTCATAATGACAGTGATCACTTGTTGGCCATTTGTTTGGCGAGCAGTCCAGCCACGTTAGCTTTGGAGAAAGTTATGAATCCCAGTTTTATATATGCATGGAAAAGCTCATGAGGTCAGTGGGAATCATGAGAATGGCCCCAGCTCTCCGCTGGCATGTGCTTGGGCCAAATTCAAACCCCAAGACTGATTAGAAGGCCCCATGCCTTACATGACTAAATAGTCTTTCCTTTTGAAGTCCTTCTGTAGTTCTCAAACTTCCTCAGGAGTGTTCTGCCGGCCTCCATTCCCCTTAAGTCCTATCCGTCAGTCTTGCTTACTCTTCACTCACCTCTGGATATCCTTAGCCTACATCCCATCTAGAATTCTGCTCATTTGCACCGCTACCGCGTCTACCTTTGGAAGCACTCATCTGCCTCCCCAACTAGCTCTGCAATTCCCTGCACCAGAGCATGTTCTCCCAACACCCTTCTCACTGTAGCTCTCCTAGCCCATGATGGGACATTTATTGCAGTGTCAAGATTACATTGCATGGTTCTCCCCAGACTCCAGGTCTTGGTGTGGTGTTAGATCAGCATCAAGGGTAGAGTTGGTATATGTTGTGCATTGGTGTAGGGATTTTAAGATCCCTACAATTCACTGTTTCAGTCAATGTGTATCACCTTCCCCATTTCCAGATACTAAGACAAGTGGCTTACAGATTTCACATTCCATAATTCCCTGGAATGCCCTTCCAATGCTCCCTTACTAACAGGGAACACTAGTAGATTTGGTTGATGAGGTTGTCCCCAGGCTCAGGCTCCAAACATGGATTTCATGTCTGAGGGGCATCTTCCACGTACTCTGCCAGAATCAGCTACTTGCCCCAGTGGGGCTGAGGTAAACCTGTGGCTGCCTCATTCGAGTTTCCTCTTCCCAGAGGAAGATAATTTCCTTGTCATTAGCCTTTGGCTTGACTTACTCAGTCACCTGCAGAGCAGCACACTTGACTACTGCATCAATTGGAGAAAGTCCAAGGTGTGGTTACTGTGCCCACATCAGGGACAATGGCAGATGTCTCCAGCCTGTGGAAGAGATTGAGAGATCATGGCGGAAGCCTTGGGGTGGGGGGTGGATTTCTGATTACGCTCATGATTTCAGGGACGTGGCCTTCTCACGTAATAGAAGAGACCAAGACGAATATTTGTCTTATCAGAAAGCCACAGGAGGTAGCTACCAAAACTCAGAATTCTGAGGCCAACATCACGTTTTTCAGGCAGCCTCAAGAAGGGTGCCGCATCTTAGGTTGGATTTATGGCAGGAGCTGCTGCAAGAGAAGTTTGCAAACAAGGTGTTTGTTTGGAGGGCAACTTCAAGATGCCGATAAGGGAGGGGGAAGAGCCAAAGGGAGGCAGTCACCAAGGTTGTCACCGCTGTGGGAGACTCCACTAGAACTTTGCTGAGGAATTTTGAGGACCCAGTAGGACACAATCCCCAGAAGTTATTCTACCAGAGGAACAAGTCATTTCCTATCAGCCATTGACTGAGGGACATTCCCAGTGGCACGAGTTCCCTAGCTGGCCATATGCTGGCTCCCAACAGCCAGAGAAAGCCCTCGGGCGGAGTCATAGGTGCCCCAGTTGGGAACAGAGGCCCAGTGCTCTATAGTGTTAAGGTGGAAACCATGGCGTGGACATGGGCTTACCACTAACAGTGTCTTAAGTGAATTTCTCACGTAATGAGAAGGGTGGCAACTCCTGTTTAAAGGACATTACAACATTTGTTAAAAGATATCAAGGCTCCAAAGCTTTAGGATCCTCAGCCAGGTGGGATCCTGGGACTCTGGCCCGTGGAAATGGGCTTAGCCGAGGTGGAGGAGCATTTAGGGCATCTCCACTCAGGCACACACTGCTATGGATATGGAGCTGAATGGCTTTGGGTCTCCACTGCAGTTATTTCAGCAGAAAAGTTCTGCCAACCTGAGAGACTTCTATCAAGTAACAGATACTAAGTATTTCAGAACAGGCTTTTCTGTTGCAGCATGCCACAGTGGCTATGGACAGTAGTCCTGGCCAGACCAGGGTAAGAGGGAAATCACCACCGCCCAGAGTGTGTGTGGGGGGTGGGGGGGTCAGCTGTGTTGGAGCAGCCCCTCCCGTTCTAGGCTGGCCTTCAGACGGCTGCAGCTTCTCAAGAGGCCCTAAGCTAGAACCACAAAACTGAGCTGCCCCAGATTCCCTACCTATAGAAACTACAACATGTAATTCTCATTTTAAACCATCAAGTGTTAGGCTTATGTGCTTTTCAGCCACACCTTAGCAATGAGCTTTGATGGGCACATCCTCATACAGGCAGGGGAAGTCGGGAGAACTGTACCAGATGTGCTTCACCCATTCAAGTTATATGGTCTTTCTCTGCCCTTTAGAAATGCATGTGTGGATGCCTTTGAGAAGCCCCCTTGCTCAGCTCCTCCATACCTTCAGTCTTGGAAGCAGTAACGTCCGTCCCATATTATTGGCTTAGTCCTTGTGGTTTCTGCTATGGTCTGAGTGTTTATATTCCCTCCCATTTATGTTGAAGTTTTAACTTCAAAAGGTGAAGGAATTACAAGGTGAAGGCATTGGGAGATGTCATAAGGGTGGGGTCCTCATGAATGAATGAGATCCGAGCCCTTATTGAAGCTTCCGTGCGCTTGTCCCTTCATGTGAGGGCACAGAAAGATGTTCTCTATGCAGAAGATGGCATACCAACCCTTGAAACTTCAACTTCTTGGCCCCTTCAGAACTGATAAGTTCATTTTCATAAGCCACTAGGTTCATGGCATTTTATTCTGGCAGCCCAAACAACTAAGACTTCTCCGTCTCTTCCCAGGCTTTGAAATGAGCCCTTTGGAAGGCAACCTTTGATTCAAATTTGACAAAGCCACCCACTCCCTACAGGGACCCTATTAACAGAACCAGAGGGCAAGTTTCTGCTCATTTTGATACCGAGCTGTTGGCCTCACCTGGTACCAGCAAGATCCTTACAGAAGGAGAGGCTTAGGAGTTGGTCACAACTACACCAACAGGTCCTTTAGTGTGGGACAGAACACTCACGTTGTCAGCACCTGTCCTACCACCATTCTGAGCAGCAGTGTTTTAGGGCACACAAGTGATTCCCTGCTAGACCAAGAGGTGGTGTCTTGTCCAGCACTGTAGTTCTGGGCCAAGAATGGCTCTCGGGTGTAGGGGCCAGGCCTTGGGATCTCCAGGCGAGACAGGCTCTGGTCCCTGAAACCAAAGGGAAGGGTTGAGCTCAGTCCTGAGGGCTATCTGGGGAAGTCACTCCAATGGCCTTTCCAGCTACAGCTGGGAAAAGCTAGCTAACAAAAGCCCTTGTCTAGACCCCATCAAGAGGACAAGTGACAGGAAGTCAGGTGGCAGCAAGTGGGACAGGGTGAGCGACGGAAGAAAATGGGCCCTGAAGTCTATTCCTGCAACACAGCACTGCCTTGCAGGTGACCACATCCACTTCTGAGCTCTGTGACCCTGCCCCAGCTTCCTAGTCCCGTGGTGGGGTCGGTATGGCTCTCCTGTTCCCGCCTCCTGTTCTACAGGGGGCAGGTGGTAGGGGAGGGCTGGTCAGAAGGGGCCAGGGATCAAAGTGGCAGCCAGTATAACCCAGCTCTTCCACTTGCAGAACCAAACTGTAGAACTGCCATCTAGGTGACGAAAAGACGGGAAGTCACCAGTAGAGGGAAGGTTTTCTCCCCTTCAGCGGACGCCAGATGCACTAACCCTCGATTACCAGTTACCTAGCTTCTTGATGCATCTACTGGAGTATAATTACAAGCTCCATGCCCAAGTTTGTTTCCCAGGGCCTCTGTCCCACTATCAGTCTAGTTCTGGCTATTTCAGGGGGAGAGTTTGGTGTTGGGGGCCGGGGATGTATAAAGGAGGCCGAGTTTGGGTTCAGCCAATCTTAAGTTTGAGCCATGCTTCAATACAGAACCCGTGATTAGTAGAAGTCACTGTGCGTCCATCAGAGGGAGTAGCAAGCCCACCCCTCACGCTCCCTCACCAGGGATTCAGGGGCTGTCCTCCTTCCCTTCTGCTGTCTGGAGTCTGGAGTCAACAATCAGCAATCAGCCCCATCCTGCAGACCTGAAGATCCACAGCTGGGAGCATGTTTTAGACATGGAGATGTGCCACCCAGAGTCCTATTGGGACAGGCTGGAGATCATGCCTTACTGGGGCAGTCTGTTCCCGTCACAGATGGCAATACCTGGACGCCTAAAAGCTCTAGTAGGCTGGAATCGCTTCAGAGTCCCAGTCCACAGGGATGGCCAAGGCTTTTGACAGTGTCCAGTCTGCACTATAACATCTCCTTAGTTCTACCCCTCTTCCTCCTTTTCATAGAGGATCTAAACACCCTGCCTCCCACACCCCATCTCAGTATCTCCCTGTGACAAGGAGAAGGCTGACATATGGAGGGACCAGAGTCACATCCTTTGAATGAAAGGAAGTCTGGATGAAATGTCGAGTAACACGAAAGGGCCAGAAGGGACTCCCGACAGATGGCATTGCAGCATTGACTGGCTCAGTCTGAAGCCTGCACCAATCCAACAGCTCCCCAGCTCTGGCCTGAGGGACTCAACTCCGCTCCGAGAACAGACCCCCTTTGTGCGCAGGGGACTGCTTTCCAGAAGGCAGACTGGACCGCTGTTCTCCTGGGAAAGGCGTTTTCCAGCTCCCTTCACTAGAACCCCTCGCTGACGCACTCAGGCATGTCCTTTCATTCAAAGGATGCAACTCTGATTCCTCAGGAGTCTCCTGTTGCTCTTCTCCCTGGGAGGATGCTCCCGTCACTGAACTGTTTAATCACCTCACTTAGAAGCGCATCATTTAGCATCAGTGTGGCGTTTCCTTGACAGCACTCGGGGGGAGTCTCACACAGGGCTGATGTGCACATCTGCCAGGGGCGGTGACAACCATGTGCAGACAGATCTTGCCACACCATGTGGACTGTGTGACAGGCATGCACACCTCATCACAGCTCCCCAGATTCCTACAGATGTTCCCCAGTGGTCCAGCACCCCCCGCACCCTGCCCAGATTGAAGGGCACCTGGGTCTGTCACAGCAGAGCGCCTCAAAGCAGAGGCAGTAATGGCAGGTTACCTTAGTCGTCGTGTTTGCTCCTCCACGGCGGCTCACCTGTGGGAATTATGTCACCCATCTTTTGCTATTGTGGATTGGTATCTCCGGAAGGAGGTGCTATGAGTTTGGGTTGCAAGATGTTAGGTATCAACACCTGTGTGAAGGGAGCCAGGAGGAAGGAAGCCAAGAAAGCTCTCCAGCGAGGGTCCAGCAGAGCTTTGGCCAACTTGGGAGGTGCTCTGAAGCCAAGGGCTGCCTCTCCCAGTGTCCTGGGTGTGGACAACATAGCTAGTCCTTGAGGGAGCCCCCTCAGTAGGGGAGAGGGGCTTCAAGTTGGAAGTGAGCTTGGGCGAGTGGTTCACTACCTCAACAGGAAGCCTGTCCTCCAGGGGATTCTGGTGGCCTAGCTACATCTTATACTCGTTTCTTGGCTTTTAGTGGGATCAGCCACCTGGGCACCCTCAGATACCAAGGGGAGGAGGTAAGGACGAGATGTTTCCTGCTCCCTTCAACAGTGCCTTTAGCAGTGACAGCTTCCTTTCCATACCCCCCACCCCACCCCCGTGTCCGTCTTGGTGGTGACAGACCTTCACCATGAGCATACCCCTTCACTTCTTTAGAGACTCCTTTTTTAAGTACCGAGTTATTTAACCCACTGAGAATGGGTTAACAATGCCATTTTTTTTTTGCCAGGATCTGATTGGATCAGTCATTGAGAGATTTTGTTCTTTGTACAAAAATGGATGGCACAAGGGAGAGACCAGTCTGAAATATGCTAGTCAGATGCTCATTTAAGTCATTTAACATAGTGAGAAATTTCATATGAAAAGCCAGTTTTGTTTTTAAGCCTTGAGAAACAAGTAGCAGTTTGTATAGGAAGAAGTCCAACGTACACTTTGGATCCACAGTATAGGACTTAGAAATAGACCTTGAGCTAAGAACGTGTATGAGAGGTTTATTAAAGGTCATCAGAAGAAAATACTAGAGGAGTCAGAAACAGGACAAACAAGCCAAGGTCTCAAGTCTGGGTGAAAGCTGTGCCTCAATTGGTGGGTATAGAACTCCTTTGCCTTACCCAGTGGCAAAGGGTTACACCAGGGAGAGGAAAATCCAAGCCCTGGTGCCCGTCTAAACCTGTAGATGAGGTGGTTCTAAGCCCAAGGGAGGGCAGGCCTCCAGAGGTGCGTGCGCAGGCTTCTGCCACTTAAAAGCCAAGTGCATACAATTACGAGCATCCATGCATTGAACACCGGAGCTCCTAAACGTGATGCAAACATTGAGAGCTCAGCAACTATACAACCCTACGATGACAGTACGAATTTTCCATACTCTTAAAGATAGAGGACCAATAGAGAAATAGGACTTTACTACCACTGTGGATCCACGGTACCAGACATGTTCAGAACATTCTACAGCAGCATCGGACCATATGTTAGGTCTTAGTCTTTAGTTAGAAGGGATTAAGATACTAGGTATCTTTGTATCGTCGTTACCATGAACCTTGAGGAAGCTGGAAATCAATGAAAAGGGAAATTAGAAAAACTTGAGATGAATGAAAATGAAGACAATGCCAAAGTATGTTGGAGATTTAGAACTGTAGGCAGTCGGGGCAAGATGGCAGAAGTTAGGGGCAGGTCCAACAGCACAAGGAGCTCCGGCGTTCAATGCATGTATACTTGTAACTGTATGCACTTGGCTTTTAAGTCACGTCAACTTCCTAGCTAATGAAAGTGCTCATGCGTTCAAGCATGGGATCCAATAGACAGACTAGGACATGAAAGGGACATGTGGACACCAGAAGTACCAACGAGCTTAATGAGAGCATGAAGGGAGGAGATGAAGAAAACCTCAAGCCCCTAAAGGGAACAAGTCAGTACTTTCCTATGGACTGGAGCTAGGAGGAGTATAAGAATTGAAGCCACTTTTGCTGAAAGCTACAGCTCTGCACTGAGACCTACAGATGCCCCGTGGATAACTCAAAGCAGGATAACTCTTGGCATCTCTGCCTTCATTTTGTATCTATCTCCTTTTTGACTTTAAATCTTAGGCCAGATTTCTTAGTAATTCTCACATAAGCACATTAGTCACTGAAGGAGTGCAAGGCAAGGCTTTGTCACCCTGTCATGACCTATCCCATCCCCCTTTCAAAATTCAGGGCAGTGAGGTAAGAAATAAAGTGTTCAAGATTCAGGACATTCAACTTCCAGACCTCTGCAGCGATATAGAAGTTTCCAGTCATTGCCCAAACCCCAGTCACCTTGGGTTTCAGGAACAGCCCAGCTTCAGACCATCGATGAGACCGTCTCTCATGGAAAGAATCATCCTGTAACAGGAAGGGAGGTGGCCCCTAGGCGGAACCAGTCCTGATATGATGATCAACCAAACCATGGTCTGACCAGAATGACTTAGCTGTGCAGACAACCCTTGCCTTTGAAACTTTCTTAAAGTGGAACACTTCGTCAGTCCCTTGGAGACATCTTTGTCACTATATTCCTGTGTTCTTCCTGGAAGAGATGCTCATCTTAAGCTCCTTTTCTGCCTTTACCACGGCTAATGTGAGTGGCAGATTGGAACAGGTGGAAGAGTTGCCTTTTGGGACCACCTGAGCTAGGACCCTAGGCCAAGAGCTCTAATAATGAGAGGGAAAAGAATCGTGAGTGGAGATGAAACAGGGAAAGGAAACTTAAAAAAAAGTTGGTTCTTTGCAGAGAATATTGACTAACCCTAACTCTTGAGGTTCAATACAAACGATTTTTAAAGAAAAATTGTGTATTTCCATATATGGTAGACAAGATGGGTATTTTCTTAAGTTTAAAAGGAGTAAAAAAAGACTTCCTCAAAATAAACCCAGGACCAGACAGCTTCATGGTACATTCTACTAGACATTCAGGGAATCAAAAATCCAAGTGATTTTTTATTTTCTTAGAAGAGTAGGCACAACTAAAGCAACATACATGCAAGAATTCTGCAAAGGCAAAAGCAGTTTCTGGGTACTTGATATAAAAAGCTCTGACAGACCAAACTAACAGTTCAGTGTTTGGGAGAACATCCTGTCCTGGGTACCCCTATAGCAAAGAATCTACTGGTTTAGAAGCGATGATCCCTCAGAATGCTAAGGCATTATCTACTGGTAGTGTCCTCGGTGCCGAAGGGCGTCTGCCCGGACAGGTGAGACTGCAGCCTGCAACGTTTGGGGAGTCCTTGAGTGTTCCATCTGCTGGTGGTTACTATGTTACCCATTCTCCACTGTCAGTTGGCCATCTTTTTTGTAAAAACTTATATTACATGTTTCCAACTCACTAGGGCCTGTTGGGATCCATTTGTAACTTTGCTATGGAGAAACTGGTGAATTCAATACTCTGTCTTTATAGATATGCCTCTTCTTGACAGTTACCTCTCTAGAAAAGTCAGTCCATGAGGAGCTCCGAGTTGGGGCCTTTTGCTTGCCCATGCCGGGTGCTGTCTGTAAATGAGTAGCTTCTTCAGTGTTGTCATGGCCCATCTGATCCCTTAGGCATGTCCATTACAACCCTGCAGGGAGAGGATATTTTTCTCCTTGCCACGGACTTTACTCTTCCTGATGCTGTTGATTGGGAGCTAGTATAGTCCAGTTCTAACTTTTGCTTCATTTTAGTCTTAAAAACCTAGCAACCATATTTCTCTTTTTTTGCAGCACTATGTCTGATGGGAACATGCAAGCTGAAAATGTTGCTTACCTGACTTGAGCTATGTAATCATAGGTGGCCATTTACATTGGAAGCAACTCAGGTCTATTGCAACAGCCATCAGGATTAGCTACACAAGCTTGGTGTCAGAAAAATGGCAGTTTAGGTGTTTGTGTAACTCCATACTGAAGTGGCAGACATTTTCTGGGTAGTGTTTGAACCAGTGCTTTCTTATGTGAAGCTGGACACGAATCTGTCTGCCAGCCCAAAACTCTTGGTAGGTGTGAAGATTTAAGTATAGGAAACTTAAGTTATTAAAATTTTACTATATGCAACAAGCTAGAAATAGAAATACTTGTATCAGAAGCAGCATTGAGTATTTCTCAACTTTGTGGGTGAATAGTATTGAAAGATACTAGTGTTTTGTTTTGGCATGTGTGTGAGCATGTGTTGGGATTTCCTTTAACTGCCAAGTCATCTAGTCTTAAGCCACCACTTTTCCCCTTTTGAGAGACAATACATACTGCTGCTATTTTGTGTATTTGCCAGTTTTTTTATATTATTGCTACGTTTCTTTGTAGTTCAGGTTTTCATTCTGTACCATCTTTGTTAGGCATTCTTAACTGCTTATCAATGGTAATGTTTGTGTTCAAGACGTGTTCTCTCATATTAGTTTTAGAACAATTTTAAATTCAGTTCTTTGTGAACCTGTGTTTCCTTTCTGGGACATACATCAGGAAAATTATCAAAAGCTATTTGAAGCAGCTATGGAGTGGTCTTTTTCCAGAGAAGTCATCTTCAGGCTAACTAACAAACTAGGGAATTTTGATACGTTAGTAGTGAGACTTAGAAGTCATTTTTCTATTAGAAGAGTCACATTTAAAATTTGTAATGTTTTTGGCTTTGCAGAAGGCATATGCAGTATTTGTAAGAGAAAAAACAAATTATTGGTTTAAACAAGGCAGTTTGCAAAACGTGTTTTTGGTCTTTAGAGTTCTCATTAAAGATGAGTTTTCTAGTCAGTCTTCTAACCCTTCTTAGAAAAAGACATTTCCAATCTCATTTTATTAGGCCAGCATTACCCTGAAAACCAAAACCCAAAGATACCTCACAAAGGAAACAGAACTACATATTAACATCAGTGACAATATAAAAATTCCACAACCAAATGTTACAAAGAAATTCAACAGCACACAGAGGATCATAGACCACGACCAAAGGAGATCCTGGAATTCAAGGATGGTTCAGCACATTTTTATGTGATGCACCAAATTCAGTGAAGATAAACATGGCCACATGGTCATATCAAACTTTAGGAAACTTTAGCATCCTTTTGTGATGCAAGACAGACCAGGAGTAGTAAGTTACTTCTGTGTAATAGAAGTACCCACAGCTAACATGCCGTGAAGCTGAAGTTCTGAAGCAGTCATGTCAGATCCTATAGGCTGACCTGGCTGAGCTGAACACAATTAAGAGGTGTTGCATGCCTGAAGCCAGAAGTATCTTAGGCCCTTTAGAAGACTAGCCATTTATTTTTAACCTTTGTATCTGACCTAAGATTGAGTATTGGGTAAGCCTTGCAGATATACTATTAAGGTTAGTGGACTGCTAGCCTCTACCAACCCCACGGCTACGAGTGCTGGATCATCCTAAGTCTATAGAGGAGGCTTCCGCACTTTCTGTAGGCTCTTTGCCTCATACCCCTGATGTATTTAGTGTATTGAGTTATCCTGGGCTGTAGTTTCACACAACCTCTTTCGCCTCAGAGGACATCATGGAGGGTAACTCGAATCTCTTTCAGGCTATAGATACTCATTTGGCTCAGAATATACGATTGTCATCTACAGCAGAGTTTCCATTTTTTGTACCCAATATTCAGTGGTGAAAGATTGCAAGCACTTTCTGAGAGGCTGTGCCCTTTTCCATGACCCTGACCTCTGGGTCCACCATCCTCTGGGCACATCTTCATTTCAGCACTCTAAACTGAGTCTGTCCTGAGCTTCTGTGGATGCTTTGTAGTGTAGGGATGGTTGATCACTGGCCTTTAGTGATCAATGTAACCCTCAGAATTTTCTCCCTGGAAGTGGGGCTGAAAGTCTTGAGTTTCTAATTATCCCTTTTCCTCCAGCAACCAGTCCACATTTAGACCCCCTGGGTGGGGGGGTGGGCAGTCCACTCATTGGCCTACTGTCATTCCCCAGATTAAGGATTTTAAAATCTTTGTAAAAACCCAAAAACTATTCACATTGTAACCAAGGGAAGAGTCGAAACCCTCTAGCTTTACTTGCTTTTCAAGAATTAGTTTTGAAGGTCATGCAGCTGGGCAATATGTATCTTATAAGTTCTTTTGGTGAGATTTCTGCTCAACTGTGTGGTAACATGTAGAACCACTTAAGGCACCTTTGAAGCTGGTAATGCAAGATTGACTACCCTTAAACATACCTAATCTGTCTCCTCCAAGACTGAAGATGAGGGTCAGATGTTTAAGATTTACAGAGGCATCAGGATCAGATCACCAGCCGCCAGGTTTCACAACATCCTGTTCCAGACCACCGAATTGGCTCCTAGAAGTCTCTGGCCAACTACCCTTTCCTGATCCAAGCGCCCCCTCTCCCCCCTCACCTAAGGGGTCAAGGGAGCTTAAGTTCCAGGCTGGGTGAACATACTGTTTGACAATATCCTTCCATCTTCTTTGATGGCTTTCCAAGTAATTCTTTCTCCCTGCTCAGTAACTTGTCTTAAGTCACTGTCCTTTGAGTTGTGAGTAATAGCACATAACTTGAGTCCTGTGGGGTCCAATCTGTTCCTTTGGAAGGATTCAGGGAAGAATGACAGTTGTTTTCACGAGCTCCAGGCTTTCTTAAAACTTAAGAAAAATCTCATCTTTCAGGTAGTAAGGTGCTTTAAATGTTATCCCCACTGACACTTCATCCCCCCAGGGTAATAAGGACTTCAACTATTCACTTTTGCCTACAGGTGCCCAATGGGTAGCTCAAAGCAGGATTAAGAACATGGCACTTCTACCTCCATTTTGTATATATTCCCTTTGCCCCGAGTAATCTTGGATTCCAGGAACAGGTCTGATTGATAAACATCTTCAGACATGTAGAAACTACCTCTCTACCAACCACCAAGGAAATGGCTTCTTGAGAAGCCAACATAGCGATCCTTAGATCACAGCCAAATTCTGCCCAAGCCCTGAACAGGTACCCTTCACTTTTGCAGTAGTTTCTGATAGCAAACTCCACTGTCACAGGAGTGACAAACTCCAAGTTTTCGTGTTTTCCTCTGATTATCCGAGTCAGGACAAGGAACTCAGGATGGCAGAGATGAGAGGGACAGGCAGAGGCAGAACACTTATCATTGGACCTGGGCACACTGGTGACCATTTTCTAAGTTAAGCCTGCGTCATGCCACATGCTCCAGGACTGGGTTAACATGGACGACGTAAGCTTAGCTATCACCATTCTCCCTGAAAGACTCATGCTTTGAGGAAAAACAAAAAAAATGTATGCGTGTTGAGTGAGACTTCACCAGGTCTCCCACACTTTGACATTGTCTTCCAGTTGTCCCAACTGTGGAGTGCCCCTGAGGCAGGCAGATCAACAAGGAAGACTTCAACCGATGCCGCTTTAAGACTGTACTGAAAGTCATTAGAAGGGGCAAAGGAAGTGAGCCTTTCTCAGTGACAAATCCAAACACGCAACTTCATCGTCACAAAAGTGAAGAACTCCAAGTTTTCACCTGCTTTGCCAGCTCTGCCAACCCCCAACCCTGACCTTCATTCCTCCTCTAAAACTTCCAAGTCCTGTCAGTCATGTGACAGGGCCAAGATGCTTCATCTTGCTTTGCCCTCCCATATGACCACATCGACTGAAGTTTCCTCCTGGCCCTTCACTGCTTTTTCCTTTTGACACTTGGTGTGGGTGGCTGCAGGACTCCCAGGGTCAGGCCTGTAACCTAGGACTGATTAGCCTAAGTTATCAGAAAGATGGCGGTCAAATTCTGCCCAAACCCTGAACAGTTACCCTTCACTTTTGCAGAAGTTTCTCTGATAGCAAACTCCACTGTCACAGGAGGGACGAACTCCAAGTTTTCGTGTTTTCCTCTGATTGTCCGAGTAAGGACAAGGAACTCAGGATGGCAGAGATGAGAGAGGGACAGGCAGAGGCAGAACACTTACCACTGGACCTGGTTACACTGGTGACCATTTTCTAAATTAAGCTTGTGTCATGCCACATGCTCCAGGACTGGGTTAACTTGACACAAGCTTAGCTATCAAACATTTTCCCTGAAAGACTTGTGCTTTGAGTAAGAAGAATGTAAGTGTGTTAAGTGAGACTTCACCAAGACTCCCACACTTTGTCATTGTCTTCCAAATTGTCCCGACTACAGAGTGCCCTTAGGGGCAGATGACTAGGAAGACTTCAACCCATGCCGCTTTAAGACTGTACTGAAAGTCATTAGAAGGGGCAAAGGAAGTGAGCCTTTCTCACAGTGACACCAATCCAAACACGCAGCTTCATCGTCACAAAAGTGAAGAACTCCAAGTTTTCACCTGCTTTGCCAGCTCTGCCAACCCCCAACCCTGACCTTCATTCCTCCTCTAAAACTTCCAAGTCCTGCAAGTCATGTGACAGGGCCAAGATGCTTCATCTTGCTTTGCCCTTCCATATGACCACATCGACTGAAGTTTCCTCCTGGCCGTCCACTGCTTTTTCCTTTTGACACTTGGTGTGGGTGGCTGCAGGACTCCCAGGGTCAGGCCTCTCACTTAGGACTGATAACTCGGGCAGAGTTTGGCTGCTTTCTTTCTGATTAGCCCAAGCCCTGAACAGTTGCCCTTCACTTTTGCAGTAGTTTCTCTATGATAGACTGTCACAAAAGTGACAAACTCCAAGTTTTCGTGTTTTCCTCCAATTATCCGAGTCAGGACAAGGAACTCAGGATGGCAGAGATGAGAGGGACAGGCAGAGGCAGAACACTTACCATGGGACCTGGGTACACTGGTGACTGTTTTGTAAGTTAAGCCTGCGTCATGCTGCATGCTCCAGGACTGGGTTAACTTGACACAAGCTTAGCTATCAGACATTTTCCCTGAAAGACTCGTTCTTTGGGGGGGGGGGGCGGGAATGTAAGCGTGTTAAATGAGACTTCACCAAGACTCCCACACTTTGGCATTGTCTTCCAATTGTCCCGACTATAGAGTGCCCTTAGGGGCAGATCAACTAGGAAGACCTCAGTTGATACTGGTTTAAGACTTTACTGAAAGTCATTAGAAGGGGCAAAGGAAGCAAGCTTTTCTCACAGTAACACCAATTCAGCAGATGTTTCTGGGAGGTATGCCAGGTGTTCTCACTATCGAATTTCCATGTAACCACTCATAAGCGTCTTAAGCGTTACATTAAAGACGAAAATCTATGATCAGTAGAGAAGTGGGGTAGAGACTGGTATTCCCATCATGTAAATGGGAGACCCTATGGCTTGGGGGTTACTTTTCCTGCAGCTGGATTGTCATGTAACTAAATCCATCAGCTCTGGGTAACTCGGCTCAATTTACTAGTGACATTGGTGCTAATGTTGAGGTGAGTGAAAGGATTGTATAAAAATGTGACTAAGAATGTAATATTTGAAACTGATCCTTTTTAGTGTTTATGTAACTAGTCCAATTGGCGGGCATGACAGTTTCTCAGCCATGTATTTTCAGGATATTCCGGGAGTATCTGGAACTTTCTATTGGGAAATGGAAGTACATTTGGTATTATCCTGTATTCGGGCCTCAGGGCACCCATTTATTTGCCTGTAAGGTGCCCAGCCCCTGACTTGCTTTTTCTGGCGCAGGATCCCAAGGCCACTTTAAACCATAGCTTTCATTTCCACTCAGTTCTGTGAGTTGGGGTGGGGCAGGATGAACACCCTGCAATTGTGGAGTGTGTGTCCCTTGTTAGCCATCGTCACAGAGCAGCTATTGCTGACCTTTCTCAACCTGCATTGCCTCTTCCTTCTGGCTCACAACCCTGCCTCTGAGGAAAGGGGCTCTTAGGGAGCTGTGAAGTAATATCCAAGTGTATTTGCTGTGTGAGGAACATGGTTTGGTGGTAAGAACTTGGATTGGATTCTCTTGCCCTCAAGAGCGGGGGCTCTTATCAGGCCATGCTGGGAACCTGGGGTCATCTCAGGAAGGCGATAGCCGAATGACTCAGCCAAGTTACTGGACTTCAAAGAGTTTGTGGAACACTCAGTGCTTAGCTGTGGCTGGCCATGCTGTCAGCCACCTGTGGTAGACCAGAGGGATCTGCAGACACAGGGCTGCATGTCAGCTGCTTCACCTTCAGTCCAGGTCACAATGGGGCCTCACACCCCCCCACACACACACACACACCCTGGGGGCATCCAGGGACTGGGCATGTCTTCCGGGAGCTCAGCTGTTGGACAACATCTCCTGAAGTCCGATATAGGTTTTAATTTTACTTTCCTTTCTAAGGGTCTTCCATCCCCAGTGTGCAAGTAGACTGCTAATCTTGCAACTACGTGATTGATATGCTTCATCTATCAAATGCTTCATCTATCAAATGCATTTCTTGATTTAGTGTTCTCATCCTCTCCAACTTAAAGCTTAGAGACTAAAAAAATTCCCCTTGTCATAAACTATGTGACTTATGCTGCACTCATTTCAATCAGGTAAAACTACAGGTCCAAGTGTGAACACCAGTTCTCTCATCCCTGGAGTTATGTTTTTAAAGAATGAGGGCAGATCCTTCGTCTTGATTTTAAGATATGAGAATAAGTCTTCCCTGGGCTTTCCAAATCCAAATTTCTCACATTTTCCTTTCCCCTCTTGCCTCTTCAACTTTTCTTCCAGTGGTTCCTTCTCAGCCTATTAGATGCTCACCTCCTCCTGGTTAAAAAAAAAAAAAAAACTTCCTGTAGCCCTAAGACCAGTTTCCTCATAACCAGCTCTAAAAAACTAGTGATACTAGCAAACTCTAACCCGGGGTGGATGTAGCCCTATTCCACACCAATAAAGTCTATTGCTCTAGGCAGAGACATTAATGGTGGTCACTTCCGGGAAGTCAGCCCCCACTTGGCTGTGCAGATGGTCTGGAGGTCCCTACAACATAGGGTCATGTGTGAAAAGCAAGTTGTAGCCTGGACATGTGGCTGAGGTTTCTGCTAGCACAACCCTGTTTTTGCCATGTTGGTGTCAGGCTGCCCAAGTGGACCGATGGATTATATTTGGGATTAATTAATCCTTACATAATGTGCCTGCCTGTTCTGTAAGGACTACTAGTGTGAAACTGCAGATTTTTAGAAAAGCTAATGAGCCCCTGATAACCAGAGAGTTACAAAGCTGATCTATTCATAATGGTTCTTCTTAATGCAGCTGTTGTAGAACCCATCAGCCCTCCGAAGTAATCTATAAGACTAACTGAAAGTATTAAGACTGAGTAAGATTTGCTGTTAGTGCCTCGCTATGATAGTCATTTTTGATAAATTCATCCTAAGCATATAGAACCTGTCGGAGACCAACTTTGCATGTGACTGAGTCACACTTCCCGGCTGGGAGCTGAGGCGCTCAGTCACAGATGTGGCAGAGCTTTCCCCACCCTTCTTGGGTTCGAGGGTCGGTGTCTTGTGCATGGGTGTGTCTTCCTGCAGTCCCATGGGTGAAGCTATGCTAGCCTATTCCTTTCTAATATAACCCCTTGCCCTTTTGGGATGAGATATTCCTTAGAAGTGCCTTGTGTGTATCCCCTTCTCTTACTGTGCCCTACCCAGGTGTCAACCTGCTGACAGTGGACATCTTGAAGATGGACTCAGCCCCCTGAAACCTGACCTCTTGCCTCCTTTGAGTAGCTTCTCAATAAAAGGGGTCAGCACCTGCTCTCTTCCTGCGGACCCTTAAGGTCAGAGGAGCTATCACAGTGACCCCAGTGAAAAAGGTATTTGTCTCTTGTGTGGTTGTTTTGCACAGCCCAGTCAGCTCAGTTCAACTGGAGTGACCCCTGAGCCTTTTAGTCTCGAGAACAGAGACCCGGCAAGAACCCAATCTACGATTCTGTCATAATCAGTTTTAGGCAGCAATAACGCCAACCTTCTACAAGATTTCATTCAGTTTAGCAATAAATGTTTAGGAGTGAAAGAAAAAAATTTGTCATTGGGGAAACTGTTCTTCCTATCATGATAGGAATTGCTAGAATATGCTGTAAACAGGAACCACCAACCAAGTCTTTCTTTATCACCAGATACTGTTGGCAGATACACAGAAGTGGAGTTGAAGAAATGAAGTTCAGAACAAATGTGGTGTGGGAAAGGTTCCTACAGTTGGATGAGAGTATGTTTTGAACATGTCTCAGATTGTGGTAGATACTGCATTCCATTTCAAAAAAAATGCAATGTACCTGAGATTTTAAACCATATTCAAGAAATTATCCCTTCATGAAAAGTGTCAGTGTAGCCACTGTTGATACCAGGCCGAGTTTACCGATGTGGTAGAGGCAAAAAACTTCTGGCAGGGACTTTACCAGGAAGAAACAACGCATATTGTGCCAAGATATAGTCAATGAGATTAGTCCTTTCTTGGAAGTTATCCAAAGACTGACCATAGTGGACAACTTATACTTTGCAAGTGAAACTATCAAGTGTCTGTGGCATGTAGATTTTTTTTATTACTATCTCATCAAGAATAAGTCAGCTCCCACTTGGCGGTGCAGATGGTTATGAGGTCCCTACAACATAGTAGCACATGGGAAAAGCAAGTCCAAGCCTGGACATGTGGCTAGGCTTCTAGCACAACCCTGCTACTTGTCTTCAAGGGTACGTTTGTCTTTTCAATGTGTCTAGTGTTCTATGTTTGCTAACCTTGACCCTCAAGAGTGTTCTTTTGGAAGATGTTATGGCTTAGACGTTTCCTCCAAAAGCTTACGTGTAAATCAATGCAAGAGTGTTCAGAAGTGGCTTTGCTTTCTGGTCATGTAAGCCGCTTCCCTCCACTATATATTCTTCCACCATGTTTTGCCTTTCCTCAGAAGGCTTAAGGAATGCAGCCAGCCTTCTCTGGACCAAGTCCCCTGAAACCATGAAGAGGACGGCGTTAACATTAATGGGCCAGAAGAAGATTAGAGAAAACACCGACGTAAGTCGACAAAGGAATTGCAAGAACTTCACAAAACGTTCATGTAGAATCTGTACCCGGGTTTTTGAATCAGGGAAGAACTATCAGATTCCGTTGTCCAGTACGCGTAATTACTAACTGGTTCCAAATGGAGTCCGGCTTTCACCAAGAGGGGGAAAGAATATTTGCTATGCAGATGCCCAGGCTATGGCTCCCAGCTGTACCACTCCTGGCTCTTTCTTCTGTGCCCAGAAAGCTCCACCAGGCAGAGCTGGTGGCCTAACTAGATAAACAGCGTCCCAGTCAACAGATGTGCTCAGGTTGTAGCTTTGTGGGGAGAAGGACTTCCCAGTCCAAAGTTGTGCTTCAGTGGCTCCTCTCTGGAGAGAGGGCAGTCCCTGTGGACAAGTCAGCTCTGGTCGCTGCCCCTTTGGGAACAAGGGTTTTGTAGTCCACAGGTGTGTTCCTGTCACTGTTCTCTGAAGCTTCAACAGATGGGCTCCGACCCCTCCGTAGTGTCAGGCACTGGAGAGCATCTGGGCTGCCCTTTGGCGTGTTGAGGGCACAGGGAGTCGACCTCCAGTCTTTCCTTTTCTGTATGTCTCAGCAGTATACCTTCATCCTCGTCTTCCATGTGAGCCTTTTGACAGGGATGGGCCCGAGGCCAGGGAAAGCCAGTTTCTCCGTTTTACATTATGCACATAGGAAATCAGACTGAAGGAAGGCATATGAAGAGAAGGACCATTGTCATTGTACCATGCCACAAGGTCAGTGGCAGAAAGGGTGATGTCACCTGCAGCACCAACGTCAGAGTTTAGGTACAGATGCTCTTCCACCAGCACCTACCCGTGAGCCAAACTTGGGGATCTAGGGCAGCTGCTGCTCTCCCCTCAGCTGCAGGGTCAGTTCCCCCCAACCCCCCCAAAAAAACCCACAAACACCATCAAGGCAAGTGCTATTCTCAGCTTCATCCAGTGCCTCCCCCACATGATTGGCCACTATCCATCCAACTGGTATCCATCACCCCTGCTGGAACAATATGTAACAAGGGACTTTAGAGCAACTCAGGGCTCCAATATAGCAGCTCTGGGATGAAGGGTCTGCCAGAGCTCACCTCAGGGACCAGGAAATGCAGTTCTAAGAAGTAATAGCAGATAGACCAGCCCCCAGTCACCCACATAGCAAGGGACCAGGCCAAACATTCCCCAGAAGCATCCATGTAACAGCAATTAAAAACTTGAGGCTCCATAAGGTTTTACTTTGTTCTGATGGAGAATAGTCTCCATGTAGGCTCAAGCCATGTAGTTTCAAGCATCCAGAAAAAGCCCAACTAGCACTGAGTGCAAAAAACCAACCAGCTTGAAGGTAGCAGGAATAGCCTATGGAGAACAGCGTGTGCAGAGGTTCACAGTAATCTCCCTGTCAAGGGCTCTTGCCCAGCTCTGCCTATGACTCTAGCATGTGGGGGTGGAGGAAATGGGGAAAGGTTCATAAATGGGAACCAAGTCAAAGTTTTGCTGTTATATTGCACCCTGTGACAACTATGTTTATTTCAAGAAAGACAGGATTTTGAGTGTTATCATAAAGGAATGATAGCAGGGCATAGGTGCACACCTGTAATCCCAGTGGTTCAGAAGGCTAAAGCAGGAAGATCACAAGTTCAAAGCCAGCCTCGGCAGTTTAGCAAGGCCCTAAGCAACTCTGCTAGACCCTGTCCCTTAAGAGAGATGCACATTTCAGGAGATGTTTATATTCACCCGAATTTAAACAATATACCATTTAAAACACATTGTCACCATGGTGTACGTGCGTATATTCCTAGTGATTTGGGAGCCTGAGGCAGGAGGATCATAAGTTTGAGGCCAGCCTCAGCAATTTAGCGAGATCCCGTCTCAAAATTGGAAAAAGGTTGTGGATGTAGCTCAGTGGTAGAGGTCCCCATCCCCGAGTTTGATTCCCACTACCAAAGTAGTATTTAGATGTGGATCGATTGTGAGTCACATGTGACCTAATGGGTAGACTAGTCTATTGGTATGGATTAGTGGGGCATTAACAGAAGAGAGGTGGCTACAGGAGGTAAGTCACTGAGGGCATGCCTTTGGGATTTACACATCTATTTTAAACATTATGTGGTGCTGGGGATTGAACTCTTGAACTCTGCAGTTCCATGGTAAGTGGAGCTCCCTGTCTGGTGACTATTCTGAGCTACTTTCCTCCTCATCCTCTCATGTGCCATTTCACCTTGGGCCCAGAACAGTCTTCTACAGACCAAGCCTCTGATACATCCAAAGACAAACTTGCTCTTCTCTGTGGTTGTCAGGCATTGTTGTATTTGATGAAAATGCTCACTAAAACAAAGGAAAAGCAAAGCAATCTGTCCCTTCAAGGTTGAAAAAAAAAATTAACACGGCATTTAGAAACCCATAGTCTAGAGAGATTGTTGTGAAAGTTAACCACGGGGACATGCTACCAGAGTTGCAATTTTGTTCTGGAAAATTGTAAAGTTGGGCAGTTCATTGAGGTCTGGCAGAGTGTTCTACAGGTTAGAGGGTTTCCAAAACCATTTTAGGAGGACTTTGACTAATTGGTTTTAAGTGTATGAAAGTGACACCTTCCAGTTAGTTTGTGACAGCTGAATGACAGGTTGGGAGTCTTCCACAAAAGCCAAAGAATCTTGCATCATTGGCGAGTGAACTAAACAGCAGCCTCTCAAGTTTATTAGGAACATCCAACAGTGGGTTTCTTTCATTTAGGAGTTACCACTGTATCTTAGCTGTGACAACCCTTAGAACTAAGGATCAAGGTAAACTAAGGATAGGTCTTTAAAAATACTTCATCGGTGTGGAAAACATGGAAAATAGAGCACTTTTCCCATGAACACCTTATTCAAATTGGTATTTCTTTCTTAGTGAAAATAGTTTACACTGCTAGATATTAAGTGCTCTATACATTTTGAGAATGTTAAACCTAGGCTGCATTGAGAAAGTGTACAAATACAATAGGAATATGCAAACATCCCTGGTCTACCCAGATCACAATTCATTTAGTGCTTGTTATGTTGTGCGACTTCTGTTTCATTCCAGGAACCAGGGTTTAGCTAAGTTCATTGGTTACAATTCATTTTTTTTTTTGGGGGGGAAAGGGGGTTGTTTGCCATTTCTCATCCCTTGAGAACTCGAGTTTTGCGACTGTTCCTTGTGCTACCCTCTTTCAGCTATTCCTTCAGCCAGTTTAGCCATCTCTGAGTTTGCTCCCTGGGGTCTCCCGTTGCACTTTCTGTTTTCCCCCATGAGTGTACTGGAAGCATTTGATCACTACTTCAGACCCCTTGACCTCACCTTTCCTTTGAGGCATTGCTGCACGAACAAGCTTGAGCAGCAGTAACCCCACGTCTCACCCACCTGGCATCCCATCTTGGGCCTTCTGCCATTACCATATGCTATCCTGGGAACCTCCTGACACATGCCAACCAGAGAAGCCCAGGGGGTTATGCTTGGCAACAGTCAAGGGGCATATCGAAGCATTCCTCTAGGGGTTTCCCTTCTTTCCTGGGGCTGAAGCCTGGCCTGAATTCTTACTGGATGGCACCATCAGTGGCCTGTAGTGGGGTCAACTTATATCAGGAAAGAAGGGAAAGACGGGATGCTTTTAACTTGCCACGTTCAAGTTACTTCTTGCAGAGTAGCTTCAGTTTGGGTCCCTTTGAAAGCAAGGTCTTAGAAGGACGTGCTTAGTCACTAGCCATCACCCCCTACTCCTTAGCAGGTACCCTCTGCCTCGGCATCAGTCCAGCCTGTACTCAGTTTACTTCCATACTAATGGACTGGAAGTTAAGCTCCATAGTTGAACTTTTGTGGTAGGGATTGAACCTAGGGCCTTGTGCATCCTAGGTAACCACTATCACCGAGTTACATCCTAGCTCTTTTTAAGGTCTTTGAGGCCAGTCTGGGCAAACCTTTTCAAGCTTTCGATCTTCCTGCCTCAGCCTCAGACATCTGCCTCTATGCCCAGAAGTTCTTGTTCCTTATTTTAATGGATACCATTTCCCGAGTTGAGCACTTCTTCAGGAAATAAAAGTCTTAATAGTTCAAGGTCCTCAGTTCTCCACACTTTACACAGCTCTGGTCATTGTATCTGCTAGCCACCTAACAGTTCTGTGTATTTCCTGCCACCCCGCAAACATAGCCTTTAGTTCAAATTCCTCACTAGAATGTAGTAAAATCCCAAATGCTCTCCCATCTGATTGTTTACCTCTAGTTGTTTTTTTAGCCTATTTTCATTGCTTTCATATATAGTATTTAGCCCCTATAATTAAACAAATCCATATAAGTCATTTCAAGAGATACAATTTTAGTAATTTTGAAGCCCCTACTTCTCAGTCAGGATTGAGCCTTTATTAAGTTCTTTTTGTCTAGTACTTTCTTGAAACAGGGTCATCCGATCTGAATGGTTCCAGAGTCTATTGCGGCTTTTATTTCTATGGTGTGATTTGTCATGTTTGTCTGCCCTTCTCTTATAAAGAGGGACCCAGACTTGATTAGTTCAAAATTTTCATGAGGTTAATAAAGGAGTAGTTTAGGCCAGGAGACTTAGGGTTTTGATCCTTAGGCAATAACGTTAGGATTTGTCCTTCACTATGAAGTCAGCTAACAGGAAACGGAAGAGAGGATAGTAAGATTGAGAAAAGGTGTGCCAAGTGCGCTGTTTTCCCGACAAGCTGGTTGCTCCATCTGCTCGGGTCAGGGTCTAGCCCAGGCCTTGCCTATGCTAGGCAAGTCCTCTACCACTGAGCTGTATCCTAGGTCCTTGCCCAGTCTAAAGAAAGCCCTAGGGAGTCACCTGCCCAATGAAGTTTATACACCAGTTCCTTTCTCTCATGGTCAGCGTTTGCCCAGAGTTTGGGCTGGATGTCGACAGCCACACATCTGCATTCAGAAGCTCCCACCCACCCCTCACAGAATGCTGCATGGCCACAGGGCCGAGCGCCACAGGCTATGGAGCAAGGCTGATTAACCTGAAGCCTCAGAGAAGCCTCGGATGGAGCCCTATGCAATTCATTCTGTCTGTGGCACCATCTGAGGCTGCAAGCCTCCCCTCACTCCCAGACTGCGCGAGAGGTGCGAGCCACTGTTAGCCACCTGAGCCCAAACTCAAGGCAGGTGAGCCCTAAACAGTAGGTGTTTGAATCAAGAACTGCTGTGCTATGAACTCCTTCAGTCTGAGAGATGAGACATTGAAGATAATTCTCCAGAATCATTTCATCTGTGGTTCAAGATTCTGATGTATCTTTTGTAAGTTTGTGCACCATTTCCCCCATTCATCTTTCATGTTTAGTGCTTGTTTTAGGTGTCAGAATGCCTGGGTTGATGGCTTCTCCGTTCTGGATGTTCTGAGCAGGAAGTGGGCACCCGTGTTCCTACCTACAAGCCATTCAAGCCCTTTATCAGTCCTTCCCATCCCATCGGTCAGATGACCCAATGCAGGTGGGCATGAGAATTCTGCGGCGTAGCCCTGGTCAGAACCTATGCTGTAGCAAGGATAGGAGCCATAGGACCACCACCACCAGTTGAGGGGACGGCAATAGGAACCCAAGGCCATACCCGAGAGTATAATGAGGTGAAGAAACCCACACTTCAAGTAGGGGCAATAGGTGGCCTCCTAGTGAGCTCGAGTGACAGCCCAACAGGATAGCCATGGTAGTCCAGAGTACAGTCCCCATGGGCCAACAGGAAGGCCAGCAGTGGAAGTGCAAGGACGTGGTCTGCATCCCCACAGGCTTCCCACAGACCCCGTTACCCCCACTCAGTTTCTGGCACCAACTGTCACATTTGGCTGGTTCCACTCACCTGGAATCCAAGTTCACCAGCTCCTTCAGGTTCTGCATCTGTCAGCGTCTCCTTTATGTTCTTTCTTGGGCAGCCCCACCCCTTGTAACGGTGCAGAGTAGTTACAACATGGGACACCAATGGGGAACACTTAGCACAGCTCCCCCATTGGGGAGATTGGACTTCTCTATCTGCCCGTCACTGAAGTAGGCTAGGGAACCTCCATCCGTTTCATCCATGTTTCTTCTATAACTCGACCCCAAATAGTCATCTTGTACCCCAAACTACATGCATACCTGCTTCAGAAAGGCTCAGAGTGTGGGTATTTGGTTTTGTTTACTTTTTCCTTTCTCTTACCCAACTGGTCACTGTAGTCTTCCCCTACCACCTATAGCAACCACACACCTCCAACCTGATCTGTACGTTCTAGGTTGCTTGCAGAGAAAGTTCTCACACATTTGCCCTAAAGGATAGGGGTTCTTGGTCAAAAGCTTTTGTCAGGTCATGGTTACCGAGATGTCTCCATTTCTAGTCCTGGGAGCATCATGGTCTAATAGACACCAGACAAGCTACTGCCTGGATTCCTTATTGCTTAGCTCTGATTTTGCCTGTCGATCCTAAGCGACTTTGTGGCATCCATTACTAAGTTTACCTTCATGACACAAGATTCTAACCAACGTTCGCTTTTTCTTCCCAGAAGAACTCAAGTCCGATAGAACATAAGATTACGGCAAGGGGAAGCACAAGTTCTCAAGTAGGTCCCTAGGTGGTTTGGGAATACTTCTACTTATACCCCTTGGTGGTAGAACACCGTTGCATTTTGCCTGATGTTTCAAGTAGTGGTTGATTGGTTCAAAGTGAACATCTCATGACAGCTGGAAAAAAACAATGCTGATGAAGCAACTTTGGACAAGAGGTTGCCAGGCCAGTCACCGACCTGTAACATACCATGTTAATCACATCCTTTGCTGTCCAGAGTTGGTCATCTACAGTGATTCCATCTGACTTTCAGGGGCAGTGAAGGAGATAGGCTTGGTTGGGGACTACTGTTCCTGCATCTTTTAAGATGCAACTGGTCAGTTCAGTTGTAGTATTGATAGATTATCTTGACCACAGGGTGGTTTTATGGATTCTCCCTTTGATCTTTACAACCATTATAACGGTCTGTAGAACAGGAAACAGCATCAAGTAGATTCAATTTTAGGCAATCAGAGTTGTTCAGAGTTAATCTGGAGACTCATTGGATTTAGAGACTAGTGAGGGCTTAATTTAGTCTTTCATATTAGTATATGACATCTTTCATATTAGTATCTGAGACCCCATACCAATAACTCATGAAAGATATTTTCTTTACCTTAGTATATAGTTTACCTTAGTATATAGTTCTTTAGGCCAGTGACTGTAGAATCATGGAATCCTTCGTAGAAGAGATGGAGGAAGGAATACATGTTCTTTAGGGTGGTATTTAAATCCCCCAAGGAGAATCACAGGCTTTCACAGCAAGGGAGGACTTCCCATTGAGGCAGTTGATGTCTGTTCATTCTCTTTGGATCAGATAAAAATTCATCTAGTGGTAACCAAAGGTATCAGTGTGTAGCCCTGTAGAGTAGGGTCCTTGCCATTTTGTTGACCGATTTGAATGCGCTCCAGATTGTGTGAGAAATAATCTCTAGTGCAACTGTTTGGAGGTAGGGACTAAGGGAGGCCTTTAGGCCACAAGGACTCCACCCTCATGAGTTAAGCTGGTTGTCGAAGACTTGGAGACTTCACTTTTGACCACTTGTGCTGCCTTTTCCACAGCAGAAAGGCCCTTACTGATAGCTACTGACCTTGAACTTCCCAGAACTAAGGAAGTTTATAAGTTTCCCGGAATATTCTCTTAAGCAGCCCTAAGTGGATTAACAAAATCGGTACCATAAGTGGAATTGTTGCCATATCAGGTACCTAAAAGTGAACGACTTTGGAACTGTGTAAGGAAATGGGTAGACCTAGATCATCTGTTCCAGCCTCTAGGAGCATACCAAAGCCTAGAGAGCCCTCAGTGGAGTGAAAAGGGAGATTCTGTTGAGGGCTCAGCATATTCCAGTAGAGGGATTGTCTGAACTTAGATGGTCCCGATTAGAATGTTAGAAATGGGTGGTAAAAATCCTTCTGAGGTATCAGAAACGAGGACAAAGTATTGGAAACTGCTTCTTTTGTAATAGAAGGTTGAAGTTGTGTGCTTTTCCTTGCCTTCTTGCCTCTTCTTGGAGGAAAGGGCTTAATAGCTATGAACCAGGATATCTGGCAGAAGAAATAGCTCAGCAGTAGAGCGTTCCAAGTACGTGACTTCGTCACTTAAAATGAGAAGTGATTTCAAGGTGAAGTTTGACTGCAAGGAAAGTTGAGTAAGACTTGGAAAGCGCAGGCTGCTCACGTAAAGATGAGTTTGGGAGAGAATTCAAAAAGGTGTGGTCTCAGCACCTTTTGCTTAGAGGGATCAGTGTGGAAGGAAGGAAGCCATGTTCTACTCCTCAAGTCAATGGGAGATCTCCCCTGAAGATCTCGGCTACTGCTCCCGTCACAGGCCAAGAGCTCTTGGCGGGCAGAGAAGTGGCAGGAGACGGACCAGAAACGGCTATCTAAGCTCTCTTTCCAGAGCTGCCTTAAGACTGTTCCTACTCTAGTGCAGGGCTCAGTTGCTCGGCTGGGGCTCAAGCAGGCATCCACCACGCTGGAGGATGTCAGTGGTAAGCTTAGTGGCATCTCCACTTGGGTGCCCACTCCACAGACATGAGAAATTTAAGGGCTGTGGGATCTTGGTGTCCTCTAACCCAGATTTCAGCGGGTATTGTGGACAGTCTGGGGACCTGGGCAGAGTCACTGCATAGAGCCAATACTGGGGCAACTCCTAGAGAGCTGTAGTACTGGTATGGCCCCACACTCAAGACTGTGGGGCCACTAGCATGCACCTGCATCTTGGGAGAGCTGGCTGCAGGCACAAGATTCCAACCTAGTGGAGTCGCTGAGTGGACTGAGCCCTGTAAGGTCAGAAGCAGGCCTACATGTCCCAAGATGAGGATCAAAGTCAAAGGAGATCATTCTCTAGCTTTGAGACTTTCATGCTCTCACTTTAGGTTTTGCACTTACTGGGGGTCAGTGTACCCCCTTTTTCCTTTTTCAGTCTCTTACCTATGCCTTCCAACATTGTTTTGGAAGCATATAACTTGGTTTAAGAGGTCTCACCTGTTGGTGATTTTGCTTTTGGAGTCTCACCTGTGTCTGATTTAGGTTAGACTTTGGATTTTGGTCGATGTTGGAATAAGCCTTTAGGGCTACTGGGATCGAGTGAACATATCCTACACATGCTTTGGGAGCCAGAGGGAGTGTTAGGTATGAATGTAGCCTCCAAAAATCGTTTTGAGGCTTAGCCCTCAATGCAACAGTTGGGACCTAGCAGAAAGTCTAAGCCCCGAGGGGTCCATCTTCCTAGGATTGAGGCTGTGATTTGACCCCTTTCACTCATCTGATGCCTTCTGTCACGTTTTGATGCAGCAAGATCCTTACCAGATGTCAATATCTTGACTTCATCTTCCCAGTTTCTAGAACCAAGGAAGCAATTTAATCTCCTGTGTTCTGTTATAGCAGCTGTGAACAGACTAAGATGATAGGGACCTTGACAGTAATCACATCCAAGTTACCTCTCATGGTTAAATGCTGTTACGTGGCCTCTTATTTCTAGACCTGACCATCCACACGGACACCAGGAAGCCCAGTTCTCTAACATCACACCTAGCAGCTGTCCTTTGCAGGACAAAACTGATAAACTCCTCGGTGCCCTCTTTGCTACCACTTTGTTTTGGGAGGTGGGGAACTTAAGTAATCCCAGGAATAGTTGCTGGCTTCCATTCGTCTCTTCAGGCCACCTACCAGTGCTTTCACCATTGCTCATTATGGCCTGATAGTTGTGCCCAAGAATTCTATTAACACTGGGCCACATAGTGAACCCACACTAGGGGTGTGGATAAGACTGCAACTACCAGGTGAAGAGGGAGCAATGGGAAGCCATGGTTAATCTCAGAATAAAAGTTAGAGATATTTTAGTTAGAAAATTCTAACTCTTTACCTGCAAATGACACGATTTTATTCTTTTAATGCCAAGTAATATTCTGTTGTGTATATATATCAGTTTATCCGTTCTTCTACTGAAGGGCATCTAGGTTGGTTCCACAGTTTTGTGCTGCTACAAACATTGATGTTGATGTGGCTGCGTTACTGTAATATGCCATTTTAAAGTCCTTTGGGTATAGACTGAGGAGTAGGATAGAATGGAACCACCATTTGGCTCAAGTAAGTTTTCCAAGGAATCTCCATAATACTTTCTATATTAGTTGCACCAGTTTGCAGTTCCACCAGCAATATACGAGCTTCTTTCTCCCACATCCTCGCCAACACTTGTTTGCATTCTTGATAGCTGACTGGAGATGAAATCTTAGAGATGTGGCGCATTTTTTTCTTTCATGTATTCACCGATTATATATGGATGGAGTTGGAGACTCATGCTAAGTGAAGTAAGCCAATCCCAAAACAAATGCCAGATGTGTTCTGATATGATGCTGATCCATAATGGGGATGAGGGGGGGAATCATGGAGGAATGGAGGAACTTTAGATAGGGCAAGGGGAAAGGGAGGGGAAGGGAGGCAATAGAAGCATAAGAAAGATGGTACAATGAGATATACATGTACTTATGGTAGTGTCTGATTACACAAGTGACATGACTATACAACCAGAGACATGAAAAGTTGTATTCTGTGTATTATGAATTGAAGTGCATTCTGCTATCATAAGAATTAAGATGTTAGCTGTTCAGGTCCTGGGTCCATTTATTGATTGGGTTATTTGTTTTTGTGCTTAGCTTTTGAGTTCTTTAGATACCCTAGAGATTAGGGCTCTGTGAGGGGTAAAGATCTGCTTTCAAGATGTAGGCTCTCTATTCACCTCAGATTGTGAGGAAACTTTGAGTCCATCTCGTTGATTATTAATTTTAGATTTTTGTGCCACAGGAGTCTTTAAAGAAGTTGGGACCTAATCCCGTAAGATTAGGGCCTACTTTTTCCTTAGATGCAGAGTCTCTGGTTTTGTTCAAGTTCTTGATCCATTTTGAGTCAAGTTTTATGCATGGTGAGAGATAGGGGTTTAATTTAATTTGTTGCATGTGGATTTCCAGTTTTCCCTGCACCATTTGTTGAAGAGGCTGTCTTGTCCAGTGCATGTTTTTGGCATTTGTCTAATTGTACAAATGAGAAAAGTGTTCATCACTAGCAGATAAATGCAAATCAAAGCCACTTTAAGATTTCATCTCACTCCAGTGAGAATGCCAGCTATTATGCACACAAACAATAAGTGTTGGTGAGGATGTGGGGAAAAAGGTACACTCAAACTGCTGGTGTGACTGCAAATTGGTGCAGCCAATATGGAAAGCAGTATGGAGAATTTGGAATGGAACCACCATTTGACCCAGCTGTCCCCGTTGTTGGTCTCTACCCAAAGGACTTAAAGTCAGCATAGTACAGGGACACAGTCACTTCAGTTATAGCTGAATTCACAATAGCTAAACTTGTGGAACCCCTAGATGCCCTTCTAAAGGGCAATGGATAAAAGTGGCATATACACAGTGAAATCTTATTAGCAATAAGACCATGGCATTTGCAGGTAAAGGATGGAGTTAGCATTATCTTCTCTAAGTGAAGTTAGCCAATCCCAAAGCACCAAATGCCCAGTATTTTCTGATATAAGGAGGCCAATTCATAGTGGGATAGGGAGAGGGAGCTCTGGAGGAATATACAAACTTTAGATAGGGTAGAGGGGTTGGAGGGGAAGGGAGAGGTCATGAGGTTATTAATGATGGTGGAATGTGATGATCATTATCCAGAGTACATGTGTAAAGACAAGTTGGTGTGAATATACTTTGTATATGACTAGATGAAAAGTTGTGCTCTATATGTGTAAGAATTACATAGTTGTAATAGTTAGCCAGAGAAAAGTTATAATTAACTGTCAGTTAGCCAGAGAAAGAACTAAAGAATACCCAAACTTTGAGGGGAGGTACTAAGTGCCCTGTTGGAGGAGGCCACCATCTGATAAGATTTGGTAGAAGTAAACCAAGACATCTCTTTGGACCAAAGCTTTGGACAAGAGGCCATAGATCAGGTCAGGCCAGCAGCTTCTGGCCTCTGTATTACTTAGTCTCCTTTGTTCCCTCAACCATTCACACCATGAGTCCTTGTTTTTGCAGGTGCCACACAGGTAGTGCAAGTGACTGATGGCAAGAACTCATCCTGAATCCTTTAAAACTGTAAGGAAACTAATCCATAGTTTCACCCAGATACAGTATTTTCTATTTACTATTCTGAAGAAGCAGTCTCTTGGTTTCCTCTTGGTCTTTCTTAATCTACAAACGAAATGAGCTGCAGAAGTATCAGTGGGGGATAAGCCAACTTCTGCCTCCGTCTAACCCATTCAGGCATTCAGCTAATGTGCAGTGACCACAAAGTAGAACTAGAGATTCATCGGATTGGTCGTGAGACTTCCCTAGGAGCAAAGATTCTTACTTCCATAGGAAGTTCGTGAGGGTTTGGGGCCTTTCAGTCATTTGTTAGGCCTTATTTCCAACTATTCCTGAAGTCACCCATTTTCCCTTTCCTAGGATCTGGTTCTTCAGGTAATCTGATCCCTTTGGAGAAGTATGGGGGTGGGAAGTCACTGAAGTAGGCACATTGGTGTTGTAGGTATGTTCAAGTGGACTTAGCTTCGGCTCAAGTTTGACCATGAAAAGGAAAGTCACTTTCTTCCAGTTAATGTCAGGCTTCTCATAGAGTCTCCTGGGGAAATACCTTTTTGGCTTCCCATCTTTCTTCTAGATTTAGTAGCTGCCTCATGGATTAGGACTTCTGGTTACCACAAATAGTCGAGCAGAATGGCAATCATACACTTGCACAGTGATGGTTAGATGCCATTTCCTGGCTCTGCTACTGAATTCATCTCTGGAGACTAGAGAACTCAGTTCCTTAACCTCCCTTCTTCATCAGCCCTGGCCTGTAAGAGGACAGCCACCACCAGCTTTTCAGGGAGGCTGGTACCTTCTTCGAGTGCTTTTCCTTTTGTTTTGTGGAGAGGAATGGCTCCTGAGGCATCCTGACATCCCAATATCTTCTGATATTTCATAAGTATCTATCAGGCCTAGCTATGAGCCACTTGGGCCCTTTCTCAAGACTGCCAAGGAAGTTCTAGCCTCTCTTCCTTGTTCTCTGTACACTTGGCCTCAAACTTGGCTGCCTTATGTATCATTTGAGATCTAAGACAGACTGGTGCTGAGGTCCCAGAGATTGATCTATTTCCAGATGATTGGAAGGAGGTTAGGGATCATTTTTAAGGAATCCCATGATTTGTTTGTGTAGCAGTGTTTGAAAGCTGCTGTAGGCCATAATTTCTTCCCCTGAAGTTTCCCATAGCTCCCCCAGCACCATTTTAGGACTGGTTCCATGCATTCTTCCTGGGACATCAGTCCACTGCTGATCCCTGTATCAGACTCTGCTGTCCGGCCTTATGTTTAACACTCTTCAGATTCAGTCTGCTCTGCCATCAGGTTCTATAAACTTGAATAGTCCCTTCCCATATTCCCAGTTGGGTCATGTGATCTGATACCAATCAGAAGTCTAGAAGCCATTAGAAAGACAGAGGCATATCTCGATAGTCCACGTGTTTCATGCGAGGCCTCAGTTTCCATTGAGAAAGGCCCAGTGCCTGCTGGCAATCTGAGGGCTTCGAGGATTTGAGGTGCATCATCTCAGATGTCCCAGTGCTAGCTGCCCACTCCTCCCTCGCTAGGGCCCGACTGTAGCCAAGAACCTTGTCAGGTCTGAGAATTTGACATTCCTGTACCCTTTCTCTTAAGTTGTATTGGGCTTGATTTTCGGTGATGGTTACAGTAGGTAAGTTCTCCTATTAGTGTTGTCATAGTTTGCAGGGTTCCTGGCCTGAATTTCCCTTTCCTTCAGTGCTCTTCTACAAGAGAATTTAGTCAAGCTAGAGGTTAACCAATTTCTCTGCCCTAATCCCATTTCCTATGCCTCCCAAAGGCTGGAGAAACTGAGCATCATCTGACTTGTCACCTGTTCACAGGTGAGAAATCTCAAGTCATTATGATAGAGATTCTCAAAATATCAGTATCACTTGAGGTGATAGAAAACAGAGGGCCAGACTCAATGAAGCAAGAAGTAGCCTTTCATAAGCTTACCAAGGTCCTCTGGGGATTATGAAACCCACCAACGTGTGGGAACCATTGCCGTGGTATACTGGGAGTTACCAGTCAACACCTGCAGTCAGCACCAGCTTATTGCCATACAGCTGGCGAGTGGGTGATCCAGCTCCCGAGTTCCATCTACTTGTAGATGTTTCCATCAGCCAAAGATAGAATAATGTGGACATCAATAATATGATGTCAAGGACTTTAGTATATGAAGACTAGGTAGAACAGTAAGGTACAGATCATCCTTGGACTAATCAATGCAACATTAGTGCAATAATTTGGGGGCCTTTATGACACTATAAATATGCAACTATTGATGGAAAAATGAAACATGCTTAGTTCAAAAATTGAAAGCAGGAGGAGGAAAGACCATATAGAATTAAGTCTAAGTTTTAGCAATAAGTGCTAAGTACTTCCGATACTGTGAGAACTCAGAAGATCTAGCCAGGTATTTGAGATCCGACATGTTTGAGGTGCAAAACATACCAGTCAAACAAGAAGTCAAGCACAGCTATGTTAACATGTCAAAATAAACTGAGGCAAGAAGCGTTGGAATTACTTCAAAATGGCAAGTTTTCCAGTTTGAATATATGCGATGATCGATATAACCCAGAATTCATATTTAAGTTATAGAAATATCCTTAAGTGTAGTGAGACATTAATGTCTCTCCCAGTAGTTGATGGAAAAGTAGGCAAAAAAAATAAAAAAATAAATCAATAAGGGTAATGAAGACTTGACTGATTAACTAGGATATATGTCTAGGACACTAGACTCGGTAAATTCAGAAGTTCTTGAACTCATGGACATTTTGCAAAAGAAAAGTCAGATAAGGAAAGTCAGATATGAAGTAAAGCAAATCAAATTTCAAGGGGTAAGTTATGTCAGTGAGCTCTAATGAAATGCAACTCAAGTTGAAGTCAATGATTGAAAAATATCATTCTATATTTGGAAGTTAAGAGTCTTATTTGTAAGATAGTCCATAGGTCAAAAAAAATGAAATTATGATGTTTTGGGATTGAGGCATTGCCTCTTTAAAAATGTAGAGAATCTGTAGAATGTAGAATTTCACTTACCAAAGGGTCAAATAATTAACCACATTTCTATTTTCTTAATCCCAGAATTGATGTTGCAAGGCATCAAGCGAGTTAGATTCCAAGGAGTTCCAAGCCCCTCCAAGGGCATAGGATGGCAGAATACAGGAAGAAACAAAGAAGTAGCTAAGAATCAGGCAAAGTGTGAAGGATTTCACATAGGCCAAGTGTGGATTAAAGTTAGAATTCACTGGGGCCCAAGCATATAAGCGTTTATACCAAAATGCCCTCCAGTGGCTGTGCTTGAGGACAGGTAGGGCCCAGAGAGTCCTGCTTATGGTGTAAGCACAAAACAGGACTGACTGCTGCGGGAGGCCAGGGGAAACACCCCCATTCCCCACACTAAGAGGGGAAAGCTTTAAGTCACGGGAGGAGGAGAGAAATGCTCCCCACTCTCAAGCCTGGCAAAGCTTTGGAGGGGGAAGCAAGACTCATTTGCCTTTGTAGGCGGGAAAGTATGCCCTCTCCCATTGCCAGTAGTGAAGGTCAAGTCCGACTTCTCAGGGAGGAGAGGGGCAGATACCCTTTTTGAAGGCCCAAGAGTGTACAAGTCATGAGGCTAGAGCAGAGCTGCTCAGGAAACACCCCCCGCCCCCCCCAGAGGCACAAGCTCCCAGGGTTGACCCGAGACCGAGGCCAGATCAGGCCAGAACACCCATGCCCATACCATAACTTCAACACTGGGAATGAACAGTCTAGTGGTGATGGAGGACAAGAGCATGGGCACATAGCTGGAAGCTTAAGGTGGGTAGAGGCACCATGGAGAAAACCCAGTTAGCGTAGGCACATGGTGACAGTAGAGGTCATAGCAGAAACAAGGTAGTTTAAGGTGAACAAAGGTGACAGCATCAACAAAATCCAAGACCCAACTTGGCCCTCAACACACAAGTAGCTTCAGAGCCCATTTCCAAGAGTTCATATTGCTTATCCAGGTCTTTACTGCTCAAGAGCTTCAGCTCAGAAATTAAGAGATGGAATAACTTGTTGTAAGGAGTTAAAATTTAAAAAAAAAGTAGGAAGTCCAAGCTTCTGCTTGTTGCTGCTGAACAGTATTAAGAGTTTGTAGTACCATATCAGCAGCCTGGGAAAAGAAAAATTTTAAGCACAGTTTGAGTGCCTGTGACTTTTACTTAAGTTTAAAAAAAAAAAAAAAACAAGAAGTTACTACTCATGGACTGTATTGCAGAAGGTAAAGACTGAACTTAAATAGGTCCTAGTACCTTCAAAAAAGTCAATGCCAGAAACAATCCCAAACTCCAAGTTTTCCACTGTAGTTATCAGGTTTTAAAACTTGGGTAGAAAAAGGGACAATAGGTGATGAACTGAAGATATCAGATGTCAGTGGAAACCAGAGGGACAGAGTTAAGTCATCGTTGAAGCGACAACATCTGAAGGAAACAGTTGCCCTAGCAGCATGGGGCAGGAATAAGCAGACAGTGGAGGCCAGGCAGGACACCCTTGTTCTCCAGACTAAGGAGAAAGCTTTAAGTCACTGGAGCAGGGGAGAGAAATGCTCCCCCCATCCTCAAGCCTGGAAAAGACCCAAAGCTTTGGGGGAAGCAGTCCCGAGATGCTGCCCTCTACCTCTTCTTTGAGGCATAGCTCTAGGCCCGAGGTGAGGCAGAACACTATGAACTGAACATCTTAGACCATGAGCCAAGGTAAAGATTTCTCCATTAAGTTGCTCTTTGTCAGATCTTTCATGGTAACGAATAAACTAAGATTGGTACTAAGAGGGGTCATTACTGTGAATGTGACCATGTGGATCCGAAGTGTTTAGAGTTCACAGGAGAACCATTGGAAGCTTTAGTGATACAGGCTTAGAAAGCCTAGGAACGTTGAAAGTGGAGCTTAATGGGCAATTCTGTTGGGGGCCTCAGGATCAGAAAGCTGATAGGACTGGACAGTAGAGTGTTCGTGAGGTTTCAGAGGAGGAGCACTCTATTGGAATTAGACTAGCCGCCATTTGTTACATTCTGGCAAGAATGTCTACTACCTTTTTCCTCATGTCTTAAGACTTTCTGTGAGGCTGAATTTAAAGGTTATGGCCCACTTAATCTGGCAAAGGAAATTTCTAGGGATCATAACATTCAGGAAATGGCAACTTTAAGTTTACTGTGATCATCGGGAACAGCATGAAGATTTCAAAATCTTGCATTTTCCACAGAAAGTACAAGTAAAGCGAGTTAATCAAGGTACAGCTGTGAAAGACATCGCAGCACTAAGATGCAGAGACAGTAGTAAAGGTGGATGGAGGGTATAAGGAAATCGGCAGAAGCCATATTAGTCTCAAGTTCAAGGGTATGAAAATAAAAGTTCCTTTAGGAAGTTGGAGTACTTTTTTCTGTACAGGGAGCCTGAAGTGTCACTGAGCTCAACCATCCAGGCACTCAGGCAGCTGCAGCGATGGTCCAGGGAGACTTGGTTACTGCTCAAGATGGTAGTAGTGAACCACGTGGTTCTAGTTCTGCAGGAATACAGGATGCTGGATGGTCACGAAGGCTTTCTCCGAGGTGTCAAGGGTTGGGAGGCCAGGCAAAGTGTAGCAGGATCAAAGTTTCTGTGGGCTATCCAAGATGGTAATACATGAAATGTTAGAAGGAAGCCAGAGCTATCATGGAAGTCCGAGATTAAGGGATACCAGTGCCAGGTGTTGTCTTCTGAGGTAAGCCCGAGGAATCAAGCATAAGCAAGCTCAGACCACATGGGTTGGCAGCCAGCAATATCATAGGGGTAGAGTTACACAAGTCCTTTGGAGAGGATATCACAATGCCATGTGCCCCAGATGCTGAATGTAGAGTTACAGAACTCGTTTGCCCAGCTGTGTTCTGGTCCCATCTCTATGTTCCCATTTCTCCATTTTGGGATGAAAATGTTTATTCTGTGCTGTTGGGTTTGGATGAATGTAACTTGCTTTTGATTTTTTTTTTTTTTTTAAACAGGGGATCATGATAGCTGTTAGGAAGCTAACAGCTTCCCTGGAGTCTCAGACTTTGGAATTTTGGGTAGTGCTGGAACTTTTAAGATGAGGATTCTTGGAAATGGACTAGATGTTTTGTTAGAAGATGAACACGAGCTTCGGGGGGACCAAGGGTGGAGTGTTATGGTCTAAAGTCATGTGTGAGAACAAAAGTTTTCGGGAAGTGACATGATCAGAAGGTCTAGCCCCATCAGTGGATTAATCCACTGTTGTGGATTAACTGGGTGGTAGCTAGGGAGGTTAGAGGTTGGAAGAGGTCACTAGAGGTGTGCCTTGGGTTTTATATTTTGGCCTTGGTGAGAAGAACTTCGTTTCTTGGTTGCCCTGCACCGAGATGCATCCTTCAGCCATGTCCTTCAGCCATGGTGCTCTGCCTTACCTGAGGTCTAGAGCTATGGAGTCACCGGACCATGAACTAAGCCTGAAACCGTAAGCCAAAAAAACTTCCTCCTTGAGGTTTTTTTTAAACCAGGTCTTTTGGTCAAAGAATCTAAGGTTTATTTGGAAAGGAAATCATATTGGCTGTTCAACACATGGATAGTGTAGTAGCCAAGGGGAGAATCTGGCATCTGCCCCAAAAGATATGAAGGAGCAGTTCTCTTTCAAATCTTGGCTTTCTTGCCCATGTTTTCTATTGGTGGGAACCAAACTAGATCAGAAGCCTGGAACTAATCCAAACATCTACTAGCATTCACTATCTGCTATACCCCTCTGTCCTACTTAGAGACAGACCCTCTTACTTGCAAGGCTGCTATGCCAAAATTCCCACGTCAGCTGGCCCTCGGTGCAAGGTCTGGTGGGGTTGGGACAAAGTGTGAAGCCAGTGCAGTCCTGCCCCTTGCTCATCTCAGGTGGCACCTCTCATACTTAGGCCACTGGTTTCTGTTTCTCAGTGTCCCATCCCAGCCTGTGGGCCACAGTGCATCCCTGCAGTCATTTCTCAGTTCATATCTATACCCTGTGTAACTCATAGCACCTCTATCTTTAGCAATTGCCTAGATAGAATTTGTGGACATTTGAAGTGTTTTCCTGGTTTAGACTCTGACAATATATTGCCCAAAAGAAGATGCCAAGGTGAGGATTAAGGTTGCTTATTTTGTGAAACTAAGTTTTGATAACCGAAATTACTTGGTTTTCTTAACAGATGCAAGGAGTCTAGAGATTAGACTACAACAGTGCATTAAGTATACAGGAAGCAAGTATGATTTGTCTTGAAATGCAAGGGTAGATCAATAGATTCAATCTCACTGCCTTAACAGGTTAAAGGTGGGGATCCATGTTCTCAGACCTCAAAGGCATTGCAAGTTTGAGAGTAGCATCTAAACTTCAAGAATGAAGGTAAACTTCTGGAAACTGAAGAATCCTCCCAAGACGAAGAACACGTTTAGTGTTGAATCTTAAGTATTCAGTTTAATCCGGAGATTACTGCTATTATTTTTTCTACATTATAATGTTGTCCTAGCAAATAAAAAATGCTAATATTGAAGTACTTTATTACCTTAAATTTGAATTCTGACAGCTAAACTGAGCACACGATTAAAACGTTACTTTAGTCTACATTCCAGTGTTTGACAAAGAACACATTCCTAAGTGACAGTGTAACCCAGTTTAAGATAGAATCCAAAGAGGTACTTAGGTTTCCTGTCCCAGGAATTCTTTTCAAAGTACTCCTAAGTGACTGGTGACAGCAGGATCTTCTGATGACAGAACTTCCCGTGAATACCTACTTCCATCCCCTTGGGAAGATAAATAACTTCCGGTTTTCCATGCTCAAGGTGGGGAGAGATCCAGTAGACTAGCAACAATGAGTCGGTTGTGCACGCCTCTCGACATCAATGAGCTCAGGCACTGGCTCAGTTAGCAAGAAGAAATTGCTATTACTAATGGTCTGTATAGTCAGGTTCTCTCCCCTTTTAAGTCTCATTTTAGCTTGGAGTTGGTAAGCTTGAGAGAAGTTGTTTATTCAAAGCTAAATGACCAGTTGACAGCCAGGTCTGCAGACCCAACTCGCATCATTTCTTAGCCAATACATGTTTACTCCTTGACTAATGAGTAGACCAGTGGAAGTCTCTTCCTCAACCATGCCCAGCCCTCAGAAGAGCCAGCTCTCAAATTTGACTGTATGGTTTAATGCATTAGTTTCTTTTATATTTTTAGTAGCCTTCAGAAGTAGAATTAGCTAAACTTATCATTACACTTGATATTTTGTAGTGCTTTTCAGGAACACATTTTTAAAACATGTTTCTTAAAAATGTGTTCTTAAGTATTTAAGGTCCAGTTTACCTCTGGGTATTTGATTTATTCTTTGACCCAGTAATTACGAGGCAGAGCCTTTTACATTAAAGAAAACAAATTTCCTTATCCTTCTAGAGTCACATAAATTCTGTTCTCTTGTGACAATGTAGTTTCTGTTTTTTGAAACTTAAGATTCTGACCCGTTTATAGAAACGATTTTTATTCCTCAGGTACTTAGTGCTGTTAATAGTTGTGTTAAACTATTCTAGGAACTTTACAGTTCAATGTTTTTCCTATTCTAAAGGAAATTGGGTACAAGAGCCCAAAAGGGAAACACTTGACAAAGTAATATTTCTAGATGTTATCCAGAATATTCTAGGAAATACATTTGGTATTGGTTCATGAATGCTACAAAAAGCTTAGGTTCTCATTAGGGAAATGGGGTGGGGGAGAATCACATGCAGCCCATGGACTCCAATAACCAATCTTGGAGTGCTGCATTTGAACATAGACAGCAGTCACGTAAATTCAAAGACATTTTATTACCCTAGATACATGCATGTGTTGGCTGTGGGGATGAAGGAATTGGAGGAAAAAGTTCAGGACTTAGAAGGGTTAAGTAGCTCTGGTTTGTGCAGTTTTGTGTTTGGAACCTAGAAGGTCATGTTAATGACCGTTTGTTCCTGAAGATCCTTACCTCCCTTGTCTTTTAGACTACTTTTCAGGCTCTCCTACTGTGATGGGCAGCCTCTAAGTTGGCCCTCAGACACCATCTTCTGGTATTCACAACACTGCATAATACTCTTCCCCTTCAGGGTTGGCAGAACCTGTGGCTTCCTTCCAACCAACGTAGAAGTGATGGCTTGTTGCTTTAGTACTTGTGACATTGGATTGTGACCTTTGTCTTGTGAGAATGCCCTTTCCCTTCCTGGAAGGAGGGAGCACGCCAACATACTGGGCAAACCCACCTGACAAGGAAATTAAAGAAGCCTCTGGAACTGAGGCCTGCCTCCAGCCAGTGCCAGTAAGAATCAGGGTCTAACTCCTAGACTATGAGGAACTAAGTTCTACCAACAACTGTGCCAGTTGGGAAGAGGATTGTTTTCCAGTTGAACCTGGAAAGCCAAGATGAGACGGGAGCCCAGCTGACACCTTGATTGCAGCTTTGGGATATTAACAGAACCCAGTGAAGCTGTGCCTGGACTGTCATTCCCAGAAACTTGGATGTGTTGCCCTGGACTGCTAAGTGGTAATCAGGTGGGCAGAAAGTTGCCAAGAAGCTTCCGAGTAGGTTCAGCAAATGTTGCATGCTAACAGGATAACAGATGTTGGTGGCAGAATCTCAGGTATGTAGCCTTTTTCACTCAGCTTGAGCATCACCTTATGATGGGACAACATACTATGCAAGTTTCCAGTTCTTGCCAGATGGCCCAAGATGGCCCCATTAGTAGGTTCAGTTAGCCTAGATGTGTTGATCTATATACTATGCAAGTTTCCAGTTCTTGCCAGATGGCCTCAAGCTGGCCCCATTAGTAGGTTCAGTTAGCCTAGATGTGTTGATCTATCAGACTTTCTTCTCTTGGAGTCCAGAAAGCCACTCAAGGCCCGATAAGGACAACTAAGCCCACACGGACTGGAAGACTTGTTGATATTAATGCTGTATCAAAGGATATTATTGAACTAGAAGATTAGGTACACAGATACTATATTCATGGATTTCATGGGTTTCATAGTTCAGAGGCATACATCATTGGGAGATGTGGGCAAACAATCCCAAGTAAAATGCCAGCGTTTCTGTACAAATTGACACTGGGGTTCACATGGATGGCTGAGCTAGTTGCAATGAGGGTTACCACCCGATTAGATTTGTACTCAAGGCAGTTCAGTATTGGTGTAACTGACAAATTGCTTTGTCAGGTTTTCTGGAAAGTAGATGCTGAAGAGTTAGCATCAAGAGGATTGGACAAGAGAATGCATCAGATTGTGATCTAGACCTCCAAGACTCTGCAGTGAAGATCTCTAGAGATCATGACCCACTAGGGGGAGATACACAATGGGAAATAGCTGGCTCTTTAATCAAGATGGTGGCAGATGAGGTCAGGTTCTCTGGACATCTTCCAGCTCAAGAACTGACCAAAGTTATGGTTTTGTCATTGGTCAGGGTTACCCGACGAAAATAGCATCCAATTGTTATAATCCCACATCAAAATAAGTGCTATCATTTTGTACCAACACATTATATCCTTTCCTTAGATCAATGTAGCTTTTAGAAAAAAGCCTGTACTCATGGTGGGTGACAAACAATTCAAGGGAGAATGAGTAATCTTAAATAAGTGGACTACAACAATTAGATAATCATGAAGTAGTAACCAAGTTTTCCCTTCATACAGCTTAACCTTTGTGTACGAATTATTTGCAGAAGACTAAGGATTTTTTTTTCCCCCCCCCTTATCGGGCTGCGGCAGACCTGTTCCTTCTAGAGTAGTTTTGCTTTTGCACTCCAGTGCCAGGGCTGAATTTTTGTGTAAGAGTGCACGTGGCCTAAGAAGCATAAAGTATTTATCTCTCCCTCATTCAGAGGAAAGTTCCCAGCCGTGCTACAGGTTCTCCTACGTTGTCTGGCAGAAATGGCAAGGGCTGGATCTCAAAAAGGCAGGTTCTGCTTTGGGGTCCCACTCTGCATTTGCACTTGGTGTTTGTTATTCAGTATTTGAGTCGGCAGTAGATGCAGGTGTGGAATTTGCGCTTCCAAGCCTAAAGATTTCCCACCATGTATTCTGCTTCTTAGTGGGAGATGTGGTAATTCATCTTTTACTTTACAGAAGTCCCAGTATGCTTTTGGTATTGGACTAAGAAAAAAAAAAAACTTCTCATGTTACAGGTTTCTTAGTGTTTGAAAGACTTCGTCTCAATGAAGCCCACTGCTCTACCAAGGCCTCCATTGATGGCAGAACTAGGAAGGAGACATCAATATTTCTTTTAATACATAGTAAAACTTGAAGTATTCAGGACTGCCTATAATAAGGAAGAGTGTGTGATGAAAACCATGAGTATCTCATGTTACTAATATGGAAAAGGTAGAAAACATTTTCCATATAATGGTTACATTCTGTATATGTGGACAAGTTAATTGGTTCTCAGCTAATGTTGGAGTACCTCCAATTGTGGCTGCTATATTAGACCTAGCCAAACAATTATCAGGCCCATCTAGTCTCAACTTGTGAGTTAAATGGAGATATTCCTAAAGGGGACAGCAGTGGTAGCTATTAAGTGGCACTCAACTTGTTAGCCCTTGGGATGCGATATTGCTTTTGATTGGCTACTCTGGTTGCAGGGGAAGATTGAGGGTTTTTGGCCCGTCAGTAAGATAGTCAGGGGATAAGTTAGCAAGTCATTAAGTCAGTAGGATTATAAGGGTTCAGTACAGAAAGTGCACCATTGACAAAAGATCACTATTCTGATTATGTAAGCTTAAGAGTGTGGTAATGGCAGGTGTGGGCCGATAGACCAAGAAAAACAGGGAATTCATATGAACTCATGCATATGGAAACTCGATTTAGCTGTATTATATATGTTGTATATCCCCTGGCCAATGGGGGAAGGGTGGACTATTATGTGTTAGTATCTAACAGAAGTGGATGTTAGATGTATGGATGAGTTGTAACAAAATTCTGCCTTAGATGATGCTTTTATTACGAGGACTTAAGTTTAACAAAGTATCATCCATAGAAGAACAATGTCAAGGATATGAGAATGTAGAGAATTGGAATGAATTTGGGGGGATAATACAAGAATTCCTATAGATCAGCATAAAGCAATGAGTGATGTTTACAGCTGGTAATTACTTCAGCAAGATACAGAACCCATTTCAGTCACCTGAGAAGTTTTCCCTCTTACTCTAGGAAATAGTTACTCCAGTTTCTGATTATAAATTAGTTTTGACTGTTCAAGAGCTGTCAAAGCAGAATTATGAATATTTACCCTTGCTAATCTGTTGCTTCATCTTGTTTAGATTCTTGGGTTTAGTAAGCCAAGAATAGTTGGGTACAGTATTAGAAATCATTCTAGGTAAGTGAAGCAGAAAATATTTGGCTAGACCTTGACAAGTATGTCAAGTTTGACCCAAGTTTACATTATTGGAAAAAGACCAGTTTTGTAGTTTATGACTTATCTGTAAAAGGTCACCTTGCTTTAGTATTTTATCTAGGATTTAGCATTTATATTCGTAAGTATTTGGTCAATAAGTTTCTTGTGCTGACCTTGGTGTGCAAATAAGGTTATTTGAACTTCAAGACAGGTTGGGAAGTGCCCCATTTTTATTCTGGAAGACTTTGAGAAAGCTTACTTATGAAATGGTTTGAGCCCTGTTTAATTTCTCATGGATAGAGAGCTATTCAGATGAGTCATTTGAGTTCCTTTTCTTAAGTTTTCTAGAGAAACATCTTCACTCAAGTTTTCAGAGATTGGGCATGAAATGACTTGGAACATTCTGACATCCTGATATTGTTTACTTATGACATTGTAGCACGATTTTAGTTTGGGTTTCCCCAAAAGCAAGTCTTGAGAATTTAAATACAAGTGAAATACCCATAGACAGGGTAAATGAGACAAAAGGTAAACAAAGGACATGTTATTAGGCCACTTACCACTGGGACTGACCAGCACTTAGTCACAGAAAAACTCTAATTATCCCATGAAAGTGGCATACTGCAGGGATATTTAGATTTTGTACCCTAATCTCACCCAGTTATTGGTCAGTACCTACTTCAAAGATAGGCAAATTCCCCCAACTGAGATCAGCCTGCCCCAGTAGAGGCAGAAAACTTTAAAAACTTCTGGCTTTGCCAGAGTCCTCAGGCAGAAGTGTGGCACACTGGCAGCTGGAGACTAGTCTTACAAATCAAGAAGGCTGGAGTCGTGTATGGCAATGTTCACCATGTTAATCATACCACATCCGTCTTCTCTGGTTCCCAAAGGAAAAGAGTGTTTGGTTTTGTCAGTTCTTCCCGTTACACCCTTTTAAAAATGCATCAGAATCCAGTGAAATTTGTCATTAGAACCCAGAAGGGTAGAAGCTAAGGATGGAGTCTGCTCACCACCATAGAGAAAAATGCCGTACTAAGACCCTGTAATTCCCCCTTAAGTTTACTGTTCTGTATCAAGTTGCGATTATAGCACTGTTCGTTTCTGGGATCTCATTTATATTGAGGAAAGAAATCTGAAGTGTTCTCCAGGTTCCAGACACATGGGTTTTAGTGAAGGTGACCAGAGCCCCAGAAGGTGGCGTCTACCTGAACTGCAGTGTTGGTGGCAGAGCATCCTTGGGGCACGTGGGATCTCAGTGGGGCTGTGAAGGACTGGAGGCCCACAGCACCCTTTCCCAAGGCTTTCTCGGAAGCCCAGCCAGTTCAACCTGCACGCGGGAAGCTCAGTAGGGGAGTGAGCATTCCTTGGCGGCAACCCTTGGCCAGCAGGCGGTAGAAAGCCAAGGCTCCGCCTCAGCCTCCCCACCCACCAAGGCGAATCTGAAGCCTGTTCTCCAGGGTCTCCCGGAGGTGGCCAGAGGGATCCAGGCCCAGGTGCCCACAGCAGTAACCAGTTGACTTCCCTCTGTGGGCCTCTACTTCCCTCCCCACTTTTACTCCCAGGGACCCAGACTCTAGCGCCCAAGTTGTTTCCTCAGGATCTCATTTCAGGGGCAGAGGGGAAATCCACCAGGACAGTGTTTGGGGGCTTGAGATTTTTCTTTGTGACCTAGTCGCTGGTCATTTATAAATGTCCTATATGTATTTGAAACTGCATAGTTTATGCAGTTGGGCTCAGTGACCTTAGGTGTCCTTAAGGTCATGCCTGTTAAGACTCGAGCAGAAAAAAGCTTAAACATTCTCACCTGTATCTTTACCTACACTTCAAGTGTCAGGAACAGCATTTATTAGACACCTGTGACATACCACTTCAGATCTCTTCAGTCTCCCCTATCCCAGTACCGATTTGTCACTGGCATAGTCTTAGAGTAGATGGCATCTTATCCGTGTTTACACCTCACCTCCCACCCTACTCAGAATGGGGAACTGAGGAGGAATCTGCGACTTTCTAGGCCCCATGTACGTGCAGATATAAAAAGGTAGTTCTGCATGGTTTGGTCCGACGTATGGGAGAAGTAAGGTGGCAGGTTAAATCTGAAAATTCAAATAGGGAACTACAGTCTTAGAGGATGATCTGGCAATAGTCAAGCAAAGAAATCCACCGATGGCTTACTAGCAGGCTTTTATCCCAAGTTCCATCCTGGGCTCACTGTTGTAGGTGCTTTTGAAAGTCCCAAGCAAGCTTTGACTCAGCAGGCTGAGTGTCTGGCCTCAGACTGTACACATCAACTCTAGTACCTGTGCAAGCTCGGCCTGGAGATGAGTAATGATGCTGCTTTAGGGCATCACTACCAATGGTGAGCAGGAAGTCAGTGGACAGGTGTCCCTAGTACTCATTCTTCACACGGAGGATTTTCAAAGACATCCCTTCTATTTCTTAATGATCACAATAGCGTCTTCCGATAGTCTCCAAGACTCACTTTCCAGGATTAGGTACAGGTAAAAAGGGAAGCAGCAGGCATGCAGCGATTTTAGCACTTGAACAACGCGGGACATTGAAAGCTTAAGACTAGAAGACCGACTTGGAAACCTTAAATGGCTGGCTTAGATCAGCGAACTACTAGTTCACAACATTCTGTGAAAGCCAGACAGTCTAAGGACTTAGAGACTGGAATATCTGGAAACGCCCACACTTGGACAAAAGGCTAAGGGATAGACTAGAGAAGACAGACTCAAAGCACACCAGGAGTGTAGCCTTGACAAGTCTAGATTCAGAGCCCCGATAGGTAGAGTGGGACCTGAAACTCAGGATGGATTCAGATGGGTGGATGCCCCAGAACCAAGCCTCTCAGGTTTAGGAAGGTAGTACCTCTCCTATATACTAGTGTTAATGGTTTAGATACGAGGTGTCCCCCCACCCCATAGCACATGTGTGACAAGGAATTTGAGGTGAAGTGATCAGATAAGTAGTGTGACCTAATCAGTTGATTAATCCACTCACATGGATTAACTAGGTAGTCACTGTAAGCAGGTGGTTTCTAATTAGAGGTGGATCACTGGGGGCATGCCTTTAGGGTATACGTATTGTCCCTGGTGAGTGGAACTCTGCTTCCCAATTGCCATGTCCTGGGCCACTTTCCTTCTCCACACCCTTCCACCACCATGATGTTCTCTGCCTCACCTCAGAGCAATGCAGCCAGCCTATGTGCTGTGAGCACAAACCAGGAGCAAGTGAAGTTTCTCTATGTTCTTGCTAGGCCTTTGTCACAGCAATGACAAAAGTGAACTGGAACAGCTAGGATGCATCCTTTCTCGTTCCTGGACACCAAGAATCCTTGCCCTCAAGGAAATACTCTTCACCCTTTATATCTATAGCACAGCTAAGTTCAGGGGCCCGCAGCCAGGCATTCAGTCTGAGGGGAAATAGACTCCTCACAGAAGGGTTGCAGTCTGGCAAACACAGTGTACTGGTGAAAGTATGTCAGGAGTCCATTATGCCAGGCCGGATAGTGAGGAATTTAACGTAATGCTTTCCTGTATCCTAAGATGTGAGGTCCTGCTCAAGCCATCTTGACGTAGTCCTAGGAGGATGCTCTTGGAAGTTCTTTCCAAACTTAAAAGCATTCTGTGCCGGGTTTTGCTAACCAACAATAATTCAGGCTTAGGTTATGGACTTCCAAGCAAGTTTAGACTCTCAGAAGTTAATCCTGGAGTGCAAGGCCCGAGTGCCTAGTACTGAATCAATACCAAGTGGTCAAGTGGAACCATCATGCCAGTGCTTGGTCATGTTCATCAAGTCATGATGTTGGGGGGGTGCACCATCATTTTATCCTGCAATGGACATTGATCATTTGAGATGGGGATAAAGTAGGCAAGTTCTAGAGTTTCTCAAAGGTGGAGAGAGGCGAGGTATCTACCGTTTTCCTCCCTACAGCGCGATTCTGAACTGGATAGGGATATAGGTTTTAAAAAAAAAAATGCCTGTCATAAAATGGCAACATCTAGTTATTCTAGGAGCCGGGTAGACTCTGAAAGTTGGGCAGAGCCAAGTACCTGTGTGCCTTTACATAGGTTCCTTGACTGGCTAGGCCTCAGACTTCCCCTAGGAACTTTTAGCCAGGTAGTCAGTTCAGACAAGCTTCTAGGCTGTAGTGAGAAGTGGGAGATAGGGACAGAAGACCCATGAGGCAAATCTTATTTACGGCATTTTGGTTGACACCAGATGCCAATTCATAGCAGCAGCAGAATTCTCTGCCAGGAAAATTCAAGTTCTGGGAACATACAAGGGAAATGTATCTACATGGACTCATATCAGGATTCAGTCTGTACATCCAGCCTGTTGTAACTTCTCAGCCTTCACCAACACTTTCACTGCTGAATGAGATGTAGTTATGATGAGGCTGTGGACTAAGTATTGTCATTAGGCTTTTTTTAATGACTACTGAACCCTGACTGATACGCAGGGTTAGGAATAGAGACTACACTGTCTTTCCGTCTGTAGTAAGCAGCTTTAAGACTAAGACTGAAACCAGTCAGTTGTCTGGCAGTGTTTGGGGGCAGGCTGTAGGCCCCTAAACTTTGAGTCATTTAGACAGTTCTACTTGCTCCATCTTCATCTCCTGATTAGAACTCTGGTGCACCAAGTTTGCTTTAGCTACCAAAATTGAGACTGGTTACGAATTCTCTGGCATATCCTTGCCTGTTTGTAGAATATTCTGTTCATTCCAGCTGTTTGAGCCTCAGCACACCAAGGCTCAGTGATATTTTGAGCTCTGGGCTCAGCTCAGATGCTCCCCTGGACTGAACTTACCCAGGGAGGATGCCTCTCCCGTTCCACTGGGCTACGAGTTGGTAACTCAATTTTCCCAACCCAGGAAGCTGCTGGTTTCCTGAAGGGTAAGGAGACCTTAGTTGGAGGTCGTTTGTATAGGCCAACTTCTGAAACTCATTTGCTTAGTCATCTGCTTGAGAGATAACACTCTTAGAGAAGCCCAGATACAAGCTTAAGACCTATTAAAAACAGTTCGTCATATGGCTCGAGCCCACTGTTGAAGACCAGGTTCCTAGGGCATCGATTTCCTCCTATCAGAGATCAGTCGTTTTATTTGATATCCTAAAAGGTCCATTGGATCCAAATTCACCCCACATGTTAACGCCTGAAGCAAGAAAGACATTAAAACATCCCGCTCAGTTCCTGCCGAGTTCCCCTGCAATGAAGCAGTTCCCGCTTCAACCTTCACAAGTTGCTTGTCACCTCTCAGTTATTTTGCCCAGCCAGACTGCAGCAAGTGGTGCTACTTTGGGGAAGTCAGGCTATTTTCCAATGGCAAAACTCTCCCATAGCCAATCTCCCCGACTTCAAGCTACCAGGGAGCAGGTTACACCAGTCTTGGTTAAAAAAGATCGAGTTTTGTGGTTCGAGTTGCAGTTCTCTCAAGATTGTGTATTTAGGATATGAATTCTGAGTTCACTGAGGCACACCAGCATCTCCCAATGACCTTGAGAAATGCTGTTATACGTGGAATATTTTAAGTCACTGAAAGCCATCAAGGTGGCACTATAAGCATTTTTGAAGATGGCGATACCCGAGTCTAGGTTCCTCGCAGTAGGACATAGAGGAGCCTTTCACTCAGGCCAGCCCCATTCCAGAGGCAAGCATGACCGGCTCCACTTAGCACCCACTGGGGCTTCCACCTGGGACTCGTGTCTTAACTTCTGAAGGGACATGTTATTCGTCACCTCAGTTGCTCTTCAGGAGCACAGCCTAAGACCTTGGCCCATCTTGTCAGAGCTGTAATGGGGCCCTCACGTGAGGCCTTTCCCCACCTTCAGGGAGGGGTGAACATGTCGGACGTTAGATGCCCCAACTTTCAGTCCCTTTAGTTCTGGTAGGACTGTATCCACCACGTGGTGACCCACGTTACTGGTCGATACTCATTTTGCAAGGCCCTTTCAGTGAAAGGGACTGCAGGAGTCCGGCGCAGCATTTTAAGCCATCCAAGTTTGGTCTATGCGTTGCTTTCAGGATTCTCAACATCAGAGAATACACATGATTCAGGTTCCTCCAGGAGGACCTTTGATGTTTCAGATACAATTTACACATAGCAGAATTGTCAGCTTCAGTAGCAAAGCCATGTCTGGGTTATGCCAAAACCCTTGGTTTCTATTACAAAATCCTTTCATGAAAGTTAGGGAGAATAGTTGTATTTTATGGCTTTTATTGCAGTCCATCAGCATTTCTTTTTCCTCTCGTTGGATAGCTTCACTTGTAATTGATGGAAAACCATAAACAAATAGACCGGGTCTTTTTCTATAGTTGAGAGAATATTCTACCTTGTGTTTACTAAGGTTTACTTGAAGTCATTGTTAAAGCTGAGAAAAATGCTAATACTAAATATTTATGTGGCTTAGCTTTTTCCCACGAGAGTTTAGACTGAACTGTTAGAAGTTATTGAATCCAGCAGGAACCAGCCTGCTGATTCATACTGCTGGATCGCCTTCCCAGAAGGATTCCATCAACTTAGCCCAACATGCAAAGTGCAGTGAGGCCGGCGACAGTGGACTCCAACGTGAACTACAAGCATTACAATAGCCACGGCTCAATCTTAACATCTACCTCAGCAGTTTGAGAATATGTCTACTTGCTGGTTCTACTTTGTAGGGTATGTGGTCCAAAGCCATTGATGGTTCCTGTTTATTGAGCCATAGTTTACATGCTGTAAGATTCACCTTGTTATGTGATCCATGATTCAGTACATTCACGTTTTTAGTGTAGTCACAAGGTGATGACACTCCAAGTGTCCCAAGTCAGCTTACAAAGTACCAGTTCTCTTCTGTTGGATCTGCTATTACCCCTGATGAGGTTTATTTCAGTTTAGTATTTTAACTGAAGAATCACGAGTCCAAGTTATTTAGCAAGACGATTGTTTGAGCATGGATTCCTTACAATTATTTGAAGTTGTGTTTTACTGTTTGCCAGTTCTCCACAACTTTCATGAAAGTACTTTGAGGCAACCAGGATTTTAGTAATCCAGACATAGCCTATTACTAATAAACTTATTTTGCTACTGACGCTAACATGTTACTTCCAAGTTGTAGCCGAGATTTAGATGTTCATTTAGAAGTTACATTCACCAAGGGTTGCTGTTTGCTTCTGAATTCCATAAAATCTGAGCGGGTTGCTGCGTATGGCCATGAAGTGTCCATTCTGTTTGGTTAGTTGTCAGCTACTGAGGGGACAAATACTAGAACCAATGCCCCTCCCAATCTTTCCTGGGGTCTATGTACTAGGACCTTTCAACACTAGCCCAACAGTTGGGAACTCTGCCTCAGCCTTTATTTCCTACTTGTGCAGGACTTCAAGGTCAGCTAGAAGTTAGAGCTAAAGCCATTGTCAAGACCACTCCTTAGCCCACACATAACCTTAAGTGCACGCCTGGCCTTCTGGATTCCTAGAAGGGTATTATAATTTTTTGAAGTTCCCTAGACACCTCACTTTGAGTTTGTTTAGCCTGTTGCCTTTCTCCACGATCTCAGCTGCAGTGTTAAACAATTGTCCCGTGTAAAAGACTTTAATCTGTCATGTTAAAGGTAGCTTTATGAGTTTGACCCTCTGGTGAGGCCACTCAACAGGTCTACTAATGATTCTCTAGAGCCAGCCTCGAAAGAGCTCTGGTTCCATTATGCTCCACTGATGGCCGTTTCCAAGATGTCTTTTTAATTCTGAGGTAGAGATGGAAGTTGGTGTATCTTAAAGCACCAGATTATTATTACCTAGATTTTGTTTCCCCTACATTGCTATCAGGGTATTTAATGTCCAAGTTACCAAAGAGTCCCATTGGACAGTTTAAGAATGGAACATGGGATTCAGAGGTCCCTCTTCTGCCACTTTTCTTAGTCACTCCCAGTTAGCTAGAGGTTTTTAGCTGATCAGTTATAATATGCTATGTAATACAAAGATACTATATGCATGTGTATCCATCATTATCTTCTTGTGATATCAAAAGGGAAGGCCAAGTTGGATGGGGGCACATAGTATTGTCTGCTAGTTGCTTTCTAGGTTCTCTTGTGTCGAGATGGAAACCTAGCCTGGATCTGGCCACATCGCAGCAAAGTGACGTAGACCAGTGCCAACAACTCAGCCACACATTGGCGTCCATCTACAAAATTTGGATCAATCCATGATAACCCAGTCACCTGGTATGATATGTAGTTCCATATACATTCTCCATTGAGGAGCCTTGTTGGTTAAAAAAAAAAAAAACTGAATTAAGCAGTGTGATTAGTAGTGTTGTTAACTTGGTTTCTGGTACAGATTCTGTATTATGCAATTGACAAGTTTGCATTTCAATACCTATAGCAGCAATACCATGTACTTCCAGATTTGGCTGTAAGCCATCTGGCTCTTTGAAGAGCTTGGAACAGTTTCTGTGTAGGACTTCATGCTCCTCAGTTATTCCGAGTGGGTTCCATGGAGATGAGCTACCTAACCTTTATCACTCCAAAAGAAGCAAAAACATTGATAGGCCACTAGGATTGGGGAATATTTGTAGTTACATCATGTTCTATGCCACTGCACCAGAGTATATTTGCTACATGTTCCCTGGCACCATGGACAGATTACTGTCTGTTCCATCTTTGCTCAAGTTCAGAAAAACGAAGTGTTTCCATCTCTGGAAGTCTGATAAACTAGAAGCTGGACAAAAATAGCTTATTGTCTCATTTTTAATGTGGCATTTGTTCTACAGCATAGTGTAGAAAAACTGCCAGATCCGCTTTCGACGTTGTCCACCTTGATTATAGGTGGTCACTTGATCAGTCGTTGTGTTGTCCATTGATTTGTAACATCTGACAAGTTTAGATGTTTAGCTCTGAGCAATTTCAACTTTGCAGAGTAAACTAAATGACATTAGAATAGAACTTGTCCTTAATTAGCTGAGCATACATTAGACTAATCCATCCAGTCTCAAAGTTTTTACATTCACTATTAGCATTAGCATTGTGTACAACGCCAAGACGACTAGTCGATAACGGAAGGTTCAACTCAGGAAGCTACCCAGCTGTTGGGAAGGCTCAGATCACGGAAAAGATGTCACAGAAGCTGAAATAGATGTGAAGTTGGGCTTGACTTCAGAACCTTTTCCGAATGTGCTACTTGCTGTAACTTCCTTTAAAGGAACATAGGCGACAGCTTTGGCTGAACTGGTCTGATGAACTCGCTTGTAACAGGCTTACAGCCTCTAGAATCCTGTGCATCACTGGTGGATGCTGTGCTCCCAGCCAGAGAAGTTTCCCAACGAGAAGTAAAAATTTCTTTACCACGCGACAGAGAACACCCCTTCTTATGACTAGTAGACTGTTTCCACAGAACCTACATGCCTGACCTACACTTACCTCAGTCCTAACCCCACTTTCTACTTCAGTAGCTGCCAAACAATTGAACAGTGTCAAGAATACACATCAAGTTCTCCATTTGTGTTAGCAGGACAGGAGCCAGCTTCTGAATGGCGCTAGCTCTTGAACGGTTGCGGTATTATGAGCATATTGGGTCACTTCAAGTTTATTTCAGTTCAGAAATACTATCTGTATCTCAAAAGAGCTGCCTTGGGAGAAGTAGGGCTGGCATTTAGGATCCCTGACCTCCGGATAGTACTCAAAGTGGGACTGGCTTACCAAGGCCCCAAGTGTCATGGTTCAAATGTGATATCCCACAAAAGTGGAGCAATTCAAGAACGTTCAGAGGTGAAGTTCCATCAATCTAACCTCAGTGGATCACAGCTCTCAGGAGAAAGCTCTTATGCAAACAGAGGCCTCGTTGAATACTGGTTTGAGATTCACTTTCTCCTCCCCCAGTGTACCTAGAATGTCATGCCAGGAGAGAGAGCAAAGTGGCAACATGTTATGCTATGTTCCTTTCAGGCTACAGTTTCATGCAGCTCAAGTTGAGCTTACTGATTTTTATCAGTATTGGCACAAGTACGTAGTTTTGAAGGTGTGAGAGATCCTGATACTTGGTTTTGGATTCAGGATGTCCCACACAAGAGCTATGAGTGCAGGAATATTCCTAAATGAAGTGGATTACGAGAGCTATAGCAGTAGCCCATTCTAGTTTGGACCCACTCGGGGACAACTTCAGGCAGGCCATAGCTGGAGGTGGGTGTCATTTTCTTCATCTCCGCTTCTTTGCTGCCACAAGGCAGCAGCTTTCCTCTGGGCCCTTCCCCCACTACGTGCTGCTTCCCCGTAGACCTAGAGCAGTGGAGTTCGCCATTGATGGGCTGAAGCCTTTCCAACAGCGAGCCCCAAGTACTCCCAAGTTGTTGTTGTTGTTGTATGCTTTAGTTAAAGCAATAAAGTCTAAAAACACCCAGCAATCAAGATCACACTTGTTTCAGCATCTGGAAAGATCCCTGCAGGGTGACATTCATGCCTGGCAGGAAGGCTTGGGAAACAAGGCCAAGGTGAGAATTTGAACCCCTGGTAGACACTAAGGAGCTCCAGGACTCCACCTTGCATTCTTTACTTCCCGTCTCAGATGCCCTTTATATAGGTAGCCACCCCCACTCCAGATCCTTCCCCCCTGCCCCCAATCTCATCCTGTATAACAGGAAGTGGTTAGATGTCTTGGACGGCCAGCTGTGTTCGAGTCAGACTGAAGGACCTTGAAAAGGTCACCTCTGGTCCACCACCTTTCCAGCGACTGCAGAGTCTGTATTGAGCTGTCAGTAGGAAGCTGGTCTCCTGCCTGGGCTCACATTTGGAGCTCAGCGGTAAGGTAAGCCCGGAACAGCTCCAGTTAGGACAGTAGGACTTTGCCATTGCTGTTCCTTTAAAGGAACCTTGAAGAGGTCAGAGGAGTGTAGAACCGGGGTTTTTAAACCACGTGAACTAGAAGTACTTAAGGATTAAGTAAACGTTTTGTATCATGTTCTCCTGATCCACTCATTAAATTTGGCACCATTATAAGTGGAATAGCCAGATCTATTGCTTCACATTTGGAAGCACTACGAGTGTAGATTGCCTTTGGTTTTCCATCTAACAGTAACAAGCTGACTAGATCCCAGTTACCAATTTACAGTCAATTTAGGAGAAAGGAACTAAGACATTGAATAACTTGTCAGATCTAGACTACAAGTCCTTCTACTGCACAGCTGACCAGTTTCCCTAGCATATCAGCTGGCACTAGGTAGGAAGAGACCGTCTTAAGAAGCCTAAGTTCTAACAGACACATCCTATGTACCCCCTCAGATTCCGTTGGAGTCCTCTAACTCGGAGAGATGGTCAGAAACTGAACACATGCCAACCTGTAACTTATGCTGTTTGAGTGGCAGGCAGGCAGGGCTTAGCTGGAGGTTGGTGTCATTTTCTTCCTTCATCTCCGCTTCTTTGCTGCCACAAGGCAGCAGCTTTCCTCTGGGCCCTTCCCCCACTACGTGCTGCTTCCCCGTAGACCTAGAGCAGTGGAGTTCACCATTGATGGGCTGAAGCCTTTCCAACAGTGAGCCCCAAGTACTCCCAAGTTGTTGTTGTTGTTGTATGCTTCAGTTAAAGCAATAAAGTCTAAAAACACCCAGCAATCAAGATCACACTTGTTTCGGCATCTAGACAGATCCCTGCAGGGTGACATTTATGCCTGGTAGGAAGGCCTGGGAAACAAGGCCAAGGTGAGAATTTGAACCCCTGGTAGACACTGAAGAGCTCCAGGACTCCACCTTGCATTCTTTACTTCCCATCTCAGATGCCCTTTGTATAGGTAGCCACCCCCACTCCAGATCCTTCCCCCCCACCATCTCATCTTGTATAACAGGAAGTGGTTAGATATCTTGGACGGCCAGCTGAGTTCGAGTCAGACTGAAGGGCCTTGAAAAGGTCACCTCTGGTCCACCACCTTTCCAGCGACTGCAGAGTCTGTGTGGAGCTGTCAGTAGGAAGCTGGTCTCATGCTTGGGCTCATATTTGGAGCTCAGCTGTAAGATAAGCCCAGAACAGCTCCTGTTGGGACAGTAGGACTTTGCTATTGCTGTTCCTTTAAAGGAACCTTATAGGGATCAGAGATCAGTGCAGAACTCGGATTCTTTACAGCCACATGAGCTAGAAATACTTATGAGAGGATGAAAAAGTGAGTGGTTTTGTATGATGTTCTCCCATTCAGTTTAGCATCACTGTAAATGGAGTCGTCAGATCCAGAGCTTCCAGATGTGAAGCAATAGAAGTATAGATGGCCTTTGGTTTTCTTGGTAACTTGGATCTAGTCAGCCTGTAGCCCTGTTACCAGTTTATAGTAAGTGCAGGAGAAACAGACATTAATAACTTGTTAAATCTAGACTACGAGACATTCTACTGGACAGTTGACCAGTTTCCCTAGCGTATCAGCTGACACTAGGTAGGAAGAGACCGTCTTAAGACGACTAAGTACTAGCAGACACATCCTATGTACCCCCTTAGATTCTTTTGGAGTCCTAACTCAGAAGGGATGGTCAGAAACTGAACACATGCCAACCTGTAACTTACGCTGTTTAAGTGGCAGGCAGGCAGGGCTTAGCTGGAGGTTGGTGTCTTTATGTGGCGTTTTTGACTCCTTTCATTGTTCCTGGGCTTAGAACGAGCCCAATACGTGTAGGACTTGGGTGTCCTTCTGTCAAAGAGGCTGAACATTGAGGAGTGGGAGGAGTTCTCCCAAAAGAACCATTAACCAGAAAATGCTAAAAGGAGGGATTCATTGGGAAGCTCCCCCTGCCCCATTGGCACTCCCAGGAATCAGCTATCATTTGGTAAGGTCCAGCTAAGTAAGGCTTACACTTGCGTACTTCCCGGTCTTCCATTCCTTTGTTATTCTAGTATTGCACCCAAAGTAAAAATTCAAGCTTCTCAGTTCCGTTTTCTAGGGCACTTGGATTAGGTCAATAAGCACGTGCAGAAGTGGGGTAGCATTGGAGCCTGGTTTGAGTAGGCCAGCTGTAGGGCCTCTGAAGTAGTGAGGTCTGAACTATTAGACATTAAGAGATTGATTTTATTATTAGGCACGTGACAGTGCTAAGGTCTTTGTCATCAGCATTTGCTAGTAAAAATATGAAGCATCGCATTTTTAAATCATTTCTAGAAGTCAATGGCAAAAACCACCCAGGGATAAGTTAAAGAACGGACAAATGTTTGATTACTCAATCTGAGTTATTAGGTACATGGCTCATTGTAATATTCTACTTATTTGAAGAGTTCTATAAGACTAGTTCTTTGAAGTTGTCTCATCTAGTACTTTGTGCTATGCAAAAAAAAGTTTGCACTGGTCTGTAGATGATCCCTTGGAAAGCTTAACAAACTTATTTCTTCCAGTTGGAGTTCTTTATATACTAAAAACCCTTTCGAAACAAGGTCATTTGTCATTCTAGGAAGTTTGTTTTAACAGTTTCCTTTTGACTCACTATCTCCCATTGAACTCAAATGATTAGTTTCTGTCCCAATTTGTTCAGCTCCACCCATCATCCTGCTCCTAGTTCTGTCAACTTGTGTCTCATTATGTCAGATTTGGATCTAGTAGTGCCACACTGGGGTAAAGGTCTAGATTTTAGTTCAGAGTAACTTCAGTAAATTCACAAAGGAGAAAGCCCTTGGAGATCTCGTTTCTACAGAGAAACTCATTAGGTCTTGGTTTCCCTGGAGAAGTGAGGAAGAAGGCTCCCTGGCCAAAAATCCAGTCCAACAGAACAGGATGCAGCAGATATGAGTGTCCGAAAGCTTATGAGCTTCTGCTTGCTCACATGGGCCCTCGAATTCTCCTACTGACCTTTAATACAACAAGTATCCTGTCAGCATGCAGGGCAGTTGTAATTGATGTCCGTTTGACATCGATTATCTCAAAGAATGCTAAAGAGTGGAACTGAACCCCCAGCCCCCCAACCCCATGACATCTTCATGGCTTTTCCTGCCCCCTGTTCCAGGTCAGACATTGCACTAGGGGGACCATGTGTTGCAACTTGTCCAGACAATGCTAGATTGTGCCTGTTGTCCCAGTGCGACTTTTAGTTCCTCTCCCAAGAGTCCTTGTTTGGACAACCATGGAGATGCTCTTCTAGTATTCATCTGGATGTACAGTCATGGATTATAGTCTGCCTCCAGCCTCAGCACCTTTTGGGATTGGCCACAGTGTCCAGTTGAGGATACATTTCCTCCGGGTATCTCCTGGTCAATGATTGGGCCTTATTGCTGCCCATTGTACCCCGCGTAATACTTGTTGGGGACCTCTGAAACAACTGCCTATTAGGCTGGTTGGTGCTCTCTTAGAGCAGTACTGCAGTCTGAGTACCTTTCTGCTGGACTTGAACTCATCCAGTCCTCTCATCTATACCCATCCCCCACCAGAACCAGGCCCTCTTCAGTTCTTCCTGGGTTCCATGTTTGCTTCCCCGTTTCCTCCAGGATTAATGGGTAAGGGAGGCAGTAGTCAGTGCTGGTGTTATCAAGGTAATAAGTCCCTGGCTGAAGGGGGGAGGAGTAAAGTATTTAATGCTTGGTCTCATTCAGGTGATAGTTACACAAGCCTCAGACTTGGGGTTCTTTCACCTAGTAGTTGCTAGAATTACCCTCGGGAGTTTTGTACCAACCTCATAGGCTACTGGATTATGTGAGAATGCTTGTTTATAGAGCTATGGGTGTAAGGGTCCCCCCCAGAGCCATTTCCAAAAATGGAGCCACTTAGCTCCCCGGAGAGTGAAGCCAATTGGATATCAGGATTGTGCTCTTGGATCTGATACTGCAAATTGGATCAGGTTTAGATACCTATTATGGTATTTAGAGTTACAATCCTGCTTAAGACCAGTTCCCACTCCTGAAAAGTATTCCTGTGGTTGTTCCTGGTACCAAAATGTCAAATGCATTTTTTGTTAGAAAAAATAGAGGAACCCCAGAGGTTGAGTATGCTCATTTGATAAACGTTCTGCTATCTGGGATGTCTAGTGTCTATGTACGTCACTAGGCTGCTGGGCTACCCGTTTTCCATCTAGCACAGCCCAGATAATCCCTGCATCTTAGGGATGGACAGGGAAAAGGGGCAGACTCCATTTCTGAGGCTCTTACCATCTGGTTTCCGCCTAGATTTGGCCAGTTAGGAGCCCTGATGGGAACTGGAGGGCAGGGAGAGATCACGACACTATCATCATCTCCAGGTAGGATTGGCCATGGGCTACTTCCCTTACGAATTTGAGTCAGCCCCCCCCTCTCTCCATGTCCCCTCAGGCACTCCCGGAATGTCTCTAGCCCTCTGCTCAGACTCTGAGGCTATAAAGACTTCTGCCCTTTGTCTCACGATTTGGATAGCTGAAGTGGCTTTTGCTGTTGGTCTATTCCTCTGTATTTCTCAATTGGCTTCTAGCTCAAGATCGTTGTAGATTTTTGTCCCACATGAAATTCCCTCTATTGAACTATATAGCTTGGGCTCTGGTTTCCGGAATGGACCTGAACCATTTTACTAATTTCAAGAATAAGCTGTTAAAGTTGCCATCTTTCAATTGGCAAGGGCTAGTGTTTAGGACACAGGATATTTAAAGGCATATTAGCATTTATGATGCTACAATGCCTCAATTACCAAGTAATATGTTTAGAGACAGATGTATCCAGTAACAAGAGTTTATTCCCTGACCAAGGGTCACTTAGCACAAAGGCACTGAAGAGGTCAGAGCCAGCCTGCAAATTTCTGCACATCCTGAAAGAAAATACAGTAGCTTTTTCAAAGAACTTTGAGTTTGCCCAAGACCAGTTTAATTTCTAGTATGAGGGACAATTCTTAGTGTAGGTGTACTAAGTTGATTCTTGGTCTAAGCTCCAGAATTCTAGGTTTCCGACAGGCCTCTGGGGAAGTCATGTTCCAGAGGCTTAAGGCATGAATAACCACCATCTCTTTCAGTTGTCCCTCCAGAGATTGGACAATATGTTGTCCCTTGTTTCGACTGTCAGTATCATGCATTCTTATCCACTGACCTCACTGCTGGCCGAGCCAACTCTACCCTGTATTTGCTCACACAATACAGCATAGGGAAGTTAGGGATTCTGGAGACGGGCATTTCGAGATGCTCTTGTGAGCATCTTTAGTCCACCCTACTATTGGGCCCAGCAGCTAATCCACATCCCCTTGATATTTGGAGGCGATCTTCAGATCCTAGACAGCTCCCCTACGTTGCATATTCCATTAACATGACCCCCAAAGTACATACTCCGACCACCTTCCTGGGTTCCCGCCTCATCTACGAGCCAACATGATCTAGAGCATGCATGGGGATATGTGAAGTACTAAAACTTTCCCTAAAGCTTTAGTTTTCCCTCGTCATTTTGCTGGGGTAGAATAGGTCGAACCAGTGATTTAAGGTTTTTCCTCACCCTTAATTCCCTGTATCTAAAAAAGGAACAGGGCCTCTCAATGTTTTTGCCAAGGCTTCAAGTATTCCAAGCCTGTATTACTGTCCAGTGTCTGATCTTGACCCCAGTTACGTGTTAGCTGCTGTATGAGCAGGTTGTAGGGAATAATGAAGGCATAGTGCTTGTAAGAATTTTTTTCCATTGCTCCACTGTTTCCTCGTGACTTCCCATTAGCTGCAGAAATCCAGCTTTCCTTACAGGTCTCAAGGATCTGCACAATATAGCTTCTGCCCATCTCACTACTAAGTCATAGTTTCAGTCCTTCAAAACATACCATGGGGCTTCTGCCTCAAAACTTATGCCAACTCAGTCTCAAGGACACATCTGAAGCCTCTGTATATGGAGCCAATGTAAATGTCATGAAAAGATTTTGTCAGTTTATGATGAATTCCTGCCAAGTCATTCGATTCTGTAATAGCTTGTCACTAATCAAATGCCTCGACACTTCTATTGGAGCACAAGACACTACTCCTATGGACCTCCTTTGGATCAATATTCAAGCAGAGATTCTGGATTGATTCTTTGAAGAGCTCACTGTTTAGTCCCAATGAGCATATTAGCCGATAGATCGTTAGAAGCACCTCCAGGGTCCTTCCCAGCATTTGGGCACAGGTTACTCTTCCTGAAATTGGGAGGCACGCTGATGGGCATGATGGGCATAGTGGAAGTTTCTGAGGGCCTCTGTTCTTTATGCTCGAGTCTGCTGCGGGATTACCAGAGGCACTACTGTTCAAGTCTGTTCCTGTACAGTCTTCTCACAGGCCAGATGAGCATCATGGTCTGAAGGCTTTCCTTACCCATTCCTGCTCCTTCAACTGTTTTCTCCCAACAGTCTATCTTCCAAAGGATCAACACAGCTGGTAACAACTGATTTGAGGTCAAGTGGAAAGGGGGTTGAAGGACTGAATTACCTCACTCCTGATAGCTAGGGAGAGCTAGTTTTCATTAATAGATATCATGAGTAGTTCCTTCCCGAGACAAACTGGCAAAGCAAACTCGTCAGTAGTGATACTAGAGAATGTTCCTGTCGAGAATCCCTGTGTCAGTACAGTGGTTCACGTCTTTAAGGTCAGAAGAAATGCAGCTGGTTAATGCAATTATGTCCTACTGCAAAGGGGACTTTTAACTGTCAAGGCCATTGGAGCCAGAGGATCTCTGGCAGCTAACTTACAAGAAGCCCTTCTCTCCTGCAATAGGAGACCAGATACAGCTGAGAGCAAATTCAGGTATGATAGTCGCCAGGCTGAAGAGATGGTCGAGTGCTCTTCAAGGTAGATTTGCTCTGGCTGTCAACCTTGGTTGGAAAAACCTGGACGCTGTGAGACATGGGATACATGTATCTGGGTAGGTAGTCCCAAGGGTTGTGGCTCGTTTTGTAGCCCTGAGCCTTCAGCCTGTACAGATGAGCCACCTTTATTAGGAGCTCAACATTCTTCGTACAAGTTATACTGCAATAGTTTCTGCCCCAGGAAGCAGATTCGCCCATGGAATCATCATTTCCAGGATACAGGACCGATATGGAATTCAATCCTTGATCTGTGTCCAGAATGAAGTAATTCTAGTCAGGGAAGTTTTAAGAACTAGATAGAAAGACAACAGGAGCCCAAGGATCATCTGTAGGCCTGGATTTTGAGGATTCTTGTCCAGACAGTAAGATTTTAGGAACACTTAAGACACTTTCAGCCCAGGCAAGAGTCCCCAGAGAATAATGCAAACTCACTGTCAGGGGGCTTAGGAATGCTAGACCCACTAGATCAAGTTTGTGCCGTTTCCATCTGGGAGCGAGTCTGATCCATCAAACCCTGTAGTAGAGGGCAGAAGGTTCATAGCATATTGGCTGTTGCCTCCTTGAGGATGCACCTATGGATAGATGGAGGCCCAACATGATCAGCTAAAAGTGTAAGTTTCACTTACAGATGAGCTGGCCCAGGGTATGCAGTTTCATTGGTTCCTTCTAGTTATGGCAACAGAATCCATTGATAATTATATAAGCATGGCATGCTCTTGTTCCAGCTCGACTCCCATTCTTATGTACATGGTGAGATTCACCGTTTTCATATGGGAGAACTGATCCATTCCACTGTACTCCCTTCACTTATTCCCCCCACCCTTTCCTCCACTAGAGGCAGCTTTCTAATGGACACTCAGGATGGCTTTGTGAGGCAGTGGCAGAGGGGAATTTGGGTAGCACACTGTGGAAGGAACAGTGACTTGAAGTAGGATTATGTGTAGACTTCCAGGCAGTCATACCTGGCTAACTGGAGGCATAGTAGAGAGCTAGGAGACCAGAGGCAAGAAGTCAGGCTGATGCTGTGGAAGAACATTCAAGAGCAGGCACCAAGGGCCAGGACTCCTGTATTTGTACTGACTGGACTGCTTTCAACCAAGTAGCAAGCTTGCCTAGTTGGTGTCGGCCCCATCACTGGTCATCCAAGAACTGCTGTGATGGTCAGATATATTTAGGCATGTTAGCAGAAATGGTCAGTATGCAAGAAGCATGGGTTCCTATGCGCCAAGGATAATAGATTCTACCACCTGTGAATTTCATCTGCCAGCAGGAGACTTACAGTCTAATACAACATGAACTTTATACCACATAACTGTTGGGCCTCCTTAAAAACCTAACTCCTGTAGGCTCATTCTACAGCAGAGGGGCCCAAAGTGACTTAACATGGATAGGTATTTGACTACCCTGCTCACATCTTCTGTCTTCGTCTCCAGGGGCCTGAAGACTCACCTATAGTCATAGAATCCCGTACAATACAGCACCCACCCACAGGTCCTATACATAGGAAAGGCATTAAAGAACCCATGAAGACTCAATGGAAGTATCGGGTTAGAAATCGCCGAGGCAGACTAGAGGGATAACTGCAAGAATGGAAAAGTTTCTCAGATGTGAGATAGCAAGTTAGGCCTGTGTATGGCTTTGTGCTCAATAGGGGGATCTTGGGGACCTGGGTTTCAGAGTGAACAGAAGTTGTCCCATATGATATTATTTGCAGGGACTTACTGGGGATTTCACATCTCTACAAGTCTGGAACCTGAAATGCTAGAGGCCTGGGTTCCCATTGGGAGTGTACTTTTGTCAAGGGATACAGAGTTCAATGAAGCACAAGTTATCCATGTTTCCAGAACTTGGAATCCCCGTGTCTATGGACCAGAAGGTTAAAGTAGACAGCTTAGGAGATGGGTAGAACCTTGGTCAGACAATGGGAACAGGGGGAAAAAGTCATGCGATTTCTGTATTTGGGTGCCTCTGTGGTAATCCATTACCCATTAGTCAAAGTGCCAAACACTTCAAGAATTAGGATTTTCAGTCACGAAAAGAAATGGAGACCAATAAGTTATGATAGAGAAACCAGAATTCACCAAGAGGTAAGCAGTTGTGGCCTTCAGAATTGTAGGCTAGGGCGATTATCTAGCGTCTCAGCTTTCCCATCTAACGCATCTACTGGAATTCTAGAACAATCCTTGAACAGATGCAGAGCCAGATCCACGTGGTACAAGGTGTGGTTGGATATATCCGGATCTCCCTTGGAGAACCCCATACCAATGCCAACTATAGTCATCTGCCTCTAGCTGCAATGACTTTGAAAAATTTTTTTATAGCAGCTCCCAATGAGGCAATCCTCTCCCAATCAGTACATCTCCAGCAAAATGGAAGAGGTCCTTAGGGGCCCAGCTTTCTCTTGGAGGAAGCTCCTCTATTAGAGGGGAGTTGACGTTATGCTGCGACCCAAGATCACTTGCACATCCTATTTTAACAGATGCCAGGTTGCATTTGCAGTTTGAATGCTTTCCCTGCATTTTTTTGGTACTCAGTTTTTCCAAACCCAGGTTTTATACTTCTGACTCCAGAAGGTTCAAACATTTAGTATACACCTAGTACTTGGGTAGCACCCAGTGTAGGATTGGTGTTCAAATATTTGAAGTTAGCACTTGGTGCTATGATAGAAGTTCTTCCACTCTTGAGGTGTGTATTTTGGCAAAGATGGTTAGAAACAGATTATCAAGGCTGGGGACACATGTTGAGTATAAATGTTCATTTTGAATGTTTCAAGGACTAGGAGACGAGTTGTATTTATGTGGGTACCATTGGAAATCATTTTGTCTTGGTGAGGCCCAAGAGTGTAAAACCAGTAATATAAAAGCGGATCCTCAATTTAGCCTCTGAATTTTCTTCCTATGTTTTGGTACGTTGTAGTTGTGTATGTTGAACATGAATATGATGTGATAGAAGTAGGCCAATATCACTCCCCAGCATTTCCCCCGCCTCCCTGCCTCATACCCCTTGGTCCCTTCTGACTTCCCTTTGATTTTTAGGTGATCCACTTTCACCTTCTTACTACCAGACCCCCTCTAGCTTTTGCTTGAGGGAAAAAAAAAAAAAAAAAAACCACATCCAACTTGCACTTCCAATTTTGACTTCACTGAACATGAGGGTCTTTAGTTCCATTTTCCCTGCAAATGCCGTAATTTCTTTTGAGAAGAAGCTTGCGTATGCCGTGTTTGTTCATTCTGTTGATGGATACCTAGGCTGGTTTTGTAGTTTGGCTATTGCAAATTATGCTGCTATTACATGGTTATGCATGTGTCACTGCAGTTGTGGCCAATTCTTTGGATAAATACCAAGGAGTAGGTGGGTCATATGATTGTTCATGCTTAATTTTTGTTTTTGCGTTACAGTTCTTAATACACCATTATACCATAATTTATCATGTCTCATATGTCATAAGTATGCAAGTTCATCAAAAGACTAATTTCTATAGAAGTTGTACCAGTTTACAGTTCCTCTGGCAGTGGGAAAAAGTGTTCCTTTTCCTCTACATCCTCCAGCATTTCTTGAGAACTGTCATCTCATACTTTTTACCAGTGAGAATGAGGGAAATGCAGATCAAGACCACTTAATTGCTAGTGAACGTTTGTTGGCCTTTCTACCCCACTCCCACCCCACCCCCCACTCTGTGGTACTAGGGATTAAACCAAGGGGCATTTAGTCACTGAGCCAAATCTTCAGGGTTTTTTGTTTGAGACAGTCTGTTTCTTAGGGCTTCACCAAGTTACTGAAGTTGGCTTTGAACATTCATGAAATCTTCCTGCCTCTGCCTCCCAGGACTGGGATTACAGGTGTGCACCACTGTGCTTTGCTTTAGTTAAAAGCCTGTTCATTTCCCCCCATTAGTTGGGTTGGATTTTGTGGTGGAGTGTTTGAGCTGTATCTGTTCTACGTATTTTTGTCAGAAGGTTAGCTAGCAAAGAACCCCATTCTGTGGGTCCTGTTCACATTCCTAGTTGTTTCCTTTGTTGTGTAGGAGTTTAATTTGATGCTGTCCCATTTGTTATTTCCTGAGCATTAGGGATCCTAGAGAGTCATTGCCTGTGCCCAAAAGCTGGCATTCCAAGCCTATGTTTTCTAGGCGTTGACAGTTTCTGGGCTGAGGTCCTTGATCCGTTTTTTGTGCAGGGAAGCCAGCCTCTGAAGTCATAAGGCATCATTTACCAGAATCCTATTGGTCTGTCAAACTCAAGGAAGCTCATATTTTCATTCTTGATCTGAACCCAGCAAAACCATAGCTATGAAAACAGTGCATCTCCCATGTCATTGCTTCTTGGATTACTTGAAGGGCAACTTCCAAGCTAGAGACAGGAGGCAGGCATGCTAGGACTGACTGAAGTTTTAGTTCTAAGACCTCTAGATGCAGATTCCAGTCAGGTATTCTAGCACCTTCCCTTGTGGTCTCTAGTTTTTCCTGTGCCCCGCAGACCAAGACAGACTAGAACCTGGTTAAGCCAGTTTGATCCGAGTAGCTGCCTCCTGCTTCCCATAGGCCCCGAAAGTTAGAAGTTGGTTTGTCAAAGATACCAAAGTTGTCATGTGGTTTGGGTTGTGTAGTGCCTTTCAGTTCTCATTAAGTCCTCTGAAAACTGGACACTTGCCTAACTTCAAGACTTAAGTTAGACCATTGCTATTAGAACATCCTGACCATCTTGATAAGTCATTTTGCCTGTAATCCATGTCAGTTAAGAACTCCAGAGCCCGTTTTTACCCTCAGTTATAAGTGGAAATGTTCAGTTGCTTCAGTGTTCAACACTAGTCCACCCAAAATATGGCCACGCCGAGTAACGTCCACGGCTGTGCCAGTCAAACTGCTTTGGCTTGGAGCCAAGACGACCTCCTCCGACTTGAAATTCATCAGTATCAACTCAGACTGAGTTAACTTCAACTGCTATTTGAGTTTAGTTGGGACGTAAGTTGGGTTTTTTGGGGGGGAGGGGAGGAAAGCAGTTAAGATTTGTAGTATGTGGGACAGGAAGATGTTTTGCCTCCTGCTGTTGGAGGATGTAGGAAGTTTTCATATGCCTAGATGTAGTCCAGAGTACCAAGTTCACGGCTATTATCTGTAGGACCTAGCACCAGGATCGGTTTAGGGTATCTCTGAATTCCCAGAGACTTGAATACTTCTAGGTTGGGCTGGTAGCCTCTCCCACCCCAGGTAACTGGGTGGGAGATACCGCGAAGATATCAGGCTTGGCCTGGTATGAGGCAGGACTTCAGTTTGTGACCTGGGAACAGTTCACTTGAAGGAAGCAGCTCACCATGATCATCCCAAAATCCTGGGTTTGTCCAAGCTTGACCTGCCTTGGGGGGAGCCACTGACCAAGTCAGTCACTGTAACTAGACACTAGTGTAATCATCTACACACATTTCCAGTCTAAGTGGTTGACGTAAGTTTTGCCCTTATCACTGTTAAGTGATGTGAGTACCTAGGGAACTCCAACCACGAGATCTAACAGAAGCTAAGTCCTAGGACCTAGCAAGTACAACTTTGAGGAAGTATTGCAATTGGGACAGCATCCTTTCCACCAAGGACTAGATGAGAGTTTCCCTGCCTGGAGTCTACCTTGGAGATGCAGCTTACTCCAGGACACAAAGCAGAACCTAGCATTCAGTCTCGGCTACAAAAATTAAGTTCTGCAGGGTCTTGGAGAGTGACCACTAACCTACAGTGAATTGCATCACAAGTCCAGGGGTGCACAAAGTGTTTTAAGTACTTCTCAAACGAGAAGTACTCACCTAAGTCAAACGACACTTAGTGACCATGCTGCTCACGAGTTCGTTAGTATGTGCTTCAGTATCGGCACTCCTTTAACACGTCGTTACATATAAGGGTGGACCAAACGTGTGAAGTGTGATGAGTCCAGTCTTAGTTGCAAATAAGAACCAATTGGGGTTCTGTTTACGTTTTGAGGTAGGAGTCTACAAGTCAAGCCAACTCCTGGTAGAGAATCGTAGCAAGTACTTTGTAGTGTTAAAGTCCAATAGCAGTAAGCAGAGCTGGCAGGACTTAGGTAGTCTGCCAGGAGCAGCACAGGATCAGATTGGCGTCAGGAAAACTGTTCTAAAGCCATGCTAAGTGAAACAAAAGCAGCCAATTGAGGCATGTGAGGGCTGCATGTAGCTATGTAGGGTTTGGCCAGCTGGATCCACATGAATCAGACCCGTCATCTCAGCTGAGGACAGAGGCTGTGTATAGTTCATGCTCTCTAGCCAGCAAGTTGTTGGCTCTTAAAGACAGTCTACTTTATGCTGGAGTAACGATAGCAGATGACCACCGATGTCGGACAGACAGGTCCCACAGCCTGGCCTTCCCATCAATGCCAAGTTCTCCCAGGCCTGCCTACTTGGTGCTAAAGCCTCCAAGAACATCCTAGACTACAACCAACCACTGCTCCCCTCGCCTTGCTGCTGCATTGGCACAAGATACCTAATTCCTGGTCAGGGTACCATTACCTAGAACCCCGGAGATCTGGCATCCCAGGGCTCCGCAGCAACTAGAAGTTGAGGCTAGAGAATGTGCTGTGCTCAGTTACTGGTATCTGCTCCAACTCAGCAGTGGAGAGCTGGACAAGGAGGTCTTGAGGATTTGTGTACCACTCAGTTAAGGTTTGCCTTTCAACTCGAGCTCTGACAGGGACATATGCTGTAGCAGGGTGGAGTCTGACAAGTATGGGAATGCATCTATCATAAGGAGACTTGAGCATGGCCCCTTGCTGCTGTAGTCTAAAAATGCATCACTGCTTTGTACTGAGGCCCGTTTGTCATGGTTGCTCCTAGCCATTAACTGGTCACAACAGTACTATTTATGGCTTGGTTATGATGTATTCCTCCCCAAGTTCCTGTATTAGTATAGTAGTGTTCAGAGGCAAGAAAACGATTGGGTTGCAAGATGTAAACTAGTTAGTTCATCTTAGTTGGAATCGACTGGGTGATAATATTAGGTAGGCAAGGTATTGCTAGAGGAATTGGATCATCAGGGATGTGCCCTGTGGGAGGCCATTCTTGCATGTGATCGAGTTTCCTCCCCGGCTGGGTGAGAGGCGCTCGGACACTTGTGTCCACACCCTTCTTGGGTCCGAGGGCTTGTCCGTGTGGAGGTATGCCTGACCACAGCCCTCGAAGATCCAATCATCTCACCTGACCTTGGAACACTGCCCCCCCTTAACCTTCATTGGGTGATGTTTTCCCCAGAATTCTTTGTTCCCCAATAAGAAACCTTCACCCTAGCGTGCTCGCCCTTGCCACTTCAGTAAACCTCGCTACTTTAATGGGTAGCTTGAGGCTGGGGGAAATCGAGGAGCCGTCCTGGAGCTGGTGTAAAGGTAATTGGAGTCTGTCTTTAGTTTAAGCTCCCTTAGGATTTTCCCACGTAGCCGAACCTTCATACCATCTGTGCTGGCCAAGGACCAAAGTGCCCCAGGAGGGTTTAGTCTTCCCTTCAACACCTTTCTCTGCACTTCCTGGATGCCAAGGGTGTCCTTCCTTGACCACACTGACCATGATATCCTGCTCACCTTGGGCTCGGAGTAGTGGAGTCAGCCAGCTGTGGACAGACCTGAAGTGAACTTCAAGTTATTTTGGTCACCGTGATGAAAAGTCTGACCAATACCAATGCAGATCTGTCCCTGGGGGACACCAGCATCTTTGTCTTGATGACTTCTTTAGACCAGTATTGTAGCTAGGATGCTTCCACTTAACTTTCCTTGTTTCTTTACCCAAGAGCTGCATTGTAGTCTGACAGTGCTCTGGGACTCTGGACTGTCCCATCATTTCCACAGGTGTTTTCCCCCTAATTGTTGCATGTCTATTCCAGCCTTGGCATCTTGGAGAACCTAGACTATTACTTCCCAAGTTTGTAGAATTCATTGTAGGAGACTGAAGTGTTCTTGTACAGTGTTGCAAAAAAATTCGACTTGTGTAAGTCAGGAATAACCGATCAGTAGCAGTAGAAAAAAATTAGACTTGAGACATTGGTCTCCAGTTCAAGTATTATAAAGAGAATCATTAAGCTTCCAGCAAACAAATCAAATGTGAAAATATCATGACCGTGTAGAGTTTGTTTCAGGAATGCTGGGTTAGTTCAACATTAAGTCAACAGTCCATTAACAAGAGAAGTCAGTGTGGGAAGAGCATGAAGTTTAACATCTACTCACATAATTTAAAGTCAGGACAAATCCCCTGACCTGAAAAAGCTTTCAATACCACTTGGTTTTGAAACACTAACCACTTTCCCTATAGGACTGGAATAAGGCAGCGATCCACCTTAGAGGCCCTATTCAGGGCAGTAACAAGTGTACATGTGATGCACATGTATTCTTTGGCAGCAGGGTTGGTCGAGTTCTGGCACCCACACTGCCTCATGGCTGAAAAGCATTCCCAGACCCCTCACTGCACATCCCACTCAGCCCAGTATAAGATTGCATATTGTTCCTGGTAAAGAACATTCAGTGCTGCCCTTGCAAAGATAATGCAAGAATAAGGTATGATTTGGAAGTGGTCCAACTTAAATTCAGATGTTTAGCAAGAAGTTGTAGCAGATGATTCTAGTATCTGTTCACCATTGGCTGAGTTTCAGTTCTAGTTTTCATAGAAGCCGAGATTGATACAGAACAGTTGAGGTGAAACTTTCCCTGGATTTCCAGGGAAATCCCTCTCAGGCAGCACTTGGGAGCAGCAGTGATTTACCAGTGTATACCAAAATACATTAGGTGAATACCCCGCTTCTGACTTCCCGGCAGGCAATGCTGCCAGGCTCTTGTGACTACGAGGTTTCAGCAGAATCAAGCTTCCTTCGCCAACTGGGGAAACCTCCATAATGCTTTCATTCCTTTGTGTTCCCCACCAACCTCACTCCTGCTTTCAGACTGCCACATGGAACAGTAGTGGCACCTTGAACTCTACTTTCAAGGAAGATGAGCCAAGTGGTTGGTGTATAAGATCTTAGAAGCAGTTTAAGGATATTAATATAACTAAGGCAGTTTAGTAGCCAAGAACATTCCAGTGGTGGTGGTGGTAAGTGGAAAGTTGATGGCCAAGTTTGCTGCAGCATCACAACCACTAAGACCCACCTCTGGTGCATTTGAGTACGGCACAGGCTGAAGGGACGATGTTTGGGCTCTGGGCTCTGTGATAGTCCTGTCACTCGAGTGTCAGAGTATGATGGAAATCCTCAATTTGGTTGAGTTGATAGATACCAATTGCTTCAGAGTTGGAGTGACAGATTCCATGTCTGTAGACTCAGGACATGCCGTGTTCACCAGAAAGCCACCATGACAGCTTTGAAGACCATCAAGTCTCAAAGCTGGTGGGCTAAAGAACAGCAGAGCTTTTAGAGGCAAAGGCACAGTATGGGCAGAATTCTTTCAGGGAGGATTTGAGCTCTGGTATGTGGGTCAGAGTTCTCAGGTAGACGAGTTTAATATTGACTCATTCCCTTGAGGCATCCAGAATGGCCCAAGCAGGCTCTGGCTTCCTGTGAAGAGAACCGCTGCCCATACCGTCATTTGAAGTAGACACCATCCAAGATGGCGAGACTTTCCCTAAACTTCCAGGGTCAACCTCAGTAATGAAACTAATCCTTCCCCTGGTCTCCAGGTCAGGATCTTTCCTCTGCATTACGTTGAGGCGAGTAACTAGAGTTAGCTTCCAGCATGGACAGGAGAAATGCAATGCCCACTTCAGGAGAAAATAGCTTAGGAGAAGCTTTGCATAGCCTGACAGATGCCATAAGGAGCTGGTGAGTACTCCTTGGAAGTCGGGAGGGGGTAGCCTGAATAGAAGGCTGGAAAATGGGAAGTGTTAAGATGGCACTTTAGTATCAGGAAATTATGAAGGCCTCGTCACTGCTGGGCTTTCCCCCGAAGCTTGAACATGCTCTCCTTTAGCAAGTTAGGTAGGCATAACCGGGATTGTGTCAGATGATAGTTCTGAGGTTCAAATACTCAGCAGGGTGCAAGTCCACAGATGGGCAAGTTCTTGAAGACCAGCTTCATTATCCCCATAAATTAAGACAATAAGGAATTCACTGGAGAACAGTAATTTAGAAGCCGAGCATGGGACCATCCTCTGTAGGCCAGGAATATAGAGATACTGCCATGTGGCAGGACTTCTTAGTGTATGGGGATGATTAAGACCAGAGTTGACCCTTAACCTATAGGGGCTAGGTGAATGCAGTCATGACAGGCAGCAAGTCTTGTGTAACCAGTGTTTAGACTGGAGCGCTCTATGGCTACTGTACCATCATGCTCCTGGAGGTGAGAAATATGGGCAGCTAATGGAATTAACTTGCAGATTGTGGTGGGGGGAATTCAAGAGCTGAGGGACAGTGACAACCACAGCAGCGAGATTTAATCCTTCCCAATCTCCAGGTCTTAAACCTGTAATCAGACCCAGAGTTCATTGCTTGAAGGAATATGGTCCTGCTGACAGCCAACTCTGGAATGCTTCAAGTATACGATGTTTTCCCTGGATTCTTCCAAAGTTCTGTGGCTGTTTACTGGAATTGTGTACCAGCGAGTCCATAACAGGCTGCCAGTTTAAAGTAAGCTAGAACTCCCCCCGGAGAGTCAAAGTGACATCCGTTCCCCAGGAGAGGAGCCAGAAGAGTTAAGCTCAAGGCAGTCTACATGGGGAATGTATCCTGAGACCCCCACTAGTTTTTCCCCTCAACCCCTGAATGAGGCAACTCAGCTCCCCTCATTCTAACCCTTTTAGAAGGGTAGTCTTAAACCCGGCAGAACTTTTGATTGCTTTGCTTTCAGTTTAAGGTGCAGAGAAGGGCAATTTCAGGGACTCCGACTTCATACTTCCTAGTAGAGTTGTGCTAATCATTGTTGAATCCTGGCAACAGAGACTTAAGATGGGAACCTCTAGCATTGCATGGTTTGTCACATCGATGTTCTTGAAAAAGACGATGCATTACAGATACTGATCCAGATGACAGTTTCCACGATATCCTGACGGCCACTTTGCTGCTTAGTAGCACTCTGTTACATAGTCTGTACTGTCAGTCTAGAAAGTTTTTTCCAATGCTGATACAGAAAAAAAGAGCTCACATTCCCATGGGAAAGTAATGCAACTTCAGACTTGCGTATTAATGCTCCTGCTCCTTCCCTGTGAGCTACAGGGGTCTCGACCACCTCAACGCCACAGGATAACCATTCTAGTCCTTATTGGCAATGCCGTGTTAGAAGGGTCTGAAGATGAGTGGCAAGCTCTGCATGTCCCATGAAGGCATCCACATGCCAGATGGCGAGGAAGCCCCTATACAAGTTTCATTTGTAAGGATTTTAAGGTTAGTCATGTGATACATTCAGGAAATCCAGAGTGCAAAATATTGCGTTCCACCCAGTCAGGAAGTGTGGTAAGCCATTGTTGTAGATTGTGGCCGCCATTAGAAGATGGCGCTGGCTTCCACTGTGGCCTGTGGTAAACAACTCCTTTTATGGAGAGTTGGCACGCTATCCCTTGCTACCCTATGAGAAAGATCCACGTGGCGGCTTAAGATTGGTACGTGGGAGGCTTTATTAGGCTGTGCTTGGGCGCTCGGGAAAAGGGGGGTCACTAGAAGATACTTTAATCAAGGCCTGAATAAACTGCTGAAAGAAGATTCCCGAGTTGCGTCTTCCTTGCGGGCAAGGGGTCGCGACAAGGAAGTATTTACATGCATGCAGAACCTAACATCCTTGGGAACATTTTCTACCACCTGTCAGGCTTAGTGTTGTAAGAATCAGTCTATGGTGCCTCTCGTTCCGTCTTGTCCATAACTCAATTCAGTGATGCCAGAGTCACCTCTGGCATAAGAGGCGGCAACCTGAAGTGATTGGAGAGTCACAATATGAGAGCCCTGAAGCTTCTGAAATGAAGTCATGCTATTTGCAGGTGAGAACTATTCACCCTCAACATTGCTTTAGAGGTTCAGGGCTTCACTTTGGGGCAGCACGTGGTTATAACTAGAGCTGACCATCATAAGGCAGGTATGGACACTCTGTTAGGTGGACATGTACAGTCACTGAAAAATGGACATTAGGATTGGGTGTGAGGGGGGAACACAAGTTACAGAAATGGTCCCAATCATATATTGCTTACCTCCCCACCTCAGTTCTGATCTGGTCTCCAGGGGAGCAGCTTTCTAGGCAAGTGAACAGAGGGAAAGTGGATCTAGTTTAGCAATCAGCTTGGTGAAGGTGCTGTTATTACAGTCCCGTTAGGGAGCCAATGTGAAGGTAGCAAATCTGAAGGTCAGTGTTAAGGAGAAATCCCCCTAGGCATCAGAACCTCAGAGTAGTTTATTGTTGGGAGAAATCTGTCCTTAGGTCACTTCTAGGCAAATGGCTTTGTTATCTGGTCAGGTCCAAGGAATGAAGTGAGGTTGAGAGGACAAGACTGTAGTTGGACCTGAACAAGGTGCCAGAGTGATCTGACACAAGAGTGCTCAAGTTACTCAAGCAGAAACATGAGCAGATCAACCTGCCCATCTGATGGCAGCTAGCCTCTTTCACTACCCTAGCGCTTCCTCAGAGACCCATGAAGTATTTATTGGGGCAGAAATGGAGGTCATACGTGGACCCGACTCACGAAGACCTGAATTGCTACTGCTGAATAGTTAAGTCTTAGTTCAGGCTTTTCCCGCCGATTTAAAGAAAGCCAGTCCTCACGACAGTTGGCCAGCCACTTAGGCAAGTTAAGTACTAGTTGAATCGTGTGCCCCCCGACCCCAGGATAAGGGACTATCCCCTTATTAGAAATGGATTCAGAGCGTGGGTTGCTTTGCCTGCACTTAGTGTTTTGGCCAACAATCACTACCAAAAAGCCCATCAAGCTTACTGATGTGGCATAAGAAGTCTGACGTTATCTCAGATTGCCTATTCACAGAACTGGGGATTTTAAGAGACCTGATTGAGGAAGCTGTAGGTCCCGGTTACCATAAGTCAACTTGATGTCAAGCCTCCTGAAGAGGCAAACCTAACTTGCACGTGACACTGGGACATGATCAGCCTGAGGTGTGTACTAAGGCCAGTGCTTATTACTGTTTGTCTACACAGTAGCCTGACCATGCTAGTCTGGGAGGGATGACTAAGTATCTCCCCTTTATCATTCTGAAGGCACTCAAATTTGCACTCTTCCCCCATGAGTTCAGGTTCGGTTGGACTTGGTCCCTGGGAAGAGGAATGCCCCCATCAGGGCACGATGAGGAGTCTGCCTAATCCGACTTGTGAGGGTGGACTAGATGAAGGAACCAGCTAGTTATTGGCAGGAGTAACTGCTGTTTTGAGAAGCTAAGGTGAATCTGGAGCATATGGGACCTTCTTGTTGGGTCCATGGAGGACTGACAGCAACTACAGTAGAATGAGGACTTATCAGGGGCTCAATCCTGTGAGCCAGTATTGGGTTTCTCCCAACAGATATGCCACCCAGGCCAGCAGACTAGGCAGAATGCAGCATGGTGGTAAAGGGAGATGAACGTTGATAAGCTTCAGTATCTCAACCCAATTGTGTGCTACGACAGCCTAGTCAATACAGCATCATAGGTCAGAAACAAGCTTAAGGTTTATTTTCATGAACTCTCGGTAAGTCAGTACCTGCTTCTAGGTTTGTGTTAAGAGTTATGATTTACAAGGAAGTTTATGTTTTTGATCTAGTTTCAGTTAATTCCTTCGTGTTGAGTTGCGGTATTCAACAAGTGACTGTAATCATTTGTCAACAGGATTGACTGTTAGGTTTTATTTTAGTGGGGTGGCATGTGGACGGATGCTCAAAGTCATCCTTTATACAAGGCTTGTCCAAGATTTAAGTTGGCTCTTTCAGTATACTAGTTTCCTCAAGAAATGTAGAAACTCATAGGATCTGTAGACATCTGTCCATTTTTTCTTTCATCATGAGTAGTTTTACTCTACCCTTAGCACCAGTAGTTAGCTTGTGGTAAAAACGTCAATTTGACTTCCCCTCAGACTTGCAGGAGTTATAAACCCTGGTAGATATTAAGAACCAAGAACCTGAGTCTTTGGCCCACTTGAAAAGATTTCTACCTCTTCATTTTTGTGATCGTGAGAATTGCAAGAAATTCATGTCAAGGAACTTTTAAGTTGGTCTTTGCTCTTAAATTTAACCACCGCACCGCCCCCCCTCCCCCCGCCGTCAGTGACTAGCTATTGACACCTGCATGAATGATCTTTGGAGGCAAGGAACAGAGACGAGTTTAAGTGGAATCCTATGCCAGATAAAGTACTAACCCACTTGTAATTATCTTCTGGAAGTGAAGAAGACTCAGCTCAAGGTCAAATATGGTGTCAAACTGCTAGTGGGCACTCAATTGTCTACTTTCCTTTTGCAGTGATAGATTCCAGGCACAGACAAGACTACTTGATGTAGATAATGCTTGTCGTAAGTCCAAGCGTAAGATTAGAAGTGCATACAGATTTAAGCCATTCCTTTAAAGCCAGAAGCTTCTTTAGTTTGATACTTAACCACAACATTCATAGAATTCATCTTAGTCCGTCAAGGCAGTACGAGAATTCGTTAAAACCTTAGCTTCTGTATCAGACTTCTCACGCTTGGACCATGAGGAGGAAATAGTTTTCAAACTATTGATTTTTGTCTTTGTATCAGGATATCATTGGCTGATATAATCTGGTATCCCAGAAACTTGATTGATGCTTTTCTTGACCCTGAGCAACAAGAACTCGTTGTGAGTGTAAGGTTTCCCAAGATCATAAAATCTAGTAGTAATGGGCTACTTAGTTTAGATGATCCAGTGTGTTCCATTACTGGGCTCCTTTGAAAGACTTAAGGCTCCTCAGGAAGCCAACCCAAAGATCTAGCCAGCACTAGTACACCACCACATGTTAAAACCCCCATGTCTAGACCACGTAGGTCCTATAAACTCCACCCCTCCCCAGCTGGGGATTTGCCTCCCTACCAGGATCGGGATCTATGTCATCTTAGACTTTGGCTCACACAGCTGTAGCCAGAGATCAGACTTAAGTGTCTGTTTCTTTAGGTGGTCTAAGCCAAGAGACCAAGTCAACTAACCATTTTCAACCAAGCCCCAATGGCCATGCTGGCTTCGTCAAGGCACTGGAGCTGATGTGTAGAATCTGGTTCTGTGATAGAGACCCAACCCCCAATTCCAGGATTGTTACGGGAAAGCTTTATCCTCTCCCTGCACTTCTCATACTCCACGTTCTGAAGATTTAGAATGATTACTAAGGCAGATTCAAGGTTGGGCATTTCTACAGGCTATGGCTGCTGGGTGGCTCCGTCTTACTTGTATTCCTTTTCCATTCTCAGGCCATGGGCTTTACTTTGCATTCCCGTCATCTTTGGTCTGAACTCTTCCCAGGAGCCAACAACCAACTCAACAGGATTATTCTGACCCAATATAAGAGATTTTAGTATTGGGGATTAATCAACTGATGCCAAATGCCCAGTTGAAGCTCCTGGGAGATGCCACTTGCACATATTGACCTGACTTTCCCATCAGTACCCCATACTTCCCTGCAAGACTAAAGGAATTTGGAGACATTGGTCTGTCCTTTCTGGGTTTCTAGCATCAATGCTTTGACCCCACACTCATCTCCGGAAGCCCCTATCAGTCACTCTCCAAAACACATGCTTGGCAACAGTGAGTGGAAAGGTAGCCAGCAGGAGGGATAGCAAGTTAGGTTGAGGGGAAAATTGGTTTCACTTCGAGGCAGTGACTCAAGAGAAGCAAAAGCCCGTCAGCTCACTTGAGGCCAGGATCCTAAGGATTAAGGACCGCACAAGTCTGCACCGACTTTCCATGTCTGCACTAGTGCTAGAAATGGTCATCTCCATCAGAAGTGCCCAAGAAGCACTATGAAGTGCCACAGAACTTGGGAGAATGAAGCTAGTTTTATCCATTGGTTCCCAGCTCCCATACATCAGGTTTGTCCCCAGATGCCAACTGCCCCATACTTCTAGTCTGTTAGAAGGACTTCAGCAGCTCACTAGTATGTACATAGTTTCTACAAGACAGACATTTCTCTAGTGTTGATGTGGCTCTTGATTATGAGACTTGGAACATGTCTGCCAGCATGGTGTGGCTACAGGGATTAGATGAATGGCTTTCTGTTTTCTGCTACAACGACACCCTTACAACCCGAGTCTCATGGGCAATGTCTTCACTCTCTGATGTCAGTCTTGCTTCAGACTAAAGTATCTTGACCCAGATCCAGCACCTGACCAGCTCTGGTGAAGCTATTCCTGCTCACGGTGGGGCTATTGAGTTGTAGGATCTTGGATGCCTTGGGTTTTATTTCACTTGTTCATTATTGGACTTCCTGGTCCATCTTTGATATAGTGGGGACTTCTAACTTCAGAAAATTCATACTTCGACAACACCGTTGCCTCAAAATTCCCGAGTTTTTTTTGTTTTGCAACGGCCAAGTGAGGATAGAGCACCGAGTCTCCCTAGGTTTCAGAAGAAATTCTCCCCACAGAGATGGTAGGCTACAAAAACAGTCACAAGGCTTCTTAATACTTTCTTGTTTGGATCCACAATACCCTCCCCAAAGCTCATCTGTTGGGTAATACACTGTTCAGAAGTGAAGTGGTTGTGTGGGCTACAGTCCCATCAGTGAATTAATCCATTTGATAGGTTAACTATTAACCTATGAATGGATTACTGGATGTAACTGCAGATGGGTCAGATGGAAGTAGATCACTGGTGGCATGGCCTTAAGTTGTCCCTTGACCTTTTGTTTGCTTTCCAGCTGACTAAAGCCGAGCACCCACCATACCCCATCCGCTTTACTTCAGGTCCAGACCAGTGGAGTCAGCTGACCACATCTGAAACTGACCAAGGTGGCAGCTGTTTTAGTCATAGCAGACCCTTCAGGTAGTAGGACTGGTGTGCTTTAGGTTTCTCATTCTAGAGAGAAATCAAGTGCTCTTAGGTTTGAGTACAATTCTCATTTCTTACTCTAGTTTGAACACGATTCTTCGACTGTCCTGTTAGTGTACATTTTTCACGCTTTTGCCATCAAGCCGATTCCTATCGTGCCTACAGTTTGGAGTTTGACATTGACTTTTACTTTCTAGTAGGCCAAATGCTCAGGTGAACAATAGGCTTGTATGTCTTGAGAGCCAGGACTAACCACCTAGCCACATGTCTGGATGACATCATTCCCATCCAGATGGCTTATAACTGACCTCATTTAAGTGTAAGTCTTTATTTTCCTTGACACACGTGGCTTCTAGACCAGACTTATGTAGTTTTCCCTAGAAATGCAGGGAAATAGTCTACAACACTCATACTAGGAAAGGCTCATGGGAACCCTTTCCTTGAGTGGATACAGCAGTCGTCAGTACTCACCCCATATCCTCAGGCCCTTTGCCATTTTGCTACGACATTCCTCCAATCACACCACCTTTGTCAACTTTTTAAGCCTGGTGACCCATGAAAACTAAACCCGTTGTAGTAAGCCTCTTAACCAGAGGCCTGCTTTTTCATGCTTTCTCATCCAGATACTGACCTTTACAGAATTTGGTTTCTTCCCTTAGCTATGGGCTATGATTTTTGATTTTCTTCAGTGCACTTAGGTTTTTTTTTGTTAAAGACTCTGCTTAAGGAACTGTTTTGCCTTAAGTGTATGAAACTCAGTCCTGACCCTGGTTACCTGTGGAGACACCTGAACAACAACGTAGGGGCCAACTCTCCATGAGTTTCCAAGGTCACTGGAGACCAACAGTAACCCCAGGTGTAGATCAGTATCTGGGAGGTTTACTTAGACAAAGTAGTCCAGAGCACTTACTGTTTGGCAATGGATGCCAAAGGATTCTGATTGGCAGTGCCAGAGTTCATTTGTACCACACATTTGTTGAATACCAAGTAGTTCACTTGTAATGCTCAAGTCATGGGGACAAGTGATATTCTGCCGTAAGACATGCCTTTATCCAGAGTCGACTATGTAGGGAAACCATCTCATTCCAGACTTAGAGTGTCTTGTTCTCAGGCAAAGCAAGGCACTTGGCCACCCTGTTTTTAGTGACCTGTTCACAAGTCATCCCATACCATTCTTCCACCTAGTCCTGCCAAGAATAACCAAAGTACATTTTAGAAGCAGATGGGAGTTCGATATGCACACTACTGTCAAGACAAGTTTTAGCCAAGGAAGTTGGGAACACCCGAGTCTTTCCCAAGCACCCTACTCATGGCATTTCTGAGCTGGACTATTCCAGATTCCTTCAGGGACTAATGCCAACAGTAACCAAGTCAAGAAGAGCTTAATGTAAGCTTAGATACAGGGCCTGTGAGCAGAAGTTAAGGCAAGACCTTGATCAGGATGTCGGCCTGGGGTTTGAGGTCTTAACCACCAACTGAGAGGAGGTGAACAACTAGCTCATGGGAGGGAGCAGGGCAATGCCTAGTGCCAGGTGAGGCTTCAACAAGGCAGTGCCATGGAAAAATGGCCGAAACCAAAGAAAGCAGACACTGAAGCTGAGAGAGCCCCAACTGTGATTACTTTATCTTGAGCCAACAACGGAAGCCCTCTGACCGTTCAACAGGAACGTTTCCCAAGGTGGGGGAAAGGAAGAAATCAGAACTGTGTGACAACAGTTCCTTCCTCTTACTCTCAGGCGATCCATGTCATTTGATTTATACAGCACCATCATCCAGCCTTGAGTACCTGTGAATTTTGGTGTTTAGTGATCGAGTCTAGTGTAAGCGTCTTTTGCTCATTTTATTTTTATCAGGCAGCAGGCACACACATCCCTGTCACCACTAGTTTTATTCTGTGTCGAGGGCAAGTCTAACAGATGCCATGGTTTGTTCAGAAGGGCCAATTTAGAGGCTATGAGTCTAAGTGACAGATGCACATGGTTGTTTTTCCAACCATGTTTAAGAGATTAGGATGAGTCCAAGGACTACCAATGCTGCCTGTAAGAACAGTTTGATTATATGCTACTCTAAGTGGCTAGTCAAGTCCAAAGCAGAGATAGACCTTCTATGTCTTCAGATGTTGCTTTCCTCGTTTTGTTTAAGCTAGCCGTTTACCATGGAGCTTAAGCCTTGCCTCTGGAAGCTTCCAGCTACACTTGTGAATCTGTTGTTTCTCTTGGTCACATGTCCTCTTGATTATTCCTAGGGGTATTCTCAGAACTGTGGATCTCTCGATTGATCTACCATTTTAGAGTAGGCAAGATGTTGCTTCAAGGAGAAGCAACTGAAGTAATTATCTAAGATTTGGTTTAGGATTTCCTTTAACGAGATGGAAAACAAGAGGCAGCCACCAAAACCTACTTTGATTTCCAACTAATATTCAGTCATTACTTAATCCTTTACCCACTCGATAGTGATGCTTCCTTCACAATGAAGTGTGCTTCACGTAGACAACGTCTCCGGTCCATTTTTAGGTGAACTTACAACATGTGAGTAGAAGCAGACAAGCCACGTGATGTGTAAGTAGTTTACCATGTTTACTGTCTAGTAGTAACAGGTTCGATTTAGGAGTGTCACTGGGTCACTTTTAAGTGACCCTTCCAGAGTTAGTCTGTTCCCAAGACTTCAGAGCCAGAGACTCAACCAGATCAAACAACTTCCGTGTGCCACCATCCCGGCTTCTGAAGTTTACTTGATCTTGGACTCATGATTAAGTTGTCTTTTGGATTTGATAAGATTGGAAGACCCAGTTTTGAAACTGCCGCTTCTGTGTCTGGGATTGTCAGGGTACAGCGGTATCCCAGCCGACCAGAATCTACGGGAAGCTGGAAAAACATGGCAGCCAGGTTTCCATTAGTTTCTCTGCAGCGCTACTTCATGGTTGAAGCCACTTTGACAACAGCCATTTCTATAGACCCCTGCGTGTAGCAGCTGGTGTATCTTGAGAAGCCTCAGGGAGCTCAACTCTAGAGTGCACTTCCCACGGAATGGTAGGGCACTGTTAAGTACCAGAGTAGGAGACTAATCCTACAGTAGGCTACCTGGTTTTTTTTTTTCAAGTGCCTTGGTGAATCTGGGGACTTCAAACTAGCATCATGTTCCCTGTTCATCAAGATGACTGAAGTCTGAGTTATCATGCCTTAGCCTTTCTTGGCAGGCATGCCTTGACCTGAAACAAGTTTTCTGGGAAGGACCATCTACATCCATCTACCCTAAGTCGATTCTCCTAGCCTTGGGCAACCTACACCTGCTAGACTCAATCTTTGACTCTGGCGTAAGAGATCTTTAGCCAAGATAGGCTTCAAACACAAGTAATTAAGAGCTCTAGCTTCTCTAAGATCCTGTTCTAGGGCTCTGGAGCAGAAAGAAATAAAAGATGAGACAAGTTGATCAAATTTAAGAGTTACACTTAGGTCTCCGTGCCCATCAAGGTCAGTCGATGGGCTATTGCAGCCGACAAGCCATCAGCGAGCACCTGACAAGAGAAGCCCTTAGGACTCTCCTGCAGTTCATTACAACTTTTGAAGGTTGTTTGTGAAAGGACAAAAGAGCACAACAAGTTGTTGTCGATGCACTGTGTCAGTCCTCAAGCTGGTCCATGAAGGATGACAAGATGGATGCTCGTTCTGAGGACACCCGTTTAAGTATGTTTGTTCCAGAATGTCCTTTCAGGACCACGTTCTCCCGTTTTCCCTAGTGTTGAGTGCTTTGAACGTGACCCCATTTAGAGGTACCTCAAGACATCTTCATTAAGTCCTTTTCCTGTTCCATGGTTGAACCAAGACTACTGAAGTCAAGAGGTTGGTTCTGTTAAAAGTTACTATATTGGAGCTCCGTTTTCACGTTTAAAACCCACCTAGTTTCTCTGTACACATTTCAAGCAGGAACAGAAGCCAGTGATAACGTGATTCAGTAGATTCTGCTAGTAGGCAGATAGCCTACCAGGCTGCCTTACATTGCAACATTCAGACTGCAATCTGGTACAGAGTTCTAGATCCTTGTCTACACGAGACAGGGCTGGGGTCCTGGGTCACCTAGGCAAGTCCTACTTGTTAGGGGCACAGCATGAACACCCATACGTGAAGGCCTCTTCGTCAGTGCCCTAACCTCGTGTTGTGAGTCTACTCTGAGAGTTCTCATGTCTGGGGATAAAGGAGGACATGTTTGAAGCGACGAGGAGTCGGGTGGCGTCTTTGTTGCTCGTGACCACTTATGATTTTCTTTCTGATCCCTGGTAACTTGCCTTGAGAGTTTTCCCAAGGTCAGCTGCAGTCTTGAACAAGACCCAGACTTTAGAGGTACTTTAAGACATCTGACCTGTAGAGTCACTTTATTTTTTGTCCTGGCCCATGGTTGAAACTAAGGCTATTTAGTTCAGTCAAGAGGTTGGATCTCTGCTCCAGGAACTTCACTAGAGTGCTACCATCCCTTAACTTCTAAGTTAAGATCTAAGATCTGGCATTCACTTGGTTAAGCCAACTAATGCACAGGATTAGAAAGCCACCCTTGACACCCTCAGCCTCGAGTTAAGATTTCTTAATTTCCTAAGCCAAAGTCATTAGCATGGATGTTGGCACACATTTTGTACAAGTGCCATTTAGAAAGCTTTCATGGGTCATATGGGACATGTTTGTATGGCCACAAGTGACCATCCATGAGGGCTCAATTCCAGTGATGAAGTCGTCTCAAACCCAGGCCTTTGGTAATTTCCAGGACACATCTAGGGCCAGCCCAGGCAGCTTCCAGGATTCATTACTATGTGGACACCTACATTTAACTGCAGGCAGTTCTTGTTAACAGGGTCAGGCCACACTAGGGACAGCAAGGTTTCTGCAGTAGGGAAACCTGTTCTAGAACTTTAGAAACTGTTTGATGTAACCAGGAACTAGAACTTTGGGAAGAGCAGATAAACTTGAAGAATATATCATAAATCCTTTACTATGGCTTAGCACTTGACATTTCAGCAAGTATTTTTTACAGTAGCACTCGTTACTTCATGTCTTGCATACAACTGGCCTGTAGTAATAACTTTTCCCCGCTAGTATTCTGGAACTGGTCAGAAGACTCAATTGTGATCACAGCAACTTAAGACCAGAGAATCCTATGACCTGGCCATGTTCCTTGGAACATCTCTCCCTTAGAAGGGGAATGCATCCCAAGGATCTCCATGGGGCTCTCATACGTCAGCCACAGCTGATTAGTGTGTTGCCATAGATCCAGGCTTCCTGGTGTCTGTGAGGATGGCATTTTAGAATAGGGGTCAGGGGGCTGCATAGTCGATGCTTAGTAGACATGGCATCTACAACAGGTAGCCATGTCAGGATGCTCAACTTGCAGGAATTTAGCAGGAACTTGACTGGTATACTTAGAATTATCGTTGCCCGTCTATCTTGCCCCCGATTATGTATTAAGCAGTAAGAGCAGATGAGGTGTCAGCAGTTAGAAGCAGTCATGATCTTTGACAGCTTTGGAGCCTGAGCCGGCTCAGCTAAACTTCAGGTCATTTGACCAAGTGTTAAGCCAGTCAAGATTGACATGCTTCATTCAAAAATCAAGTAAGAAGGGGCTTTGTCTAAGTATTTCACTAGTTGAAAGTTCATTTCTGCTTGTTAGTCCTGTGTCATGTGATCCATGTTCAAGTTCCAAGTTGCCTGTGACAGTCCCTTAACCACCCACGGATTTTAGACTGACCTACATAGCTGTTGAGGTTGAGGCAGGAGTCCATCCTGTTGGTGTGTCCATGCTGTAGGCTTTGCTTCTGTCAAGCCCTGCCAGAGTTCTCAGTTTGTGTTTTCAGTCGGTTGAAGGGAAGACCCAAATCCCAAAAAGTTAAGAGTCACAGATATGCAATCCTTTCACTTCCAAGGGCCATCTCTACCCATTGGCTTGGGCGACTACAGAGACGGAAAGGGAACAAAGGCCCATGATGGACTTTTGACAGAGGGTCTGAGAATACTGACATCAAGGACTCAGGAGCCAGGTTAGCACCCTTGATCGAACAGGGAGGGGGTGGAAACTAGGTGATGAGATGCAACCAAGGACATCTCAGGGTGGCTCCAACACGTCGTCTGTAGACGTCTGATCATTTCTCCAATAATCTAACCAGGATTGACAAACTCAACCCTCCTCATGCTGTTTCCTTGACCCATGTGGCAGAGTTATGGTGGGAAACGCCAAGTTGAATTCCCTAGAGAGAATCTTCGCCCTCCGACTCCCGTAACTATCACATCTTAAAACTGTAAAGAGGTGGGCAGTTCCCATCTTAGTTCACTTGATTGGCATACGGACTACTCAGCCAAGTGGTCAATAGTAACTGCTGTACCAGAGGTGGTCTCTCTACTTGTCAGCTGTGGGCATTTTGAGGCTCTTAGTGATCGTCTTTTGGTGGCCAGGCAGGTCTACAGTCTTCTAGAAACTCCACTGACATGGATGATCTGGACTGTTCCCCAATAGCACTGTAACTCGTGAAAAAGAAAAAGCAACACGAGAGTCTTCGGGGGCCTGGAACATGATATCATGAGGGCTCTGACCTCACCTGTGGATTAATCAATCCACGAAGTTGACTAGAGTGAATTGTCGGGGGCGACCACGGCAGGTGGGTCATGGTTTGAGGAAGCAGGACGCCAACACCCAAGCACAAGGTTAGAAGCCTTTGGTAAAAGAAATGTTCATCTCGCCCTCATGTTCTGTCAGGTTTTGACTGCCACAATAGTCTGACCTACAGTTCTGAGATTGAGGACTTCCATTCTAGTCCTAAGTGAGGAGATGTTCAACTTGTTGAGCAAGATGGGTCCGTGGCCTTGGGACACGCGCATGCCAGAGTCTTCTCAGACTAACGCGAGTCAAAAGCCTTTGATATTCAGAGGGTTGTCCGATTTAAGAGGCCATGGTTTGGGGGTTCCAAAGTTCACTGCAAGACTGAAGACTAGTTAAGCCTCATGCCTCCTCACCTTTGGTGGGTGGCTTCAGATTTCAGAAGGGAAGCACTTGGGAGTAGTGCTTAACTCCCGAAAACCTCAGCAATCATTTAGACTCCTGGAACAAGGCATCCGCTTCAGATCCGAGATTCAGAACAAGTTTCTCTGCAATGTGTTTATGACCCTTCATCCTAGTGGTGCTCAAGGTACATGCCTTGGACAACTCCAGAATGCTACAAGGAAGTTGAGAGCATCAACTCCTGCCACCCTATTTCTAGTCCCCTAATAAAGGCAGGATGACTGAGATGACATGTGACCTTGAAGCCAGAGCCAGCTTTCTATTTGGCCTTTCACGAGATGTGCACAGATCTAACTCCTTGAATATGGTACTGCAGGCACAGCTCAGGGGCCCACAGCCCCGTCACGTGTGGAGAGGACTTAAAGCGTTTCCTCACGTTATGCTGAGAAGACTAGGATCAGATCTGAGGTGGCCAGGTAGATCCTGTGAACAGAAGTTGTACTTCTGTGCTGCAGCGTTTCATGGCTCTGACAGTGATGCTCCAGCATTGTATCAATTCATCTGAATCATGAGTCAGACCAGAATGTGGACTCTGGGGCAAGATGCCTCACGGTTGGCTACATGGTCAAGATTCAAGAGCCTAGAGACAAGGCTCCCCAAGAGAAAGGCTATAGATACACTTGTGGGAAAAGGCAGTGTTTTTTTTTTTCTCTCCCCAAAGGCTGCTAACCTTGTGCTTGACCCCTGGGGCCTTCTGGAGTCTGGATAGACCTTTGAGTGTTCCGAACCAGATATCCCAGTTAAGGAGCTCAAACTACACCATCACCAGGAACTTAGTAGATAACTTCCTTTTTCAGAGTTGTGACCCTTGGGCTGCAGCTTCAAACATTAGCTTGATCGTTTAATGTGAAAGTGTTTAGGCAATGACCTTCAGGTCTTTGTGTTGGTTATGGTTTAGGCTATTGGTAGACGATCGCTTCTCTAACACCTGCCCCCCTCCATCTATGGTCAAGTGTCTTCCGCTTTCTGCAGAACCGTTCACCTGGAACCACTAGTTGGTAACTCCCTGACCCACCCTCCAGATGCCCGAGACAAGTTTCAGTATAACGCCGTGATCAGCACAGCCAATCTACCATGTACTAGTGAGGGGCAGAAGGAGATAAGACTGGTTTTGAACAGCTGGGGTAAGGGAGCGCTGCTCTGGAGAAGCAGATCTAAAGAGTTAGGCCAGCAATCTATGTCAGATTGATGACTGCAAGCTTTCTTTGTATTCCGAAGTTGTAGAACTAGCAACATTATGCAACTTATTCTACAGTTATATTCCACAGTTGCAGCATGCAATGTTTGGAGCTTTATGTAGCTCAAGATTCGAGTGTTTAAAGTTACCTTTACGCCCGCAGGTTCAGGAGCCGAGGAGCTTGGTGAAACATGGTGGTTGTCTAGCAAGAGAGTTCCTCTATTCACAGGAGCTGTGTGCCTGCGATCAAGGAGGCGGCTGGTAGGACTAGTGAGCCTGCTCACTGAGGGCAGTACCACAGCAGCTAGGCATCCTGCCCCTTTGCATAAGAGGTTTCCTAGGCACTGAGCATGCCACAGCCATGAAAGTCAGACCCCAGTCTCAAGCTCCGCGTTCCATATTATATACCGTCAGGGAAGAGGATCCCACTTCCCTCAGAAATGGGGTAGTGGGATTGCGGGGGCTTGCCATCTTCCAAGCTAAGACCTGTGTCTATATATCAGTTCCAGCAGGAACCGAATCAGATGGTTTAAGATTTGAGGAACATTTTCTGGAATGAGAAGCTTAAAAAAGGAACAAAGTATCAGTAGGAGTGGTGGGAAGCTACTAGCAAACCTAGAACCAGAGGGAGAATAAAGTTACCTCAGCCCAGTGAGAACTTGGGCAGGAGCAGCAGGTTTAAGGACTACCATTCAAGACATGGCTCCTGAGAAGGAATTTGGGGAAGAAGTGCCCAACTTCTTCCCGCCAACACTCCACTCCCCTAGCTAGCATCTGCAAGTGGCAAATTTAATTGCCTATTAGCTTTCAAGGGAGCCAGAGTGATGTAGTCCAGAGCATACCCCTCTCGGGACAGTGGGGAATGGGTATGTGTAAGGAAGGTCAGAAGCCGGCTCACCTATGAGCCAGCGGGAAAGTGAGCGCCACAGCTCAGAGGACAACATGAAGTTTATGCGAGGCAACTTCAGCAAGGCTCTGTACCCAGTCCCACTTGCCAGAGGTCATGTCACCTGGCGTGACCCCAAGCTAGATCAGGGGACTTTAAGAACAGGAACAGTCTTTTCCCGAAGTATTTCAGAGCAGAGTCATCGAGCTTGACCTGCCTTTTGTTAGACTCAAAAGCACCCTCAATGGCGAGGACTTGTTTGCCCACGATGTCGTGGAGGAAGACATTGGGCTAATGAATGCTGTTCTTATGCTACTGTAGTGGGTACTCCATTGCCAAAAATGGACAAGGGGGCCCACAAATGCAAATATATGCGGCATCGAAGGAACCCAGCAATACCATCAGGGTAGTGCCCAGGACACATTATCCCTTAATTCCCTTATCAGACAAACCAGAGGGAGCGCAGTGTTGGACATCTGCGCCTCCGCCAGCGGAGTACTAACTCCAGAGATGGGAGTTCAGATCATTCCTACAGGAGTCAAAGGACCTCTTCCCCAAGGAACAGTAGGCTTACTATTGTGACGAAGTTCTTCTACACTAAGAGGACTTATGATAATCGGGATCAATTACCCCAGGACTTATGAAGGTGAAATAAAAGTCGTAGCCAGTTATCCAAGGGGTATCTCAGTAATTTCACCAGGAGATAGGATTGCACTGTTATTAATACTACCCAGTTTACGTGACAAATTTTCTAGTCGTACTGTAGGAAGGTTGCCGCTACCTTGGGCTCCCGCCCAGTTCCCCTGCAGTAAAGCAGTTTCCGCTTCAGCCTTCAAGTTTGTCACCTCCCGGTTATTTTGCCCAGACTGCGGCAGGAACCCAGTGCTTAGCAGATGACCTTTCCTTGGTGGTTCATTGTTCACACAAGGTCCACAGGCTTAGGCTGTGTGTCCAGTACTGCTTCTCCAAGAATATTGGAATCATTTAGTCCAGTTAAAGGAGTTCAGCTGCCTTAAGTCAGATTAATTGATGAATCCCAGTTAAGGAGGCATTATCCCAATAGGGAGCACCTGACAGGTCTCAGCTTGGAACACTGTAGGGGATTCGTTTTTAAAAAATTCTATGGGTTTTTGTTCTCAATCTGGAGAATTTAAGGCATGCTTTCCTTCATCTTGCTTTTAGTCTAGTAAGAGCACCAGGTGTACGTTCTTGCTGCACAAATCAGAACGATGTCTAGCAACAGAGGAGTACGGCTGGAGGAGGGCACTGGAGTTAATGCCTTTATTGCAGTTTCTGGAGTTTTAGCTTCACACTACAGTTAGTCCACCTAAGACTTTGCACATCGACAAGTCACTGAGGAGCTCATCTTCAAGTCGTGTTCTCTGGCCACTTGATACTTTGCTGAGTAAATAAGCCCCAAGTTACTTATTTTCTGGCATCAACTCCTGCTCACACTTCCAGCTTCCACTATAGCCTGGTTGGTTCTAGTGCAGGCAACAACTCACTTCAAGTTGACGCCACTTTGCCTAGAGGGGATCCCTGCTACTATGAATCCAGGCAGGAGCTAAGATTTGAAGCAAGTCAAAGGAGCTGTGGGGGGGGGGGGCGGGAGAAGAAAGATCCTTTCCAGGAAAACCTTGAGGTATTTCAAGTACACCTGGCTGGCAGTGCTCAATCGTAATACTCCTTCCCATTCTTTCTCCCTGCAGCTCTGGGCCACATTTAGTTACTTTACCCACATCAAGTCCTCATGGGAGTCTGCAGTCTTGAGAGCAACCCAAGTCAGTGTCACTTCATAACCAGCCGGAGAGTGTAAGCCCCTCTTGGGAGGGTCAGTGGAATGACTTTACCACCCGGTGCAGCATGGACTGCGACTGGTCCGAGATGTGGTACCAAGCAGAAAGTCACTTAGTATTCACCTCCAGCCACTTCTTCCAGTTAAGACAGTGACCTAATGCCACTCAGGTACAGATTGTATGGCCAATCAAGCCTAGGGGGAAGATCTGGGGACATTCCACTAAGTGGTCACCTGTAGTGACCCAAGGACAGGCAAGTAGGTTCAGCCCTCCCCTCAAGGAGCGTTCTGGATCTCCAGTCTCCCATCTTGTCCCCGTTTTGTCGTTGCTTGGCCGTTGTACTTCTTTTCCTATGCATCAACTTTGGCCTGGTACTCTTCAGGAGCCATTTAGAGCTTCTCATGGAACTTGACTGGTATAAGGAGTGAGGACGACTCTAGCCTCTGATATAGGCCTTTGACAGTTACCTGCCTTTGACTTCAAAGGTTTGTGTTGAAGCAGGTCGAGTGCATAGTAGTGAGTATAAGAGCTTAAGCTGGCCTGGCTAGGTACTTTGAGTAAACTGAGGAAGAAAGTATTGTACTTCCATGCATCATGCTCCATGCAATGTCACTTTGTTACCTGATGGAGCTGCAGCGATAGTGTTTGGTCTTCGCAGCTCCTAAAAACCCTTGCAGTCTCTAACGAGAGTTGTCCTACATGCTGATAGGCTGGCTGGAGGCCCCTAGATAGCTCTGCAGAGATATGAGAAGGTTGGGATTTTCAGCCCCACCCGCCAGCCTTTGAGGGGAGGTCCCGCCCGGCCCTCTAGTTTGATAGTTAACTGCAAGTAAGATGCAGATGAACAGTCACAGGCCATGTTAGTGTTGAGGTCTGTGGCCCATTCTAGCGAGTTAATGAATCTCAAGGGAGTAGTGGGAGCTGTTTGTAGCCAGTTGGAGGTACAATAGCTCGCTGCAAGTGGCATGTAAGACAAGGGGTTTCTGATGGAACCCTCTTTAACCCGTAGAGGTGATGCTCTTCAGTCACTAGCAAGCTGAATTGGAACACACCCAGCTAGTGTTCACTAGAAAATTGAGGTGACCCCCTCCCCCTCATGTCTGTTAGAAACATGTGGAGTGGTGACTAGGAAAGACTTCTCCAGTAGCTAAGCAAATGGCAATGCATGGTGGCTTTCATTTTAGAGAAAAAATGTTCAGTCCCAAATCTCATATTTCTGTTCTGCTCTTGCCAACACTTCAGAATTGGACAGTCCTTTGCATTTGGGGATCTTGTGTGACCTGACAGCTATTTAATCACAAGCTGTTTCCCTCCATAGTTATGCACAGGTCTTTATACACATTAGTTTTATTTGCTTAACCTTTTCTGACTTTCATCTTTGAATACCCTGTGGTAATATCCAGTCCTCTCAAGCTTTCGTATTAACCTCAAGGTGGAAACTTAACTATTCCAGCTTGAAGATTTTGTACAATGTGTGAAGTCTAGATCTAATTTTCCCATGGATGAGGGTTATGGAGCATGCATTCATTGTGCCTCTTAGCCTTAAAGCATGCTCTGTGCTCTAAGATTTCTAGGAGCTTCTCAGGGTTGGTGCTGTGGGATTGACTTCTCCCAGTTCACTGTTGGAAATTTAATCCCCAATGCAACTGTGTTAAGAGGTAGGACCTTTGTAAGGTAAGATGGTTTTGCCCTCATGAATGCACCCGGTGATGTCCATGTGTACAGACACCCCCATGGCATGTCTGAACCCTTTTAGTTGAACACCTTACCTTTGCCTTCTACCACAGGCTACAGCCAGAAGGCCCTCACTAGATGGCCAGTTGTCAAGTTCTGACTTCACCGCCTCTAAAACAGATTCTCATTCATTGAATAGTCTGCAGTGTATGCTTTGTTATGGTAGCATACTTTTTACTGACAGTTGGGCTTAGGACTTGTGCCACCTCAAATCATGCCAATGTCCCGAGTGTATCCCCCTTGAGTGCACTATAGGTGAGAGCCATACTAGGTATCCAGGTTTAGCTAGTTGGACTCTACTTCCAACATAAGCCATCTTTCAATGTTACAGCCAAGTTGGTGTTACCTTCCACCTTTTTCTTCCTGGTTTGAGAAAGTGCTGCTCCCTTTCAGACTAGATAGTTGGGCAGGAAGTGGGAAATTCTAGGTAAAGGCCGTATAAGTCACAGCTCAAGTCATGAGGGACAGTAAGTGTGGCCAGGCGTCAAGTGTGCAAACAAGAGGCAGAAACCTCATCCTCTACCCACACCCAACTTCTTAGCCCAGGACTGGCCGAGCTGGTGGAGAGAAGGCCCCCTGGGTTTCTCTGAAATGAGACCCCAAAGCTTCTGAGACAGTTTTGTTGGTCCCTACTGCAAGAAAACCAGTGCCTCAGTAAAGGGCTAACAGTGAGGTCCTTGTGCTACAACTTTGTTTCTCAGTCTTCCCTCCAGCCATTGCCAATCCACCCAGCTCCCGAGCTCTTGACCCGATTTCCACTCGGCTTCGTCTTGCCTCCGCCAGTGCCCCGTAATACTCGTGTGGTGTGTGTTCCCTTTGGCAGTCCATGTTGTCCGTTAGTCCTGTGTGGACCTACGGCCACACCACCTGCGGCTCTTCAACCCTGTACGTGGTACCTGGTTACTTGTGTAAGAGGAATTGAACACCGACAAACCCGACTTTCAGTTCTGTAACCCTTCAGTTTCTCTGCTCTGCTTCTAGTTCAGTTACTTCACAACAGGGTCTCCAGTTTCCCCGACTCCTTTGGTAATTCAGGGAAAGGGTTTTTCCCATGAAGTTCCTTGAGGGATGCTCACCCGATTGAGGCATGCCTGGGGGCTGCTGTCACATGGAAGTGCGACTCACCTTCCCACTGAAGGAATTACCCTAGCAGGTGGATTTGTTATGCTTGTCGCGGTCGGTAGGAACATTTTCCTTGTTAGATGTCTGAATCCTCATTTCTAAGTGGCTATGTAAGAAGATGTCGATAGCTAGTTGAGGTTGAAATGGAGCCAGTTTCCCAGTACAGTATAAAAACACAGCACGGAGTAGGGATTCCCAGCTCTGGTTTGGGGAACATCAAGATAGTTCTCCAAGGTACTCAAGTTTGTGCCTAATCTTGATTGTTAGCAAGCGCATGGAGTTTATTTTTGGCAGCGGATCTGCACTGCAGCTCCTTGACTGATGGCCACATTTGAGAGCAAAAGCCTGGTACAACAGAGCTAGGCCCCACCCATAAACATCAAGTTGCCCAAGAGAGGGGTATGTTCATTACAGCACTGACTGCCAGTAGGCAGTCACCTTAACTGTTCATTCAGGATCACTGTTAGGGAGATGTGCAAATAAAGTCAGACTTTTAACAGGTTCACTTACAGACATGCCATGCAACAGTACTTCAAATTCCCCATGCATGAACCAGGTTTCTTAAAATCTACAAGCTATTCCCCTCTGGCTGGAAGCCAATATTAAGTCAGTGAATTCTGTAGTGCAGAGATCCAGTAAAGCCATGCCAGACTTAGGAATGGCAAGCTCTCCATACCCCACTCCAATTAGAGAGGAGTTGCCAAGAGAGACTACAATCTACGTTTGGGAAGCCGAGAATCAGGAGCCTACACAGTAACTTTTGTGTGAAGTCCCATGCTGTAGGATCACAAGATTATTCTCATAATGAAAGCTCAGTAACGGGCTGGTACCTAGGCCTGTCTTTGCATGTAATCAAGTCCTCCACTTATAGGACTCCGAAAAACGAAGTTGTATCTAGATGATGTTAATTGAGTCAAGCTGTGTGTGATCAGTTGGGTATATATGCCTCTGCTGTCTCGCAATAGAGCATCTCCTGCTACCTGGGGTGCCCGCTACTTTGCGTTCTCTTTCAGTTCCTGCCGAGTTCACTCGCAATAAAGTGGTTCGCTTCAGCCTTCAAGTTGCTTGTCACCTCTTGACTATTTGCCTAGCCGGACTGCGGCAGGAAGCCATCTTTTACCTTTAGGACTTATTTTGTCTAAGTCCTCAATGTCCAATCCAAGTCCTGAGAAATGTATGACACCATGGCAAACCCATCTTTGGGATATCCAAAGAGGCATGGAAGAATCTAGCTCCTTGGTTAGTTCGTTGAGCTGGCTAACTTATGTCTTGCCTGGACAATGGTATGAGGCATTCCTAGCCAAGGGCACTAGTATTTAAGGTCTACGTTTAGGAGTAGCTTAGCAATGAGATGCTTAAAAGCTGAACGTATCACAGGACAGTGCGATTCTGTATCCTCTCCCAGCACACCCACCTGTGGAACAAGTGACCTCGAAGTTTCGGCAGGTTAAAGTGCTTCAACTTTCATCTTCTCGGTAAATACCACTTCACAGCAAATCGAGTAGCAGGTTCAAACAGCACTCGACAGGGATGAGTGCATTTCATGCTTGTTGAGAATGCACATCGGAAGTTCACCTACGGCAAGGTACCAGTGTGATAGATTCACAAGGCCATGTCTCCTCCCCCAGAGGACCCAAGTCTGTAGGTTAACAAGTCAGGTAAGGCACAGATTTGCAGCAGACTCAAAGCACGTTGAGCCCGAAAGAACCTGGTCCTAAAGAGCTCTGAGGGATTTTTCTAGCCACTCAAGGTTTATGCCCTATTTACCCCGTCTATCTGGATGCTTGCAACCGATCTGAGGGGTTACTCTAGTGACACCAGATAAGTGTGCACTGTGGGCAAAGCCACTTCAGCTCGGCTTTCCAGAAGCCAGGCACGCAGAAGGCAGAAGCAAAGCACGCAGAAAGCCTACTATCGAAACCCTGGAAACGGGATGGACTGCCACAGAAGTGGCTCACTGTTAGATGGCGCTCCGAGTTCTACAAGAGCTTTTAGAACCTAGTCTTGCAATGTCCTTCCGACCATGCTCATGTACCACACCAGCCATATGCAATGCTGGTGTAGACTAAGGCCATGTGGGGCCTGTGGATCCTGAGAAGTGACCCCTTGGTGGTCCTTCCCTACTGCCTCCCCTTGACTAAGGTTTGGGTTCATCTTCAACTAGGCAAGGTAGATTCCCAGGTTGTTTCTTCCTATTCAACTGGCCAACCCTGGATTCTTCTCATTTCAAATAAGGAAGCTCATGAAAAGTGTGGAGACATGCAACAAGATTGGGAACCTAGGATCTAAGACTCAAGCTAGTTCAGACTTTAGGAAGTAGTTACCCTTCATGTCCCCACTGACTGGTTGCTGGCTCTCACCTCCACTCCTGGCAAGCCGATTCTCCGTACTAAGCCAGATTTGTAGTTTCAAAAAAGAAACATCGTTTGCCACATCACCTTCAATTTCCGTGACTCCAAGATGTTTCCAGTTCTTTCTTGCTGCAAAGACAGCAATGAATTCCAAGCTCTAGATGCTGGAGATTGAAAAGGTCCAGTTGACTTGGAATAAGTTAACCTACGATCAGTGATCCTATGGTGTCAGACTACCAGAAGTCCCTATGTATTTAGAGGTATGGAAGCCTGAAGTTGTTCCACTTCATTCTGTGATTGGAACAAGACAGTGTCATTCTAGCCTCTGAACAAAAAGGCACTGGAACACTGAACCCAGCCGTTTACAAGGTCATGAAGTTACAATGGGCAAAGTCTGCAACGTCTGCAGTTTCAGCTGCCATTCCAGATGAAAGTGGAAGAAGCTTCTGTTCAAGTCAAGGGAGGGAACAATGTTTGTCCTAGAAAGTGATAGACCTGCAGGATCTCCAGCTTCTCTTGGATTCTAATATACAAAGAGAAGGCAACAGGAAGAATCGTGTCCACAGGACACTCCCGCTAATTACGGTTCAACAGAGAATAGACGACTTCAATTTATCCGATTGTTCATATGCTGATATGAACCGATATAGACGTCTAGGAAGCCATGACAACCTGGAGTCTTGATATTTAGGCCAAGCACCACCATCCCTGATCTGCACTGAAGTTCAGTGTTGGAGAGAACCAGGGATGAAGACCAATTTTAATGAGCTTCAGTTCAGCATGGTTCATCCTCAGGTTTCCTTGAGGAACTTTTTCTTAAAGTTAGGAGCCATTCGTTCTCCTAGCCTGCTTATAGCTTTCAGGCAGGTCCCTGCAGTGTCTCAAGCCTGTTTGAGACCCCTTCTTGGTGTACCATGGTGCAGCCATCTTTGATATCAGGCTGGACATGCTGTCACTTTCAGGCCTATTCCAAGTTCATGAAAGATACCTATTTAGGAGTAAGCAGCCCCATGTGGTCAAGGTGGCTTGTGTTCCTCTGGCACATGAAGGAAAAGCCTTCTGAGACTCTTCAGTTCTCAGAGGGACCCTCATCTGAGAGGGACACTAGATGATTTCTTGTAAGACCTTCAACCGAGGCTGAGTTCAAGGTCATCTGACCATTCTGCTTTTCCCTTTCCCTGTCATTGCCACCCCCTGAATGGTACCAAACCCCCTTTCACTGCACTGGCAAGAAATGCCCGACCCCTCGAGAGGCTTTGTTCTGGGACAGACTTCCAACAAGCTCGAGTTTTTCCTGTGAAAAAGTAGAGATGACTGGCATCTCTTCCTGTAGGTATCACACAAGGCTTATCGTTAAGCCTTATGAATTATGACAGTGAAAATGTGTTCCCAAGTAGGCAGACAAACCTTCAGAAGGTGCACTATGTAGATCCTAGTTCAGTAGGAACGAGGAATAGTCGGATTTCATTACTCAACCGGCCCCAGGCAGGACAAAGATTGGCGCAAGGACAAGTTACTGTTAGTTCTCTGGTTAGTGAGGACTTTCAGGTATTGGAGAGGGAACAGGTGGGAAACGGGGATTTAATACCAGCTTTTAAGTTCCCTAACCCAATTCACAAGGTGACTCTAGCCATTTAGAGCTAGAAGGCACCTACCACTGCCCCTGCCCAGTAATGGTGTTCTACAGTGTGAATGCCCGTCATCCCCGTTAGGATGACCAGTGGAAATTCAAGTCAGCCCCCCCCCTCTTTTGGCACTGCTGGAAGGTAACCACCAGGGAATGATGAGACCCGAGTGCCCCCACAGCTCTGGCAGCTCTGGATCAGCGTTTTAGAGGATCTTTGCGTCACCCTCAATGTCGTGGGTCGAGTAGTTACTTGGTACTTGAGCTTCTGTCCCAACCAATGGTTTCCTTATCAAACCAGGTGTGTTCTATTACAGGAGTAGGTGGTAGACTCACGACGAGTCACGTTCTCTTTGGAAAGTTCCCTCTCAAACGGCCTGTGTTTTAGAATTCCCTACTCCTGTTAGAAAGGAACCTACTTCTAAAAGGTTAGGGACAAGCGTTTCATTAGTTAAAAGTTCAAGTTCAGGTAAAGTTGCCCCAGAACTCGTCATTTTCTAGCCCTTATCCTTCATAGATAGCATTAAGGGGAGGTATGGAATGTTGTAGAGGTTGCTTTCCAACTGCTCCATGGCATGAGACCATGGAAACTGATAAGCTAGCTTCTCAGTGAGGTGAGTCGAAGGAGAGATTTTACTGGGATTTAATACTGGACTCAGTAGCTTGGGGATTCGAGGTTGGATACTAGAGGAAACATCACTGGTACAGTCGAATCAGGGAGGAGGCGTAAGAACACACATCTCAGCTGGCACACAGTTTGGAGAATTCAGATCAAGTACACTGGACTGATCCGGAGAGTGAGCTGCACTAGCCTCATCAGTGAAAGAGCCACACACCTCTTGTCTGGAGGGCCAAGGCAGAATATTCCCGCTGGCATTAAGGGCCGAGGAGCTTCACTGGACTTAGTGGGAAATTTGAGCCAGTTTGAGCTTGGTGCTGGCCTCCCTTTGGATTTTGCCAACTTACAGAAGTCTTCCATATTCTGGAAGGGTACTTTCAGCTTTAGGGGGGTTCTAATCCAAAATTGGTATTTGTATGCCAGTAGCATGTTTCTCCAAGTAATTAGGACCAGTGGTCGAAGGATGGCCCAGTTGAGAGCAGTGGCTGCAGCCATTCTGCTGGTTAGCGAGGCCTCTAAATTAACCTTGGTATCTACACAGGCTCAGATACCCATCCACAGCCAGTTTGGGAAGTCAAGTCAATCACCAGCTCAGAGGGAGGACTCCTCAGTCCCCCCCCTGACCTACTGTGGTTGTGTTAGACCAAATCCAGTTAGTCTACTCACAACCTAAAGTCCCTTCGAGAGTCAGTAGACTAATAAGCCAATTCCAGTCAGACTGGAGTTCAATTCAACCTTCCCTTCTCCACAGCCTCCCATCAATGCCTCTTGATAGGGAGGCCTGGTTCGTAGGTAGTTTTGTAGAAAAGCCAGTGAAGTGACCATCCTCTCCCAAACACCTGAAACACCTGCTCTTAGATCCCTGCCGGAATTAAGGCTCCCAGATGAGCTTTCCTGCACTTCCAATCCATTGTCTTCCACTGTAGTCAGCATCAGCTTCCAGAGATAAAGGTAGGCAGGCATCTTGAGCTCAAGAAAAAGAGCTTTCCTTCCAATCATTCCACTGTGTTGAGATTCCATTGCTTTCCCATCTGAGCAGTTCAGCCTTCCCTTTAATGACCCCCCCATCCCGTCAGCTGATGGTTTCAGAGGGAACAATGGGAGTGCTTGGAAAACAAGGGCCGTCTGCCCTAACCTCAAGTCTGCTCCTAGTTACCTCGTCTGCATGTGCTCCATGATCAAGCCCTCCTTGTCTACAGGGTACTCCCCCTCATTAGAGGGGTAACTTAGGGCTTCCATTCCCCACTCCAGAGGTTATGGAAAGTCGTGCGATTTTCGCGTTGAGAGTCGGGCAGGAAGCCTTTGATTCTCATTTGGCTTCTGATGTTGGATGTTGTTGACCATCCCCCATTTAAAGCCTTTTGTTTCTGTGAAGACTGGTAAAGGAGCCAACTATAAAGACAATTTCTCTCCGATAGTCAGCTTTGCATTGCTAGGACTGAAGTTCTCGAGTACTAAGAGTTTGGCAGTTTCAGGTTCAGTCCACCATCTGCCCAGTTTATTTCTCTTGACGAGAGGTGGGGCAGAACATCATGGTGAGAGGGCATGGCAGTCAAGCTACTTAGGGACTTATCTCCGATCCTCTGCTCTGCGTCTTAGCTACTATGACCTAAAGGCACGTTGCCTCAGGGGAGCCACCTCCAGTCACACCCCACAGGCCCAGTTGTCAAGTTATTCCATCCAGTGGATTAATTCATGGATTAGGCTGTGTTTTTAGTCTAATCATGACCTTCCAGGTATCACTATGATGTGCTTTGTGCCAGCTTTCTGGGATACAAAGACTTGGTCATGGCCCATGAGCACGTTTCTGGACGCTTCAAGTTGCTTTGCCACCGTTCTCAGAAGAGTGGGGGATCACCTCCTTTGTGGTGGCTTGCTTTCTCCCAGGAGGATGAAGTCAGTCCCTGTTAAGGACTAACAGAATTGGACTCGGTTAAGGGATTTGTGTTCCCGAGTTCTATGAGTTTGTAATTTTAAGATAACCCCGGAGACGAGCTGGGCAGGATGGACCTGGAAACACTTTCCTTAGGATTCCAAGATCAGGAGTTTAAGGTTGCTTTGTGAACTAGGTTCATTTATCCACTTCCTTGTTCCTTTTAGGGATTTGACGTGCACCAAGGTTAAGCAAAGGAAGGACTTCTGTCTACACTCTGTCCCGAGTGTGAGGAGACAGAAGGATGAAAAACGTCTAAGGCTCCTCAGTCTCTTCCCATATCCTGCTGCCTGGATCCTACAGGCCTCAGGGTGAAAATTTCTGTCCTTCTCCAGGAGCATTCTCCCCTCTTACACTGAGCCCATAAGCTCTGGGTTTCACCGATTACGTTAGCGGCTTATCACGTCTTCTGGTTGATGGCTACCTTACTATGGTTATTCCTACCGAGTTTCCACCTCATCTTGCATAGAGTTCCCCAGCTTATGTACACCTGTGGGCTGCTGGAGGACCTCAGGATATGTTAGGATTAATCCACTGGGGGAAATAAAACAACCTGGTGATGGCAACTTGCAGGGGCCCTGTTTAGGGTCATTAACTGGTGCAGGCTTACCAGGCAAGTTTGTATCACTCATTTTGTCCTTTAGGTATTGATTATGTCCCTGTACAAGCTAGGAACGAATGCAAGAAAATTGCTCCAAGCATGAGACAGGAGCCAGAGACGGGAACAAAGCACTTCTAACAGCAGATCCTGGGATGCTCGGCACACCCTACCCTTAGCCAGCATCAGCTTGTCATTTATGTCAAGGTGTCCTCTGTTCACGTCACTTCAAAAACTTGCTTTTAGTCAAAAGGCAAGTTTGTCAGTACTCCCACATTTACAGGTAACCAGTAAAGCTAGTTTACTCAGGTGCCAGCCTGGCATCTCATTGGGTCTAAGTAGAGACCCCAATTAGAGCTTCACCTGCCTGTTTGCTTGCCTGACTTGGTTTCCGTTTTTTTGTTAGGACAGATCCAGGAGTCTGGCAGCCTCATCCAGCCACCATAAAGCCTCAGACTAAGCTCGTTTCCCCTGTTCAGTAACCCACAAAGCTAGTAAGTGACAGAGCCAAAGACAGAACCCAGGTGAGCTCAAGCCCACAGCCCCACTGTCAGATGACATTGGCAGTTTCAGTTTAAGTGGTCAGCAGTGAGTGTTCTGATCATCAGGACAGCTGATCAGCTACTGCTCCTTCTGAGGAGACACCCTAGCTTGCTCACTTAATAAGTATTCACAGGCCCTGAAGCAGTTACAGTAGCCTTCATGAGGTATGGCCTTCAGGATTCTTTTCTAGGTTATTAGGCTCAAGTAGCTCAGCTGGGCAGACCCCACTGCCTTGCCCCATCTTCAGAGGGCAGTTTCCCAGCTTAGTAGGTTGAGTGTTTTCGATTGAGCCTCTGCTTCTCAGGCTAGCCGCGTAAGCGGCCCCCAGTCTGTTGGTTCCCTGAGGTTCTTGATAGAGAAAGTTTCCTTCTTTCGAGACTGAGTTTGGAACTGGACGCTTCTAGACTCATGCACTGCTGCCCCTGTTGTAATTGAATTCGATTCTGCCACTGCACTACGTTGTGCCTACTCAGGAGTCAGTTCCCGGAAACTACCAGGAAAAGCACACTCGGCTCTTAAGGGGAGAGCATCCAGGCACATGAGAGCTACAGGTCAGGCTCAGAACCAGGATACTGAAATCAGCTGGGGCATGGCTTCCACAGCCTATTCACTTTCCTCAGGTGAGCGAGATGGATACATGGCATCTCATACCCAGGCCAGTAAGGATGCCTTTACGAGCTGTTTAGCCCCGTAGTTAAGGGGAGCACTAGGCAGAGCACACTCAGCACACTCAGCTGTCAATCCAGTCTCTACTCTCCCGACACAGATCCTGGGGACAGCTTGTGTAGTATACCCACACGGTTAGATAGTCGTTTTCAAGGCTGGTACTTTAGCTCCAGTTTGCTATACCAATTCAACATTGTTCCTTTCAGCTGGAGAGAGTTCTCCGGGCTAACTTAAGACTTTGCCAGGTTGAGTTCACATTTTTCTTAGTGTTTCACAGTAGGATACGTACTCCCACTTTAGGGGAACCCTTATAACAGCTCTTTCCCAGAAAATTTCGTCAGGAAACTTGAGGGATCCAGAGACACCAGCAAGGGCCATCATCAAGACCTGGTCACAGAAGCCACACCACACGTTTGCTCAGACTAGAGGGACCTCGACTAACAAGGATAGTAGAGTTAAGCATCGCTTTGGTATCAGGATAGAAAGTTACTGCCTGCAAAAGCTTGTAATTTTGATTTCAGGTTTCCCTAGAGATCAGGTGAAATCCGCACCCCGGACCCAGACCCCAGTTCAGCCTGTTTAAGTTCACAGCTTAGAGCAAGACCTCCACAGCCCCAGCACAGGGCTACCTTTTCTTACAAGAGATGAGAAAGTTCAGTTCTGGGAGAAGACTAGCTCCCCAAGAAGAAAAGCTAGCCCTGCTTCAGTTGTGAGAAAGTTGTAGGCACTATTCTGAGTCGAGCCTGTGAAGAGTTTATTTCCCTGCTAATAAGTTCAAAGAAAACAGACGAGTTCCAGGGAGCAGGGGCTCCTGCCTCTAGAGTCACCCACGAGCATAAAGCAAGAAAAGAGAAGGCTTTGGGGGTAGGGGCAGCCCACAGCTTAAGCAATCTGCATCAGAAACTACAAACTGGCTTTCCAGCACCCTCCCCTCTTCCAGACCTCCCTTACTTTACGAAGCTTCCCACCCTCCTCCCTCCGTTTCCCGTTTTTCTTATCCCAGCCCACCCACTTGCGCGAGACCCCACTGCCCTCGGAGCTGCTAGAGACACAACTGCCTCCGCTCTGCGAGTAGCAAAGACCTCCTCCACCTGCCCACCCTGAAATATATAATACTGTGAAGACTGAGACCGCCCCCTGCCCCAAAGCACTATGGGTGAGCAGCTGCCCCTCTGGTTTCTCATTGGCTCTCTCCCTCTCAATCACTAGCTAGCTCCCGCCCACTCTGTTCAAGACCTGGTCTGCAAATCCTCAACAGCAGCAGAGAGCCGAGACTCTGTTGCCGGGCTGTATCCGTTTCCCCACTGAAAACTCGGCTTCCAACCTCTACCAGAGGCCTAATTGGAAAAGCAGGGTCGCCTCTAGATGGGAAGAACATTAGTGTGCTCTGTGTTCACCCAACTTCCCTGTTGTGAAGAAGTACCTATGAAGACCCCAGGTTACCGGGCCTCTTCCCTGAGAATAATAATTCCGTTGTTGGAAGACGACCTGGGAGTCGGGGGCTTTAATGAGCTTCTCTGAGGTTTGCGTCTTTAGGGATGCTGCTGTAGTGCTAAAGACTTAGAATTCAGGAGTTCCCGTCTAGGAAATTGCTTCTGTTAGCCTATTATGTGTTAGTTTTTGAATTTGAGTTTCTCTAGCACCCCTCCCCCAAATAAGTCCTTTTCCCTTGAAAGAAAAATGCAGCGTCCAAGAGGGGACTGCCTTGTCCTTACTTTTAGGGCCACATCGGCCCCACATTCGTCTCCACAATGCAACGAGCCACAGGTGTACCTCGAAGCATGCTTTATCAACCAGCTCACCTGGACCAGGCCTAATGTGTGTCTCCTGGACCAGTTTGTGAGCTTGGCCTCAGATTTCCCATCAGACGCCGGAGGTGATAGCCTAGGGAAGGGGCACAAGAAGGAACTGTCATGGATTGAGAAAGTTTGAGGACATAAGAGTGTAGGCATGAGTAGCCAGAGGACCCTGCAAACCCTCCAGGGTTTTGGCAAGTGAACTTGATAAGTTACCGCCCTGTGATGGCAAGCATTCCAAGAAAGGAAAAAAATATTATCTTTCTTGGAAACAATTTGAAAGTTTTTTTTTTCCATAAATATTTCCTAATAATTAATCCATTCTCAAAGTTTCCTTCTTTCTCCTCTTGTCTTTACTCCTGCTGTTTCTCTATGAATGTCCTGTAGCATTATTTGAGACAACTAAGATGCTAAATCTTTGTGGAAGCCTCTGATTTTTCCAGCTTGAGTACACCTGCTCACTAGATGCTTGTTATGGTTTTTCCTGAGGTACTGGGGATTAGGAAATCGGAGGTGGCCAAAGTATGGTCTTCTCCCTGGGAGTCCTTGCACACTGATGAACATTTTTCTTGATTTGCTCTGTGCTGGCATTACTTTCACATCCATGTCATATGTACCTTCTGTGTTGTAGTTTTCATTTTTTTTATTGTTTCTGAAAAGGTGGTAGAATAACTTCAACCCCAAGCAAAACATGTGATGCAAATGTGATGTTTCTTGGATAGATGAATGGGTGGGGGAGAGAAGGAAAGAGGAGATAATGGAAGAAACTACCCCTTACAGTGTCTTATCTGTAGCCCCAGAGTTGGGCCTGGTAATGACATAGGAGAAAGGTCTGGAGTTTCTTGGGCTATAAAAAAGGCTTTAACTAAGCCTAGCCTGCAAAATCGGGAAGAACAAAGATGACAAGCATGATAGAAGGAAAAGAAAATTTGAGCAGGAATTAGGTTGCCTCTATCCTATCCTTAGTTCAAGCTTTACCTGGCCTACCTATGCCGAGACCTTGGAAGGAGGTATAGTGATAGGCTTATGTATGCAGTTTCTGTGTTCATACTTGGTTCTATAGCGTACTCTGTGACCTTATACAAGTTCCATGATCTCTCTTGTTTCAGGTCTTTACCAATAAATGGGAATGATTACTACTATAAACGCACTTTCTGGTATTATTACAAGGTTGAAATGAGTTAACTCATAGAAAACACTTGATTTGTATCTAGTAATGAGTTAATTACATGGAATATATTCTTGGCTAAATAATACGTACCCCAACAAGATTCAGCAGTTACTCACTTAACCCTAATTTAAAAAGTAAACTCAACACACATGTGGATCAAAGACAAGGCAAAGAGGCTTATTGGGAATTGCTGTCAAGTTTATGGGTTGCTGGGTGTGGTGGTGCTCACTTGTAATCCCAGCGGCTCGGGAGGCTGAGACGGGACAATCACGAGTTCAAAGCCAGCCTCAGCAACAGGGAGGCACTGAGCAACTTTTAAAATACAAAATAAGGCTGGGAATGTGGGAGGTTCTGAATATGGATTTCCTAGTAGAATGGAGACAGTGATCCCTTTCCATTTGTTCCCAATTCACAGGTACCTGGGATCTTGAGCAGTTCTTTACAGCAGTGCTTCTCACACTTTCCTGTGCACGGGAATCACCTGGGTAACCTGTTAAAATGTAGATTCTGACCAGTAGGACTGGGCCGGAGTCGGAGATTCTGGATTTCCAGGTGATGCTCATGATGTTGGTTGAATAACAAGGTGCAGCTCTTGTCTAGAACATTGTCACAACCATCAGAGAACTTCATAGAAATGCAAATGCTCAGGCCATATCTCAGCTCAAAGACGTGCTTTAACCAGTCCACTCGGCGATGATGGTGCATGTATGATCTTGAGGACCATTTTTCCAGACTCCATGAGAGCTGTAACCAGAGAGCAACAGACAAGCTTTTAGAAAAGTGCTACTCTGCTAGCATAGACCTGCCCAAGAGTTAGCCAAGTTTTCTTTCAGGTGGACTCCGGAGAAAGTCCCAAGTGCCTTGCTCAGGAGGTGTGACTCAAAGAGGATGCTGGCATTCATACCTTTCTTGTGACTCTCCATAGAATGGGCAGCTATGTCACCCACTCTGACAATGCAGCATCGCTGCAAAACTAGCCCCCAGCATCTAGGAAGGGAGTGTTTTGGTGGGCGTTTTGTGGAAGGGAGAAAGGATTTCTTGAGGCTGGTAGGGAGGAAGCAGAAAGAGGGGGTATTGTCCAGACTTCCTGCTAATTCGCTGCAATATACAGACATGGCCATGCTGCCGGATGGAGCCAGCCTCTGCACCACGTGAGGAAACACCCCAGTGCTGGCCCGTGGGATCCTCGTGCCCAGAGGACAGAAAGAAAGGACAAAATTCCCCAGCTATGTTCTCATCCAGTTAATTAATTAGGAAAACTAAATTAAACCCTAAAGCCTTATTCATTCTGGAGAGTACCTTTGATGTCTCTGAGCTCGGCTGCCTGGGAGGTGGGCGGCACTGGGCTGTGACATCTCCCATGGATGGCCGAGCAGGGTTCCCTTAATTGAGGCTATTACACTGCTTTCTTGGGTGTTGTTTTTGATTCATGGGGAATAGACCGAGAGTCTGTTTTGAAACCTCCAGGGTCTCCCTCGGCAGCATAATCACAGATGCATTGGAATAGGAATTCATGTCAACAATTACTTTAATGAGATGTCTGAAGAGTGTGGCCCAGCAGTGGGGAGGCCAGAGGGGAGGCCGGGAGCAGAGAGAAGGAAACTGGCAGAATGAAGGGAGCAAAGACAAGGAGATTTTTGAAGAGGCAAATGGAAGAGGGCAAGAGGAATGGTGAACAGGGTGGGAGAGAAGAGATGACCAGTGCCCACTGTGTCCCTCCGCGTGTTAGGCATGTCTTCAAACACCAGCAGACAACAGGCCAATAAACAAGTTAAAAGAATGATATTGGGCATCCTGGAGAGCTGCTCAATCTGGAGACAGTCGGGAGGTAGAGAGAATGACTTTGGGATCAAACAAGCCAACTTTTGATTCCTGACCCCATCCTTTTTAAGTTGACTTTTAGCAAGACCTATTTCTCATTGTCAAGTGAAGGTTAATTATAAATGGTTTATAACACTCCTTGGAATCGACTATTTTCTGTTGTATATTAGGTGCTCAATAAATTAATGAGGAATCGGTGTGAGAGGGGTTAGCCTCGCCCAAGAGATGAGGCTAGTCCATAGCAGAGTTGGAATTTTCTCCAATGCTTAGTCACCAAGGAAAAATTATAAGACGCGGGGGGGGGGGGGGGGGGGAGGCTAGATGAGATCTAGAGTCCAGAGTCCTTGTAAGTTGGTGTGGGTGCTCAGGAAAGATCCAAACCACCTTCAGTCTTTCATCAGCTATGGAAGGACTCTAAAATTCAGTACAGATCAGGAGGTACCACTAGCACAAACCAGTTTTCAGGGTGTCCACCTTGCCTATATCCCCTGGTGTGTAAAGGCCCGTTTATTCCTGAGTTCCTTCTGGGGCTGAGTCCCCATGATTTGCCTGGTGCTCTTTCAGGCCCCTGAGGGACACAGGTCTAGCATGTGAACTGTGGCAGTCCTGGCTGTGTTCAGGTCTCCTTCCAAGGTCTGGAATCTGTCTTTGGGATTCATGGAGGGTGTTCTCTGAAGTCAAGGTCCTCTGCAGGTTGCTCCCAGCCAATGACAGTGTGGCAGGGGTCTCTGGCTCCCCTACACCCGGAAGCTGCACTGCAACCCGGGGCCCTTCCTCTCCTCCATCTCAGGGTCAGACACCCATCCCAGTCTGAAGACGTTCTTTTCCTACCCCAGGAATTTCTACGACTACAAGTTCACAGGAATTTCTCCCCCTAGAGCTCTTGCACCGTGGCTTAAGATTCCTTATTTTTAAAATGAAAATTGAATCAAATGGATAACAAACCCACAAACTCCTTCCTCCTAAGTATGAACTTGAATTTGGCCACTTCTCTTGCTCTACAGTTGCCGCTATACGTAGTTCAGGCCATTATCCCTGATAGGATGCCGGCAGGACACAGATGGCAGGCTAAGACTCGATAACTTGTTGAGGTTAACGAAGGGATAGTTTGCAAAACCACAGTCCCACACTGTGAACTTAGGTTAAGGAAACAAGGGATACAGCCTGCTGCATCTACTTGGGGTGACCTCGCCCTCCTGCTCCCTCCCTCCCTCCCTCCTGTCTGGTGCTCTCCCTTGGCCAAACCCAGCAGAAGGCAGAGGGGACAGGAGCTCACTGTCCGCTGCCCCAGGCACAGTGAATGACAGGGAATGAATCGGAAGGACCCAAAAGCAGACAGCTGCTGAAGTTGTCTTGCCCATCAGTTTTGCAAACACTTGCTGTTCTCCCCTGCTTCCCTTGGAAACGTTTGAACCAGAGTGACACGTAGAAAGAATGTCAACCCTCCAGGGCTACCTAATCCCATGTAGTGGCATTCCCCAAATTAGAATGAAGGATCTGACTTCCTCTCATGTCCTCACTCCTTTTCCAACCCTACCTCCAACAGGGATTCAAAACCTGACTTTGCCCACCTTCCTCTACCCACAGGGGCAGCCTTTTGCCCCTTACCTCCAGCTCCCATGTCGCCTGCTCTGGGCAACCAGATCCCTCAAAGTCCCTCCGTTGACTCCTGGAATTTTGCCTTTGTAGCATCCGTTATTTTGCAAGTATTCCCGCATGGAGCTATCTGATGGACGGCACCGCCCATGAAGACTAATTGCTGCAAACTCGGGGGCTCTGTTTGCCTGATTCAGTGATGCATTGCCTGAGCTCCTGACCGGGTGGCACCCCACAGATACTTGTTGGAGTAAATGAAATGCCATGGGAAACCATATATCTTGGAGTCCAGGATGATGCCGATTTCAAACATTTCTTTTTGTTCTTAAAACTGAAATCCTGGAGCTCCCAATATTGTGTACCCAAAGTCTACCCCTCAAGTGCCACTAGATGAGCCTGTATGAGTATCCAGACACTCTGGGAAAATGATCTTATGAATAGAAGGCTAATCTGCACAACGGGGGCACCTCGCTCACATTAGGAAGTAGACTTCGAGGAAAGAAAACAGTTTCCTATCATTCATCTGGTGATGCTGAGCTATGGCTACCCAGCAGGCACCCGTTGGCGCTGTCAAAGCAATAGCCTGCCATTTCAAGGCCAATTAGCACCTTTGACCTCCAGGGGTGGAAGTTGAGACTCCCTCTTATCCACTGTACACGTCCTTGTCAAGAGCAAGATCCAAGTCTCTTGTTTTTCTGTGCCAACCTGATCTGGGGTATATCATCTCCAAGATGCATCTCCCTTTTGAAACTGTTGTGAGGACTGGGTGAATTAACTGACAGGAAGGGCTTAGAACAGTGTCTGAACCACCATAAATGTTCAGTCACCTTTAGCTCTAAGTAACATGCCCTCAGCTTCAACCTCCAAGCTTTGGTACAGAATATTCCTGCCAAGTGGATCCTCCCCTCAACCCTGCAAATCATATCCATGTAATTTCATTTAAAGATCTATGCAAGACATATGGCCCCCTGGATACTGTCCAAAACGTGTAACTCTGATTATATTGGCTTTAGGAACCCTGAAGGACTTATCAGTAGCTCTGAGAGTACGAATCCAACCCCTCTTACATGAGGAAGCTGAGCCTAAGAAAGAGAACCTGGCCTGTCGTCATACTGGGAAACTCTACACATCTGCCCCACTCCCCAGTATTCATTTCTGGCTTTTGATGCGAGCCCTACCTCCTCTGCCCCTGACGACTGAGCAGGTGCTCATGAGGGGTGCAGTCCCACCTCTCATCCAGCATTTCTCCCCTGCCACCTCTGCAGTCACACAGGCAGACTTCTCACTGGAGGTCAATTGCTGTAAATGATGGAGGGGAAATGGCACACCACAGGCATCCCCTTCCTTCTCCCCACGCCTCCTCTCTTTTCTGCTCCCACTGTCTGTACAAGCTGAACTATCACTTCTGGGTCCAAAATCCTTGATGCCCTCACTTCGGCAGAATCCTTCCAGCTTCTGGAATCAGACACCCCTTGGGCACTACTTCCCATCCTTTAGGCCCCTCTTCTCCCAGCCCCCACTTTGGTGGCCCATTCCTTGCAGGCTCAGAACTGCCCCATGCAGCTGCCATCTGACGGCACCACACCTGGGCTACGTCACTTGAATTCCTGCTCTTGGAGCTTTTCTGAGTCTGGCAACCCTTGCAGGCACCCACTGACCCTGTCGGAGCTATAGCCTGCCAATTCAAGGGCAGTCGCCAGTAGGGTGGGAGTCGAGGCCTCTTTCATCCCCTGTATGTCTGAGGCGTCCTGGATAAGGCCCCGTGACAAGGGCACCCGTACAGGGCCACCCGTACAGGGCCACCTGAACAGCACATCCTAAGCTGGCTTTCCCTTCTTCCCCGATTCGCTCCCCTGGACCTTCGCTCCTGTCTCTAGGACCACCTCCCGTGTAAGCTACCTGTCCACGAGTCTTTCCTCGGTTTCTACTCTTAGGGAATCCAAACTAAGAACCTGAACCCCTGGAGCTGCCATGTCCCTTTCTTCAGACTAGTATTTCCCTAGGCTCCCTCAGGGGCTCTCTTCCACCTTGCAAAATCCTACCCGTCTGCTACAGTCCGACTATGGCTTGGCCTCTCTGAAACTCATGTTGAAACTTTGGTCACCATTGGGAGATAATAAGAGGTGATTAGGGCTGGGCTCTTAATCATGGATTACTCCATTCATACAACCAATGGGTGATGGGCTCTCTGGAGAGCAGGCCTGCTACCAGAGCCAGTTTGGCTAGATCTCTCGTGCACTTGGTCCTTGCCACCTTGGGACTGCCAGGAAAAATGTCATCAACAGATAAAGCCCCTTAACCTTGGACCAGAACCATGAATCATAATAAGCCTCTTTTGAAAAAACAAAACAATCCCCACAGTCTGGGTAAGTTATTAGCAACAAAAAAAGCATTACGATGGCATCCTTCAAGGATCAGCTGACATTTCACACCCATCACATCAACCCACAGGAGCCACTGCCCTTCCTGGGTAGACCTGGCGTTTTTGAAGCACTTGGAACAGCTCTCTCGTTTTCTCCTTAATGATGAATAATAACAGTAACAATTATCCCTGAGTGACTGTCCAGCTGATGGCCTAAACCCTACAGAGATCATTAACACCTGGAGGCCAGGCCTCTGCCTCGGGCCCCAGAGCCCCCAGCACAGGGTTTAGTCCAATTCTGGCTCTCCTGAACCTCTTCAGTAGAGACAGTTTTGACCTGGCACCAGCGCCTGCTGGAAATGCCCATCTCTCTGCACTGCTGTGCCAGGTTCTCGGCTACAGCTAAGACCTGTACCTGCAGCCTTGCTAAAAGCTCTATCAAGAAAAGCGTGGTGTTGCTCAGTCTAAAGTCTGCACATGATGCTCAACCTCCAGGGCCCAATCTTCTCCCCCTCCTCAGGAAGTCTCCCTGAGCCTTCCAGAAGAACTCTCCAGGCTCTGAATTCCTGCAGTCTGTATCAGCAAACTTTGAACGCTTTTGTGTGTGTGTGTGTGTGTGTGTGTGTGTGTGTGTGTGTGTGTGTGTGTGTGTGTGTTGTGCTGGGGATTGAACCCAGGGCCTTGTGCATGCTAGGGAAGTGCTCTGCCAGCTGAGCTATATCCCCAGCCCCAAGGCTTCTCATTTTTAATCAAATATTTCCACTAGTTAGGGACATAAGTTGGCTCCTCTATTAACAAGGAATAAGTTCAGAGAAAGGACTGTCTTCGTGGTTGATCCATCATGCCCCAGGGCCCAGCACTTAGTAGCTGCTCAGTATGTTTGTTTCCTATTTTTTATTTTACAATACAGGGGGATATTGTGTTTGCTAGACAATTGCTCCATACTGAGCTACACCCCAGCCCCTGATCAATGTGCTTTCCATGAATAAATAACTGAAGGGGAAAGGGAGACTGAAAGGCTATAGGCGAGATCACCAGGCCTCCTGGAATGCTGGGAACCCCCCAGCTGCAGATTTATAAAGACTCTGCCTAGCCCACGATTTGTCTCCCATACCATTTTTCTGTTTTTACATAAAATGCACACAGCCAACAGAATACATTTCCTAGTCTCTGCACCTTATGACTAAAAGCTGATATATGGTATATGAGCAGAAGTTTGAGGAAATGACCAGCTAAGTCGTCAAAAGAAGTGGCCTTGCATCCCCTGGAAGGGCAGGACCACGGCAGCCATCTTGGACCAAGTGGGGGCTGGCTGAGGAGATAAAAGAAGTCTAGATTCCCGGTGGGTATGGAGCCACTCCGCCAGTACCAGACCACTAAGAATTCTAGGTGAGAAAAATTAACTTCTATTTTTGTTTAAGCCATTATTATTCAGTTTCTAAGAAAAAAGATTGTTGAACTTGTATTTTAACCAGAACTGCTCTATAAGTCTGACCAGTCCTAAAGGAGTGAAGGAGGGCATATGCCAAAGAAATCTCAGATCAAGGACCCCTGATAGGTATAGGGTGGAGGGGAGGGGAGTAGAGTGGCCAGGTAAACAGAACATGATGTGTGGGTGTTCTGAGGCACCATGGAGTGGCCTTAGCTGGCTCTTCAAATTGGGCAGGAGGCCAAGTTAGAGGTGGAGTTCAAAGGGACGGGGGATAGGAGTTTGGCATATAAGGAAGCTGAGGGCAGAGAAAGGTGGTGGAGAGACCCCTGGTGGGGGTCCGTGAAGATAACCAGAGGCTTCAGGTCCCCAGGCCACAGGGGCCTGAGCACGAAGCTAAATCCAAGCCAGACCCTAGAGGGGAGGACTGGGCTGGGGCAGCCAAACAAGCAAAGTCTGGGATGATGCCCAGGCACCGAGGTGAGCGACCTGGTGCATGACAGAGGATGGGTTCCCTGCTGGGCTTAAGCCAGAGGAAGGATGAGGCACGACTGTGCTCCTGATATACCCGCTGCTTGGAACACCTGCCTAGCCACTTTCTTCATTCCTTAACTTCACTTATCCTAAAAGACTCCGCTTGGCTGTCAACCTTCTCCAGGAAGCCCTCCATAGCACCACTTTCCCTAGACCCTGTTTCTCTGGTGCAGTAATGAAGAATCCACAGCGGCCCCCAGGGTGAGACCAAATTTAATGGGGTTCCCTGCACAGCGATGTCTGCCCTCATTCCCTCAGTGAGTCCCATGACTCCCATCATACACGGGAGCCCTGTAAGCCACACAGAGGAGACTGTCGGGTGAGGAAGCACAGTATGTGGCCTCTGACCTCTCGGGGAATAAGTGGTAAATGCATTTTTCTAACATCCCACTAGGATTCTGGGAGTGCTGGGGCGGTGGGAGCAGGACTAGGCTGATATCAAGGCCCTAGAGAAGGGCATAATTCACGTCACTCTGCATTCTCAGGGGCTGCTCCCCAGAAAGGGGGTCATCACTACCCCAAGGGGCAGACACACTTGGGATGGAAGAGTGCACACCGCACCTGGCACACAGCTCACCCCATGCCCTTTTGTACCTGTCCCCTGGGAGAGAAGCTGAAACATACTCCCCTCCCACATCCTGAGATGTGTCCTCTAGAAGGAAAGTCAAAAGGCCACAATTAAGTCTAGGGAGAGGACCCGGTGAGAGGAACCTTCATCTGATGGCTTCTATTCCTATTTAATCATTTCATTACTAATTAATAGGGTCGTTACAGCATTTCAAAGGGAAAGAACTAAGATTAAAGGTTAATGTCATTGCCACATGTATCACACCTCAAATTGTTATAAAAATGTCCAGAGTGTCTAATTGAACCTGTAAGTAACAATTTAATTACACTTAATGTATGTACTCCTGTATTTATTTGTTCATCTCCAAGGTGCAGAGAGTCCCACGTGGGTGGGTTAAGGAAGATCGGGGTGACTCCAACGTGTTCTTCATCTCCCTGGTCCTGTTCTCCACAATCCCCAGGGCATGAATCGTAGGTGAGCTGGTCACAAATCTGGGCCCTCTTTCCCTCACCCCCACTTCCCAGTGAGACAAGTTCTGACATGTTTCCAACAAGGGAGGTGAGGAAAGGAAGGGGAGGGGATTTTTCCCAAAGCTAAGGGACTCTCTTGTGACCCTATCTCTTGCACATGTTCTTCTTGGAATGTCCCTTCCCATTTTACAAAGCATGGTGCCTGCAGCTATGGGCTCTCCCTGTTCGTTATCAACTCCTAACCTTCTCTAGACTAAAAAGGTTGGATGGGTTAAAGTCACTTTCAGACTCCCTTGTAGCTAGGATTCCAGTTATAAATTAGGTCTCTCCACTCCCAATAGATGAACTTGTGAAATTCTGGAAGGTAGCAATGAGATGGGCATTGGCCTGTTACTTGGGTTGTTTCAAATGATTAGCAGGATCATGGACATTTTTGTGTGAGCATTCTGTATCTTGGGGATGTGGGCCAGAGTGGTGAAGGAGAACCCATCTGTAAGCCTAGGATGCTCACCCACCACTATATTTAACTGGTTTAAACAAGACAATGTTCATTCTTGTTATTTGGGGTTGTTTTGTTACTCTCAGTTGAACCTAATTCGAACATCTACACCCATGCTAAACTATTCTGTCCGATTCCTACCTACTCATACAGGTACATAGTTCCTATGTAATACACTTCCCTGCTTAGCCCTTGACTTTCCCAACAGAGTGACATCACTTTACAAACTCAGATGCTGCAGTTGCCCTCTGTGGTTGGTGTCAATGGCACAGGTCTTCGCCCTTTACCCTGTAACATGACAGTGGCACCCCTCTGTGGGCAGGATGGACTGCCCCAGTCCTTGACTTCGGGATTGACCAATGCAGTATGCTTTGCCCAAAAGAATGAGGCCGAAGAGATGGTGTGCCTGCTCTAAACTTGGGCTTTATGTATTTCATTTTTGTAAAATTTTCTTCTAGTTGTTGATGGGCCTTTATTTTATTCATTTATGTATATGCAGTGCTGAGAATTGAACCCAGTCCCTCACACGTGCAAGGCAAGTGCTCTACCACTGAGCCATAATCCCAGCCCAGGCTTTGTATATTCCTAACAGTCCCTTGGCTGTCACCTGGAGAACATGCCAGGCCACTTGCTGGGTCCAGGAGGAGTGTGAGACATGAGGAATACTTCCTCATGATGAATAAGTGTTTCATGAGCAATCCATGCGCAAAATCTTAAGTCTTATCTAGGAGATACTATAACTGGTGCACAGCATTCTGGTTTTAAAGAATATCTATCCATTTGGCTATGTGACCTGGGCAATTCCTTTATTTTCTGTCATTTCTTAAATGACAATAAAATGTTTTCTACCAATTTCATGACTGTTAAGATTGACTTCTCAAGACTATCTTTGGGTAGTGGAATCGACCTTTCTGATTCCAAATTAGTATTTGTCCCAGACTGTGGCTAGCTTCTGTTTTTTTTATTGGTGCATTATACATACGTGTGTATATGAAATAGTGAGTTTCATTAAGCCATAGTTGTACATGCACATGACACAATTCAATCAATCTCATCCCCTAGCACCAGTTTCCTGTCTTAAGTAGGTTTCTTCAAAGACAGCTGATGTTGGATGATTGGTTTTGATTTGCTCTTTTTAATGGTTTGAGCATTTAATTCTGAGGGCCTAGATTCATTTCCTCTACGGGTAACTCTGCCACTTCATGTGTATGTCTCCACAGATTCTAGAAGATGGTGTCAGGAGTGATTTCTGTGTCCCCCTCCCCCCAGAACCAAGGAGCCTTCCTGCCTGGATCGTGGGTTTTGCTGGAGATGGTACTCTTGATTCTAAATGGGACCATCTGGTCTGGTTTCACAGCTGGTAGCCAGTTCCCAGGGCTTTTGTGGGAGGCACAGCCCCCTCCCCTCCTAGTTCTGGCACCATGGTATCCCTTTGTAATAAGTGCTCACACGTTTTGGCCAACAATTCCCCAATTTCACCCTTGAGTTCCTTCACCGCTCTCGGGTGAGTGCCATCTGGTCCTAGTGATTTATCTACATTTAGCTTGTCAATTAGGTATAAAATCGCTTGCACACTGACTGCCATTTGAGTTGGTATCTCTGCCATGCCAGTCTCGAGTCAGCGAGTGGAAATTTTACAGAATCTAGTAGAGTTGTGGCACCTCGGAGATGAGGGATCTTGGCTTCTAGAGGAAACTTCACCCATTCATTCAGACATTCACCAATTCAAGAAACAATGACTGAGCACCTACTATGTGCCAGACCGGGTTCTGGGATACAGCAGTTGTCAAGATGGATCATAAAATCGCCCTGGTGACTTTCTCGTCATCATTGGCTGAGTTGGGACGATAACTGAGGCCCTCTTGCTCCTGCTATTCGGACTCCCAGAATCTTCCCCAGGAAAGATCAGCTGGGGAGATGAAGAAAAAGATGGAGATGGATGAAGGACACACATGGCAAATGGAACAAGGTGACCTGGAAATATGAGGAGTTAGAATAGGATCAAAGAACATGGAAAGAGTCTGAGTGAATGGGAGAGAGACTCTAGGAAGAAAGGGAGTCTATGGTGACTTCTGATTGAAGAGAATAGCTGAGAAATAGGTGGCAGAGGTCTCTGATTACTTTATCCTTTTTATGTTTTATTCGTCTCTTCCTGGTTGGAAGGCAGGGGTATGGGTAACGTATCCATTATTGTGATTTGAAGTCTTTCTGCTTTGAGAGATTTTCGCCATAATTAAGGGGTACATCTGTGGGTCTGATGGATGTGCCTCTATAAATTTATGAGTTTATTGTCTGCTTCCAAGGGGAACTATAAGAAACCCTGGAACTCCTACAAACTTACAACATGAAGAAATGGCCTGTGGAATTGTCCCAGCCTTAATTATTCAGGGCTATGGCGAGATGGAGTCGGGCATCTGGGGCAGGGAGAAGGATGCAGGTATCATGTAGGAAGTGCTAGGAACTGTAAGGAAACGACTTGTTTCCTGGACTTTAGACAGTCATAGCAGGCCCATGCACTACCAGACAGCATTCCAGTAAGAAAGAAGGAATTTTATGCTCTGGAACAGAATCCAGAAGCCCAGAGGCAAGGTGAGGATTTTGCTCAAGGATGAAGGCAAGGGGACCAAGAATTACATGGCACATCCTATTGCTGGAAATATTTGCTGCCCCTGTCCTCGCACCTCCCTGGTGGTAAAATGAGATTCCTTCCAACCCCATGGACAGACTTGGGTTAAGTGGCTTTGGATGCCCTGCCCTGCAGAAGGGTAAAAGTCCCTACTATGGAGTTCTGGGACAGCCACATGGCTTGCTGTAAGCCATCAAAAGTAAGTCAGTCTCCTGCATCACTTCTACGCAAAAGCTTTTAGAACCAGCCATCCCCTCGTTTTTTATTTCTCTTACCAAATGTCTAATGCTATTGGCCTTCTCTGCCAGCCTGGCTCCTGGAGTGAAAATAGCTTGGAACAGAAGCAAAGGGGACAATTGAAAGTTCAGAAAACGGGGCAAAACATGGATCTATAATCTTCATAAAGTCCCAATCTGGACATGGCATGTGGGTGAAAGATGAATCTGTTTTGGGATTGTTTGTTACCACCGCATAATCTAGCCCTCACTGACCCAAATAGCTGTTGAGAACTGACAAGGCAGGGTAATATGGGTGTCAGTGGCAAATTAGAAAAGGTCAAAACCACGGAAGGATAAATCATGACATGAGATGGGAGGCCTGGGTGTCTAAAGAATGGGGGCTAAAAATTGGGACAGATGTGCCTTACCTGTTCAGAGGATGGGCTTTGGCACCAAATCCCACGTCTTGTCCTGGACAAGTTACTTTTGCTCTATAAAATGAGGATAATACCACCTAACTGTAGGGTTGTGTTTGGACTAAGTGAGTTACCTACTTGTGCAATTCGGAGGAGAGGCTCTACAAGTTTGCTATCACTACTATTCTTTCCAACACTCCTACTTTGCAGATGATAATCAAACCAAGTCGCCCAGAGGTTGCAGACTCGCTGGAGATCACACCGCTGCCTGGTAGCAAAGAAGTTTGCCCACTGCTGCCAGCCAAGAGGTGGGCTGGCTCTGAACGCCATGGGTGTGGAAGGCCAACAATAAGCATTTAATTTGCACTTAAGCCAAAACAGTTGTTAGTAAATTAAACATTGATTGTAAAAGGGCCTCCAATTAAGATTCACTAATTATATCACCAGCTCGATTGTCATGCAATTTATATACAATTACCCCAGAACAAATATTTAATTACTTTCCTCTTAATACATTGAACTAATATTGTTCCTCAAGCTGTCGGATAGGAATATGGAAACAATTGAGGTGGAGACCTGAAATCGGAGAACTAATGAGACAGCAGCCACATTGTCCTATCAGTTAGTTTGGCATAGCCCTGGGGTGAAGAGGAGAGGGAAGCCTTTTATGTCTCTGATGGTGGAGCAGCTGTGTGAGACACAGGACCATGGGGCAGCCCTTCAGGAAGTGGTCCAGAGGTCTCACAGCGGGGATGTGACTCAATGGTAGAACACTTGCGTAGTGTGCATGAATCCCTGGGTTCCATCCCTAGTCCTAAGGGCAGCTGGGGTTGGGGGGGACAGTTCTCCTTCCACCTGTTCTTGCCCCCCTCCTTCTCCAGTGACATTGATCCCAGAGGTACTCCCAAGTGCACTGTCTGCACACCAAGCTGGCTTGCAGAAAATTCAACCTGTAATATGAAGCCAGCGGATTGTTGTGGGCAGAAAAGTAACGGCCATGATTCACATGTGAGCATCTGTGACTGAAGGGAGGTGAGAAGTGACGCAGAGGGCACCCATCTGGAGGCTATTGTTGGCAGTTGGTCCAAGTCCGAGATGCTCTGCTCTGGTGGCTGAAGGAAGGTCAGAGGTGGGGCCCCTGGGGGTTCACCCTGCAGGTCTGGCTGGCGTAGGAGAAAGGAACGAGCCAGGGGCAAGAGCTGCGGTGACTGCAGGCAACTGTCTGGCTGACCCTTTGGGATGGGGTATAGGTTATGTCTTTAAGGTGGAAGTCATGTGTACCCAGCAAGCAGCTTTAGCATGGGATTGTCCCCTGACAGTGTCCCTTGTCTACAATGGAGGCACTGAATCCCAAGGTGCCCCAGCTGTGGGTTTGGTTTGGGAGCTATGAAATTTATACTATAGACATTTCATAGACTGATGTAATAGATTAATAGTCTGCAGTATAAAACTTACTACTTACTTAAACCTGTCTGTTCAAGAAAAGCTGTTTGATTCAGACTTCTAGAAGCAGAGAGAAAGGAATAAACTCGAGCCTAGAGGAGAGGGGTGGGACATTGGATATAAATCTTTTCCCTTCAAGTCTCCTGACACGTGGGAGTTTGTTCAGAATCAGCCAGGTTGCTAATTAGTGATATGACTTCAGTCAAGTTCCTTGACCTCTCTGAACCTCTTGCCGCCTCTGTAAAGTGGAAATCATTACAGCACTGGGCAGTCCACCTCTATGCACTTGAGGTACACAGGAGACGCTGAGATGACCCGCGGGCACAACCTGTTAAATGATAGAGAAATGTGCCGAGCGTGTTAGGACTCCATGATCTTTCTCTGAGAAAAGTGCGGCTAGAGAAAAACGAGATTTGAGATGACCAGATCCTTTTACTGACTTTCCCGGCCTAGGTTAGTGCACTTTTTATTGCTGGGGCACAATGCCTGAGGAAAACGCCTTAAAAGAGAGAATTTATTTTGGTTCAGTTTCAGTTCATGGTTGGCTGGCCCCATTTCTCTGGCTCTGGAGTGAGGCAGAATATCACTGTGGAAAGGTGTGGTGGGGGAAGATTTCGGTTTATGGAAACCAGAATGAAGAGAGAAAGACGGGGGCCAGGGACAAGATAGGCCTTCCCAGGGGCAGCTCCCAGTGACCCATTTCTTCCAACTATGCCCCACCACCTACAGTTTCTACCACCTCCCAATAGTAATGGGTCCAATTATAAATCTATTAATGGATGAATTCTATTGATGAGACCAGAGTCCTCATGTTCCATTCACTTCCCAAAAGTCTCGCCCCTGAATATTGCTGCACTGGGGACCAAACCTTTGACACATAAGACTCGGGACATCTTGAATTCAAACCACAACACAGACAGATGTGGAAATTATCACCTCCAGAACTTGGAGCTATTATGGCTTATTTCCCTAGCAGCATTTGCCTCAGAGAAATTCTCTCCCTGCGATTTGATTAAACTGAAAGACAGACAAGGGCATTTTCCATATTGAGTGCCCAAGAGATGCTAAAAACTGAGCCGAGCATTTTAAATGTATTACCCCAGGCTCAGGTAATAGCCCTCTACTTGTGTTAGGAAAATTTGTAAAAAGACTGTGAATTGGAGGAAAAAAGTTAGTGATGAGTGTTGGCTCTGGTACAACCTGCCAAGCTATCCAATTCTGCAGGGGCCTGTGTAGTGCATCGTTTTTGAGCTATTTTACAATTCTAAGTCCGAGAAAACTGATAGTAGTACAAATGATGATCATCCTAGAGATGCAAATCAACTATTTCTGCTGGAAATGCAGCTGAATATTTCTCATTAGTGATTGACCAATTTTGCAGATATTTGTCAATTTATTTCAGTATTCCTGATTGCCTATGTATGTATATCCTTCAAATTCTCCCTTCAACTAGTTGTCACTTCTTACCGGTTCCCTTATTAACCAGTGAGTTGAACCTTTTACATGTAGTTATTTTATGCTTAGATGAGAGTCATGATTTGATGGGGTTTTTAAATTTTTTAATATTACTTACCAGAAAATCAAAGATTTTTCCCATGGTCACAGAAAAAAAAAAAAACTTACGGCTGGAATTTGACCACATGGGTCTGTCTGGTTCTTCTCACTTTGTGGAAGAAAAAATATTATGCCAATTCCTACTGATTCACATATACATCTTTTTTCCCCTGCTTTCTGTGTGTCCTGGAGGACTGGTGGTGGAACTTACACCCATTAATAACCACGTTTTTTGCAGGAAGGAATGTGGGGCTGACTGGTGGAAGAGTCCCACAGATGTGCTCTGGAGAAGGCCTTGGTGTGAGGTGGGAAGGGAAGGGGGTAGTTGGGAGAAATGTCCAGAAATCCAAGCTGAGCCCCTCCCTGAACTCCTTGCCTTTACCACTACCTCCCATTACCTGCCATATCTAGAATGCTCTCTGTAACCATGATGTCAACTGAGGATTAGGGAAATCCCTGTTCCCATTCCAGAGGATCTTGAATTTAGTTCTCAAATTTCCTCATGAAATGCAGTCTCGGTGCATTCTCCTGCTCCCACAGCTGTCACCTTGGATCAGCCTGGATGCTTGGAGCCTCCAGACCTTTGATTTCTCCCTCACTGATTCACCTCCTGTAGCTGCTACTACTACCAAATTAATCCTCCTCGAAGAAACTTGGACACAAATGGCCCTCCCTGGAGGACACTAAAATGCTCAAACTCTTTGCTGAAGGAATAAAAAAGGGCCCTCTGCTCCTTCCCTTGTTGCTTCCTTTATTCACTCAACTAGCATTTTTTATTTCAGGATTAAGTCCCCCTGGCCAACATGGTGAAGCCTTACGTGGTGGGGGCGGACTCCTAGAAGTGATAAGGAAAGTTCTTTCAGAATCGCATCTAAGACTTTTTAAAGTAAATCTTGCAGTTTCTCCTTGCTCAAACACGTACATGATCAGTCTCTAAGCACCTTCCTCCTCCCAAATCTGTACTTGTGATCTGCCTCCTCCATGAGAAAGTGAGCCCCATGTGGGCAGGGGTTTTGTGGTGGGTCAGGGTTGGGGGGGGCCGTCCTGACTTTTTACAATGAGTTGTCAATGAAACAGAGATCCAGAGTCCAGGGTGAGGTCCGGTATTCTCACATACTACTTCAACATCAATTCAGGGAAAATCTATTCAATCATCTTTTATTCTGGGTGAGGAATTGGAGTCCAGGGGCTGATTCTTGTCACTGTAGCTCCCTAGAAATTGATGGAGCCCAGGTTTTGATAAGGAAGTCTCAGTTGTAGCCCCTGCTCACACTAGTGATAAAAGAAAGAAATTTTTCAGATGTCCTAAATAACTTTCTTTTCTTTCCTCCCCTCTCTCCTCCTGCCCTTGTAGCTGTGGCCAAATCAACACAAGACTGCTCTGCATTCCTGAACGCACCTGGAAACCTCTACTTACAATCACAGGCAATCCGCCACCGTGGACATCACGCTTATGAATGAACTTTCTGGACTCTTAACCCCAAACAGCCCAGAACCGCACACACTGCTCCTTAGGGACTTTCCTCCTATTATAACAGAGGTTTAGAAACTGCTTTTGCTAAAAAGCACCAACTCTCCCTCTGGGCCCCATGCTTGGCATCTCTGCCTCCATGTTGTACCTGGCTTCAGATTCCTGCTGAGCTCTGCAGCAGGCCTGTGAATCCTCAAAGGAGTGTTCCTCTGAAAACGGCTACTGCAAGGTTTAATTAGCCCTAGCTTTCCAATTTCGTCTCCCTTCGAGACTGGGGACACCAAGGGAAGAATAATGAAGGCATCTGAAGGTTTACAGGGACATGCAAGACTAGTTTTTACAACATCCTGTTCAAGACTTCTGAAGTGGTGCCTTGACGTCTCCAATCGCTGCCCTACACCTTCCAGAGAAGCCTCCAGACATATTGCCCACCATGAGACTGTCCTCATAAGCAGGAGCGAGTATCTTGCAGCAACTGAACTGCACCCTCCCAGGATCACAGGTCTGGTAGATGAACACTGTGCATCCTGAGAAGAAGATGCAGATGGAGATTGCTCCCTCAAGTGACCAGGACTTCCCCTGAGATGCCCGGAAGAACCAGAACTGAGATATTGACCAACCAAACCAAATGTGGCCAAGAAGGCTTAATTATGCATACTTCTCACCTTGTGCCAATTCTTCCTGTATTTAACCCTAAAGTTCCTGTAAGTCTGTCAAACACAGGGCTGAGACTCTTGATCTCACTTTGCCTCCCCAATATGGCCTTATTGATTAAAGCTCCTCTCCTGCTTCTCACCATTACCTTTTCTATTTGGTTTTGGGGACAAATGCCTAGATCTGATCTACTGGAACCCCCAGAGTCAGACCTCTGGCCTAGGACTCCACCAACACTGTCCCAAAATATCCCGCTTTGCTGTTATCGAGAGTCAGTGTGGGTCCATGCAAACACTTCATGGTTTTCTCCCCCAAATTTTCATTCTAAAAATGTTCTTGGCACATGAGTCCAATAGGCCCGTTTCTCACAAGTATCTAGTCCTGCTGCTGGTGGCTACAGAACTTGACCTGGGACCTGGTCCTCTTCCAGCTAGCATCTGAAATGGCTCCCAAATTCTTATTTCAAAGAAGTCCCTATCTCAAGAGTCTTGAGTTTATTGTTGGTTGGGCAAGAGACAGCCACGTGGACCAGTTCAGATGTCCAGCAGGGCAGGGGGTGAAGATCGCTGAGAGCCACAGCCACCTGGGAGTTGGAGTTCAGAGGTGAAGGGGCTTCATGTGGGCAGAAAGGAGTAGCGGGCTGCCTCTGTGGGAGCTGGGGTTCAGATGAGAGGGCCAGGAGAAGATGAGCTCAGAGCCGGAACCAGTGAGGTGGGCTGAGGTCACACAGAGAGGAAGGGACATGCTGGGAACGAAGGGGTTGGCTGTTCATACATTCCATATGTACTGTGTGTGGGAGGAAAAAATCATGTTCTCTTTATCATTTTGAGTTATTAGCTGGGTCCCTTGTAACAAGACAGGTTAGCAAGAGAAAAACACCCTGGGAGTTCATTGCCAGGATTACCTCCTGTATGCAGGAGAAGATACCTGGAGCAAGCAGTAAATCTCAAGTGGGTGACTCGGAAATTCAGACTTACACACTGTTTACTGAAACAAGGGCAGGCAAAGAGAAGGTCATAACACAGAAAAGCACTAAACAAGAATAAGGCTTGTTACTTGGGTTGAAGTTTTATCTTCTCCATTAATAAGTTGGAATTTTTATTTATTCATTTACCTGTCATCCTCTTCCAGGCTGATGGGGAAACACCCTCATAAATGCAGATTCTATTTATAAATAAATGTTTATTTCTATCCTATTTATAAACATTCATTTCTCTTGTCAAAAGATAATTCCCACTTCATTTTCAGTTTCTCTTCGATCTGCTGTTTCTCAAAATAACTAGCTCAAAATAATCCTTTGGCCATAGAGGCACATGTTGGGGTGTACCTTCTGTTCTTCTGCACTGCTGTATTCCAGATCCATACCAGGGTCTGATCAAGCTCTTGAAACATGATCAAGACATAGCAATGTGTCCTCCAGGGACCTGTAATCTAAAGAGGGAGACGTGCGTGTAGAGGCAGAATGTGGAAGAAATATTTGAGTTCAGTCGGCACAAAAACACAAGCAATGAGTTCAATGGGGGCTGGAGAGGGAGTGGCCCAGGTAGTGGTTCAGAATGGCATCCCCCAAGGGGCTTGCCTTGAGCTGAATCTTGAGTGACTGGGGTTTGCTGGGAGTTTGGGCATGCAGGAGAGAGCGCCAGGTAGAGCAAACAGTCGCCGTGGGCTGAAGTCCTCCAGTGCAAGATGGGCTGGTTACAGGCCCAGGGAGGTAGCCGTCCACTTATACCCAATGGGGCTGCAGAGGAAGGAAGCGCAAGTCAGCAGGCAGGAAGGGCTGGGAGAGGCCACGCAATACAGAGTCTGAGCCCTCGGCTGAGGGATACAGACCTCATTCCACCGCAAACTCCATCTCTGAAAGACGAGATGGCCAACATTTGAGGCTTTGAACTCTGCCATTGTAGTTTACTGGAAAGAAGCCAGAGACATTGTTTCAATAAACGGGGGGTGGCTGCATTCCAGTCGTACTTCATTATTTACAAAACCAACCAGCAGGCTGGACTTAGTCCCCAGCCACACGGTAGTTTGCCTGCCCCTGTCATAGACAGTGGCCAGCCCTGAGCAGAGTTTGGCACAGGAGAGTATCCAGAGATTTATGCAGCCATTATGTGCAAAGTAGATTGAAACGGGAGACTCGATGCGATCCTGATGAGACGGCCCCGCTGTGAATTTACAAGTCGGAGTAGAACGGCAGCCATAGAAGATGAGAAGCCACACAAAGCCATCTTGTACAGAGTAAAAGGCCCAGCAGCTAAACAAATGCAGGAGACAAAGAGTTAAAAGTGGATCCCAGATCTGAGCCTGGGCGGGAGAGAGGAAAACGGCCACTTTAGGATTTGATTTTAGGCAGTACCTGCTGCTCTCTAACAGAGACATCGATAAAGGTATTCATCAGGAATTGCAAAACAAATCAGAAATTACTTCCATGTTACAGCAAAGGCAGAAATTCATTCCTAGATGCAAATATTACTTGCAGGTGGAGGGAAGGGGTTGGGTGGTGGTGGGAACGGGGAGAAGAGATAGCTTCCAAATAAGCCTTTTGCTAACTTGAAGGGAAATGGATACATCTGGAAAATTCAAAACTGTTTGCATAAACAAGTGCGGCTGTTCAGGCTCTGTTTCCCAAACCCCAGGTGTTACATAAGATAATGTTGCTAAAATGTTTGGGACTTAGGGAGAGAGATTGTATAAACATGTGGTTTTACTATAGCTCATAAAAGATGATTGTGTAGAAACCTTAGAAAAATTGAAAGTCGGCACAGTATATAAATGAATGGCTTTCCTTCCTGTTTTATCACAAAGCCTTGCTCAAGGCTTCAGGGTGTGATTACAGGTGGGTGTCGAGGGGCCAGGCCAACATACTAGCATTTAACAAGTTGCCTCCATCTTTCTACTGGAGTCTGTGACTCTGTGGTTGGGGGGGAAATGGGGAGGAAAATGCAGTTCCATGTAGGTTTGTGTCCGTGGTACTCTGAGCCAGGAATAGGAAGAAAAATGACTGTCTAGTAACCGGTAGAGGTGTAAGGAGTTGTTCTGTTCAGGTAGCTGAGACTGCAAAAATTCCAGAAAACTTGACCTAAACATCTCTTCAGTATTTTCCATTTTCTTGAGCAAAATGAAATGTGAATAGACCTGTTTTTAGCAGCTTGTTTATATTTGCCCACGAGGGGACAGAACGACAGTGCGGAGAGCTTGTGTGCTCTCGAATATCCTGGAAAATCTGGCAAGAAGAAAATAGAACAGGAGGGTAGGAAAGCGTTCGTTTTGTGGGATTCTGCAGACTTCTTTCCTGGTATTTCTCTGGTGCCGTTTTGTGGTTTCTTCTCCCATAAGATCCAGCTCTGTGCAGTCCCTGGGTATAGGAGCGACGGGATGAGAAAATGATCAAGGCAATGCCTCTGAGGCCACTTGGAAATCATTCAGTGGAAGAATCCTCTTCCCACCAGGGAGCCTGTGTTGCATGGAAAATAGGCTTGGGAAATAGGTGGCCGGGGGTTCAAATCCTGTGTCTGCCACTTGCTGGATGTCGGGTCTCAGGCTACTCGCCTTAACCTCTTGGAACCCCCGTTGTGCATGGGTTAAGTGAGGATGCAAAGATCTCTCGACTTTTAAACACTAAACTACGACACCCAGATCGTGCCCACTCGGTACGCATTAACCAGTCAGAAGATCATTGCCGACAAGAGCCAGAGCTGACCAGAGGCCAGGTTCCACCCAGGTTTCCACTTCATGGTCTCAGAATGGCTTTGAGGTGTTTGGAGCCATGTAGTGAAAACCGTCTGTTCGTTTGCATGTCCTAACAGACTCCATGTGGTGTCTGGGCATGGTGGAGCACACAAAAGGATATCAGTCACACGGTGTGCAGGCTGAGCACAAGCCTCTGTATGGAGAGGTGCAGGGGAGGCAGATGGGCAAGGCCCAACAGAGGGAACATAAGCCATTCTTTAGCTTTGAAGATTCTGCCCCTTGCTGGCTGAGTACCCATGAGCAAATCAGATGACCTACTGGAGTCTGTGTCCCTGTCATCGGCAGGCTAACGTAAGTGATAGTTTGGAGGTTGCTAGGAAGAATAAAGGAAATAACATGAAAATGCATGTAGCTAAGTGCTGATCTGGGTTTGATGGTTATGATGAGCCAGGTGGAGCCCAGAAGTTCATTTCCCTTCTAACCTTCACTTGGCAAATCCTGCAGCTGGAGCTCTGGGGTGGGAAGGCAACGGCTAAGTGTGCCAGGAGAGCAGGATCTGTCTTTAGGCTCAGAGGTCTACCTCAAGCTTCGGCAGATGTGAGTTATACTGCCAGTCAGTTCACGGAAAAGAATGCAATTAACAGGTCAGAGAACACCAATATCAACAAGAAACCTAGCTGGTCATTTCCTTTGTGCTCTCAGACCCACTTTGACCCTCTGCATCCTCCTCTGCCTGCTGCTCTTTGCCCTCAGGCTTCATCTAGGTGGCAGTAGGTGGCAGCCACCAGCAGGAGGGCAGAGAATAAATACCCCCCTATCCAAGTCTCTGTGGGTTGGAAATTTAAGCCTCTCAAAGACCACAGCTGCCGTGACAGACAGCCTTTTCCCTAGAGCTACGATCTGCAGTTCTGCCCCTTTGCTCCATTGGGCCCAGGGGAGGTGACAGCATCCTGTCACTGCAGCATACCTTACTCTACCATTCTAAGTGGTTCCTCTGTGGATATCCCCACCTGTATCTCCCCACCTGGATCTCCTTTCCGTTATGAGTCAGGTACCTTTTAAACTACAGAAGAGAAGTTAGGAAATAAAAGAGATCATGTGACCAGAAAGGGAGGCTGGGAGAGAAGAGCTTGGAACAGCAGGCAAGTGGGACCTGGTAGAACTCATTTTAAGGACCTTTCTGCATGCAAGTAGGAAGCGATCATTCTGAGTGTCAGAAGTGAGGTCGGATGGAATGGAGAGAGTAGACTCCATGATGAATTGGCTTTTTCAGGAGCCAGGTGAAGGGGAGGGAAAGCTCTGGTTTGGACATGAGTGAGAAGAAGGGCAGGAGCTAAGAGCTCAGATAGCCTCCTTGATTGAATACAAAGAGTGAAGTCAGCTTCAAGCCCTGGCTCCTCTCCTGTAACTTCGTCTTAGCTACCTGGCACCCTGTGAGTCCCTCCTAGCTTAGGACACATTGCATTCTGGAGGACAAATGGCCCACTATGCAGAGGTACACAGTAGGGAAGTAAAGAGAGAAGAGCCCAAAGTTTTTTGAAAACCTGAGTCCCAAGACTGGGGTTGTGGCTCGGGGACAGAGCACTTGCCTCGAATATGTGAGGCACTGGGTTTGATCCTTCACACCACATAAAAATAAACAAAATAAAGATACTGTGCCCATGCATAGCTAAAAAGAATTCAAAAAAAAAAAAAAGAAGAAAACCTGAGTCCCAACAGAGTCAGCAAGCCAACTGGGAAGGGACTTTAGACATTTTTCCAGAGGGCATGGGGGTCCCCGGGACTTTGGTCTCTCACATGCTTTGTGGCCAATTTGTTTGAGCAGCATGGCCCTAGGAAAGGGATTGCCTGGGATTCGGAGGAAGAGTGTGCGTGGAGTAGAGGGCTAAGGAATAGCCCAGACCTGGAATTTAATGGCGTGTTTTCAGGCAAGCAAAACAGTGGCTGGATTTTCATGGAGAACCTTAGTCATTTTACCGGAGACAGATTATCTACTAAACTACTCCCACCTCCACCATGTCTTTAGACTCCTTGTCGTGCAGCACAAGGGACCCACACTCCTCTCTCCTAATAGTGAGCACACATACTGGTATGTATATGTGTGTGTCCGTCATCTCAGCAAGACTAGGTGCTCCACAGGGACCAGGTCTACCTGGCCTCATTGCAAAATCCACAACTAGGGTCTTGCCCTGACTTCAGGGAGCCCCAGCCTGAGGGGCAAGACATAGCCCAGTCCTTAGGGAACCAGTCTGGCATGGGATGGGATCCTGCATTGCAGAAATGCTGATTTTTGTTAAGGTTGGAAACTGCAAAGGGTCATTCTGGAGACCAGTGCTGGAAATGTTGACGGGGATCCATCAATGCCCCAAGTCCTCATTAGTGCATTGTGGAGTCAAAGTTTGCAGGGAGCCATATGGCCCTCAGAAGGGCTTTCTCTGTGCTCAGAGAGCCCATGCCAAGACCTGACGCCTGTCAGCCTAAGCTGCTCGCAGATGTTCAGCTCACAGGCTGATCATTTTGCACGGTCAGTTTGCAATATGGGCTCTCCGCAGACTGCCAACCATGTCTAATTCTGTAATCTATGTATCATGCTCAAGTTGGAAAAAACAAGCCAAGGGCTAAAGGTCACGGGGCCAGTGCCCAGCTAGCCAAGAAGTAAAGGAGGGGTGTGGGAGAGGGATCATGGTCCATTAATGTGACAGGGCAGGTAGGCGATAGCATGGCTGGGTACAGGTCGGGGTCCTGGTGCCAAGAGCAGTGCATTCCCAACTCTGCAGCTGCTAGAAATGCCTGGCCTAGAGTGGTCTGGCAGGTTTGTGAAGGCCATCCTACACAAGGGCACAGGGAAGGCAGAAGAGAGACCCAGCTGAACATTTGGAGTCTCATTGCCTTGGAGACCCACACCTCCAACCAGCACACACACTGAATCCATCTCTCCCACATAAAGCATGGCAACCTGCCCCTCCTGGCCTCCGACTCCTTCCTCGTGATAGAGGTAAGGCAGAGGAGATCCCCAGGGTTGGGGGCAAGCAGGGGCAGTAGAGGATAGAACTACTCTGGAGTCGGGGTTACCCAGGCCTACTAAGCCAGGCTGGAGCCCATGATAGGGCTACGGTCACTCCAGCGCACATGTGCAATTCCTGATTCCCTGGTACAGATGAGCAGCCTCCAGGATTCGGTCGGAGCTTCCTTTTCTACCTCCACAGAGGATCCACCCACAGAGGATTGTGTGCTGGGCTGCAGGTCACCACTGGGTGCCCTCTGGCTAGGGTGTTTGCTTTATCCTTATAGCTCCCTATTGTCACCAGAGCAGGGTGCTCAATAAATACTTGGGGAACTCTTGGGACAAGAGGCCAGATTGTCCCTTAGAGAAATCTGCTTTTGACTGAGGGACAGAACTTTCTCCTTGCCTGGGAGGGGAAGGGGCTAGAGACAAAGGGTCGGCCTTTATTTTTTTTGAAGCATCTTTTGGAACTGGAAGCTGTAATTGAAGCCTCCTTTACTTGCTTTGCACACTGGGTGCTGATATCCTCGCACCTTGTCACAACGCTCCAGGGGTCTGTGATCCGGAGGGGGCTGCTGGAAAAACCCTCTGGGCATGTAAGGGGCCCAGCTAGAGGAAGTGACTCTAAGAATGATGCTTCTCCCAAGCTAGGGGTGGTTCTGGGGGTGCAGATGAGCACCAGGTGGGACAAACCTAGGGATGGTCCCTGAGCTGCCTGCTCAGGACTAGGAGTGGTCTGTCAAGAAATTCCAGGGACCATGTGCTACAGAGACCAGAAATGCATCCTCCTTCCCTGCTACCAAGTCGGGGGTTAGAGGGAAGATTCTGGAAAGTGCTGGAAATATGGGCTCAAATTCCAGCTCTTGATGTGATTCCTTGATTATTATTATTTTATTTATTTATTTCTTTGTGAGATCAAAGAACAGAAGTTGGGACTCCCGGAATGTCCTCTGTTTTCTTGGATGTCACATCTGTGGGCCTCAGCTTTCTTGGGGAGCAGATTCTAAGATGGAGACTGGGGGCAAGAGGCTCCTGGGAAAATACCTGGGGAAGGGATGGGGCAGAAGCAGGGCTGGGCAGAGGGAGGAGCTGGGCTGCCATGTAGTTTAAATGGACATTCTGGCCAAGCCCTTGGGGAGATAGGAAGACGGGAATGGTCTGGAGAAATCTGTCCCCACAGGCCTCTGTCATGGGAGGTGGGCTGCTCTGGGAGGGAGGCCACCTTGGGTAAGACGCTCTTTTGCTGAGGCAACCCTCAAGGGGCTCCTCACAGAGCCACCCCACTGGTAGAAAAGGAAGCTTGCATAACTTAGGAGGGGCATGTGAGGATTGAATCCAATGTCACACATGAGTGTACACTCAAGTCTGAAGTAATGCAGAAACGTCAGGTGGTCTTGGGCTCTGCGGCTGGTCTGCTCTGGGCAGCTCACGTTGGAGTATTGATGGGAATAGGAACCAGGGAGAGGAGTTCCAATTGTCTCTGGGGTTCCCTGGGGGACCTCAGAAGGGAGGTGTGTGGCATGCAGACCTATTTCTCCTGGCCCTGTTGGCATGTCTCCTGGTGGGACAGTTCTCCCCCAGTCCAGCAGAGCTCAGCACCCTGCAAAAGAAAGAACATTTTATGACGGGGCTCTGTGGCTGCTCATGAGAGTACCACTCCCCTCCTCCTCCAGACCCTCGTGTTTGGCATCGGGAAAGATAGTCCCACAGCGCTTTGGGGTGAGGTGCTACAATATTTGCATAATAAGGCGCCACCCACTTGATCAGTGAAGTGGTGTAAGCTTTGGACTTGGGCACACGGTTGTCTTTAATCCTCTGCCAACACTGTGGCTCTGGGCAACTGCTCTCTACTTCAGTTTCTTCATTGGAAAAATGAGACTAAGAATAGAATGAAATGACCTGGTGCATATAAAATGCCTATATGCAGGGCATTTGGAAAATTCTAGATCCCCTCCCACCTTCCCTCTTCTCTGTTGGAAGACAGCAGGGGCAGCAGCCTGAAGATGAGGATTAGGGAGCCTTTCCTTCCAAGGCTACTTACAGTGGCTGCCCACCCCTCTGTCCTCTCATCTCTGTTGTGTCATGTTCCAGGGATCAGCCTGTCTCTCATGGCTCCCAGCCTATTGCTGGGCCTGGGACAGAAGGAGGCAACTCAGAGTGTGGTAGTCCAGGAGGGGGACTTTCCCATGGGTATGGGGGCCAGCTTACTCAAGAGGCAGCACAAGAGGAAACCTGGCTGCTGAGTCTATGAAGCAGGTTGGGCAAGAACTGGTTGACTGACACCTGGAGAGATGAAGTGAACAGGAGCTTCGAGATGGAATCTGTTTCCTTTCCCATGGACCCCTGTGCGTTCCTGAAATTCCCAGCCCCCACTTCGTGTCAAAGGCAGCTTCTCCCCAGCCTGGGCCACTGGACTGGAGACGGGCAGGTCAGGAGCTCACTCAGTAGGGACAATTGGGGAAGAAGTCTTTAATAGATTCCCAGCCTGCCACAGCGGACCCAGCACAGGCTTTCAACAGGATCTGACGTGTGGACCTTATTAAGGCCTGGTCAAGATGGCATGGGGCCATACAGGAAGCTGAAACTGAATGATGACAGGGAAAACCTATTTTGCTGCTCAGGGTGAGGCAGGGGGATGGCATTGGGGGAACAACCCTTGATTTTCCCCCTCAACAAGAAAGGGACTCTTAGCTGAGTGACAAGTCGGCTCCTACCTGTCTCTATGCCCAGGTTGTGGAGGTGTAAGGGACACAGTGGGTATGTATTTAGGTACTGGGAGAGAAGCGCATCTGGCTATGACGGGGAACCTCATGTAGGATGGCTAAGGAGCATGTACAATAGCAACTCAGAAATGCACAGATGAGACCAAACACCAAGAAAAAGACCCAATATTTTAATGATAAAAGAAACAATAAAACAGTACTACCCAACCCAAATGCCTAATTTTCAACATTAGGAACAAGCGGGTAGTGTCAAGAAAGCTGGTGACGGAAATAGACAGCAGCCTGACCCTCACGAGGATTCGAAGATATTTTAGCATTGACAAAGTCGTCAAGGTGACGCCAGCTAATATGCTGTTTCCATATGAAGCCTCAAAGGCTTGTCATTCTTAGGTGGAAATCCTCTCTCCACCTCTTTCGAGCAAGCATTCCCAGTGTTTGCTTTTACATGTATGCAATGTGAATTTCTGGTTCCCTTCCTACACTGGAACCTCCTGAGTGCAGGAATTAAGCCTCATCTAGCTCCTTCTTTCATACACCATCTGGCAGAGTCCCCTGAAGTGAATATAAAAAGGACTAAAGGGTTTGGGGTGAGGGGTGGGGGTGGGGAACCACAGGCCAAGCTTGTAGTACTGCAGGGGGCCTATAGAGGGTGCTGCTAGTGCCCCACCACCTGCCAGGTGTGGCTGGTAGCAATAAGCCCCATCCTTCAAGACTGATCTAGAAGTTGACCAGCAAAGCGGGCCTTGGCTGGAGGAGGCTGTTTTCTCTACCCACTACCAGAATTCTGCCAATAACTGACACGGGGGACACAAAAGGGCTGGTCTCAAGCTGGGTCCAACTCTGTGCAATTTGTGCTCCAGATCTCCCCATGGATCGGGCTGAAGTGAGGCTCCACCTCCACTGAGCTCCATCCTTCTTGGCCTCTCCATTCCTCTGAGTGTGCACCAGTACATCATTTAGACAGAACTTTTCCTAGGCTCTGCTCCTTGGGTGCTGTTTTGGTCAGCTTTATCACTGCCATGACCAAAAGACCTGACGAGAATAATCTTAGAGGAGGAAATAAATTTGTCGGTTCCTGGTTCCAGAAATGTCTATAGATTGCTGATTGCATAGCTCTGGGCCGAACATCACAACAGAACATCACGGCAGAAGAGTGTGATAGAGGAAAGTGACATAGACATGGCACCAGGAAACCAAAAGTTCCCCTCCCACGGACAAAACGTAAAACCCAAGAGCATGTCCCCATGGACCCACCTCCTCCGGCCACACCCTACCTGCCTGCAGTCACCACCCTGTGGATTAACACACTGATTAGGTCAAGGCTCTTATAACCCAAACACTTCACCTCTAAACTTTCTTGCATTCTCACACTCATGAGGTTTTGGGGGACACTCACATCTAAACCACAACAGGCGCCCATGTGGGAGGTGATCACAAGTGCACAGGCACTGTGAAAACTGCCCAGTTGTGGCAACCCTGCAGACAAGGAGGTGTGTAAAGTGGGTTATTGGAAAACCAGGGCAGACGGCTTGCAAGGGAGTGGGGATGTGGGGGAGGGGAGGGCAGGGAGCCCGTAGGAAGGAGCACTTCTGAGCAGGTCAGCCTCGTGGACCGCCAGCATCAATCCTGCTGGGAACTGAATTGCTGAAAGAATAGACCTATAAATTGTCCACCTGGAGGGGCAAGAAGCTGTGGCAGGTACCCACCTACTCCAGCCCCTGTAAGGCAGAGAGGCGGAAAGCCGTGAGTGGCCAGCAGAACTCTTCACAAGTGACCTCCTGGGGAGGCCAGAGGATATGGTTGGGGACACCAAGAGCCCATTAAAACCAAAGCTATAGCTCAAAACCCTGCTAACCTGACCCCTGGGTATCTTCAGGAGCATTGCCCCAGTGTGAACTCATGGCTTGACTCCTCATCACCCAACCCCAAACTACTACTACTTCCACTTCATTTTCTGTTCTGGTCTTTTTGTTTTTTGTTTCTAGGGCTCTAACCTATGGACGTCTGATTCATGCCAGGCAAGTCCTCGGCTACCATGATACATCCCCAGATCCCTGTTGTAGGCTTTTGAATAACCATCCAGCCTGTCCCCACCATCCCCCTGAATCATGAGGCGCACTGTTCTCTTCCTGTCCTCTGTTCACGGTCATCTTTGAGCATGCCTAAGAGGCTTTCCGCCTTCCTTGCCTGGTGGCTTATGGCTTGTCACCCAGAGTGTCTCTGCTATTTATTGTCATCATTTTGCTTCTAGGTACATATCTCCTCCTTCCTTGACAAGATATTTTTGCCTATCAAACGGCCTGGCCTGGTAACTGGGGAAAAGACAGTGCCGAACCCCAGCTTCTGCCTTCCCGAGTCTCTACCCAGAGGAACCATTTCTTGGAGAAATAAGAAGCCCTTACCCTGAGAGGCTGAGGTTTTTGTTGGGTACCTCAACCCTTCGCTTTCTGAGGCTCCCCGGGAGAAATTTCTCTACTTATGGAGCCAATACTTGCCGTGTTCCTCTCAGGCAGCTGGGATCCTTTTATCTCTCAGGTTCTGGGAATCAAGTGATGAATCTACTACTGAGTATTAGAAAGTCAAATTCCTGGCCTATCTTGGGTACATGTAAAAGACCTTCCTGTCCCAAGGTGAACTTTTTTCATGACTTCATATAATCGTTCCTATTTTGCTTTGCTATTTATCTTTTTCTTCTATATTTAAGATTTTAAAAGCTGTATGCATTCATCCAACCTGCCTTCAATCCCTTTGAAACAAAAAAATACTGACCCACATATCAGAATGCAGATGTGTTTACATATCATCTTCTCCCCCTGCCGTCTCGCTGTCCCTGTCTGGTCCTTAGGTGTTGCTATTCTTTACTATTAAATAGCCACCCGGATCATAGGGAGATTCCTGCTTCTGGTCATGAGTCCCGATCCACGCTCTACAGAACTTCTTGGAGGATCTTCCTCTCGGCTCATCCTACAGGGTCACCCTTCTCAAAGTCGCCAACAGTTCCCTCAATGTCTGGGGATAAACTGAACCCTTCTCTTGTGTGACAGAAGAGGCTCTCCCTCCACAACACAGGGCCCCTGCCTACCGCTCTGTTCTGCCTCATTCTTTTACCCTCCCCCAATATACCCCATCTGACGTCCCAGAAACCCTGAAACCTCTAGAACCTCTTCCCCCTGCTCTGCTTCCTGATGCCCTGTCCTCCTGTTCATCCTCTGAGGCTAGGCTCAAAATACCTCCTCTGTGAAGCCTTCCCAGGTGCCCCAGGTAGGCTGTGGTGCTCTACCTCTATGACAACCAGGACACAATATATCGCCAGGCAAAGTGTGAGGACACTCGGGCCCCAAGGCTTGCATTGAGAACTGAAGATGGAAACACTTGGCCGGCAGAGTAGGAAGTGGGCTCAGTACAGGCAGACGGCCACGCTTTCCCCCTGCAGCCCTCTGCAGAAAGGGTTGGTTAAGGGTGTGATTTGAATGCAGGGGACATGAACTGCAAAAACCCACCGTAAAGGGGAATCTCCGTGCCATTTTAACAGCACCCATGAGGAGGAACAAGGGTGTCTGTGCACTCGTTCCCATGAACTGCCACAGCCTCTCTGTCCAGCTAGGAGACAGGACATTAAACAACTTCATCCTCCATCAGATAGTTTCTGTGTTGGTTATTTGTCACCGAGATAAAAAAGCTGAGAGAACCACTCTAAGGAGGGAAGATTTATTTTGGCTCAGTTTCCGAGGTTTTAGTCCATGATCAGCTGCTTTGGGCCTGAAATGAAATGAGGCAGAACATCATGACAGAAGAGGGTGTTGGAGGAAAGTCGCTCAGTTCTGGCAGCTAGGAGGGAGAGGGAAGGAGGTGGAGAGGGAGGAAGGGACCAGGAACAACATTAGGGCTTCCAGAGCATGCACTGTAACACAGGTGCCCGGCCTTGGCTGTACCTTGGAATCACCAGGGGAGCCTCAGAACAGGGCACATTCCCAGGGCTGAGGCCCACTGCTTTGGGGGTGTGTTTTCAACCCTGAAGGTTTTTAGAAGAGGTAGAGAAACAAAATAGGGGACCTGCCTCCTCAAACTAGGTCCCATCTCCTGGGGTATCCACCACCCCTCAATAGTTCCTTCAGGTTATTAATCCATGGAATGGACTAATCATCTGAGGTTAGAGCCCTAATGATCCAATTATTACCTCTCAACTTTGCTGCATTGAGAACCAAGTCTTCAACACTTCAACACAGGAGTCTTTGGGGACACTCCAACCTCAAACCATGACAGCTTCAGTGTGATGGACCTGAAATATTGACTGGGTAACACTGATGCTCTTGAGGCAGTAAATATCCACTTGCCTTTCAACAGTGATTCTCAAAGTGCGGTCCTTGAACCAGCCACATCAGCATCACCTGGAACTTGTGGTAAGTGCCAATTCTTCTTCCTTGTCACAAACATAGGAGGCAGGACCTCTAGGGATGAGACTCGGCATGCTGTACCCAGCCCTCAGTGACTCTCATGCACTGAGTAACATACAAGTGCTCGGCCTTGGCTGCACCTTAGAATTGCCAGGGGAGCCTCAGAATAGGGCACATTCCCAGGGCTGAGGCCCACTGCTTTGGAAGGGGCGGTGTCTTGTCAACCCTGAAGGTTCTTAGAGGAGGTAGTGAAATAAATCAAATCTATGGCATGAGTGCTTTTTGGATTAATTAAGAAATACATCTTGCAAAAAATAGGGAATGGGTTCTTGAAAATAGGATATCTTAAGGAATCTCACAAATCTCTTTAAAATTCCCATTTGATGTTTTAGAACTTGTCTATTAAGCAGAACTGCAGTTATGGCATCGTCTAATGAGCATTCATGAACCCCCTGCCTCCCTTCAGCAACGGCCTGCCCATGGATAATCCTTCCCCATCCTGATCTGCTTCTCTCCTCCCATTTAATCTATAAGAAAATTGTACATCATAGTGATATAATCACACATGTCATATATAATTTCCTTAGCAAGAATCAAGGGTTTGTTCAGTGTTCAAATTTTTCATCTCATGAATGTTATGATATTGTTTTGTTTCTTGATTCAAGTAAATAAGGTCATTGGGGTAAGATTAGTAGTTTCTTCAGGTATTTAATACCTGGATCACTGGTTTATATTTTTAAAACATTCCTTGTAATGTATTTGTTAAAGAAACCAATTGAAAATTTGAGATTTTTAAAGTTGAGAGTGGCAAAATCAATCGATTCACTAGAGTTGTTTTAAATACCTAAAGGATTTCTTAGTGTTAAGGCCTTCGTATACATAAGGGAAACTCAATTGATGATTGCTACTATTGCAGAGAGACATGGCCAAGTTCGTCCCCCTTCCCAGAGCAGTCCACACCCCAGTGCCCTATGATGGAGTCGGGGGGAACTCCTCTGAAGTGCCGGCACTCCCATGGCTTCCTTGGCCTATATTACAGCTTAGCCTCTCCCTTTGCCTTCTCCGGCTTCTTCCCCTCCCTGCAGTGCATGTCCAACTACCAGGGCTCCCCTAAATAAACATCTTGCCTACTAAATTCTATCTCAAACCCACTTTCTGGGACACCAAATTGCCACAGCACCTGACCCTAGATAGAGTATGAGAATTATTTCCAGATTAAAAAGGAAAATCTAATCAAGTATGCTAGTCAGCCTTCTGTTACTGTAACAAATAACTGAAGGTAATCAAATTAAGAAGAGGAAAGGTTTACTTTGACTTTCAGAAATTGCAGGTCATTGATTGAATGACTCATTGCTTTGGGGCCTATGGCAAGGCAAAACATCATGGCAGGGTGCCGCAGTCTCTGGCTGGGCACAAATCACGAGTCTCCACACAGCTTGTAGATTCAAACAGCAATTCTTTATTCCCGAACTCACACCGGCCATCTACAAACACGCTCTGGGGGAATCCACGTTCTCTGCCCAAATCCACTTCTCCCAAAATCACTCTCTGCCCAAATCCACACCGCATGGGCTTCTGTCTCCCAAATATACTGTCTGACCCTAAGCACTCAAGAGGAACTCAGCAGCAGGATACGCCCTATTCTAAAGGGGGAACACCCTAATCTCCTATTATGCTAAACTGCCCTATTCTAAAGGGGGAACACCCTAATCTCCTATTATGCTAAACCGCCCTATTCCAAAGGGGGAACACCCTAAACATGGATCCTGCCCTGGTCCTTGAGCAAGGTCACCTTTCAGAAGTCCTTCCACTAGACAGCATGGGAGTAAGCTGGCAAGGAATTTGTCATACCTACTTGGCTGATGGCTCCCAGCAGCAGGGCACATGCAGTGAAGCCCAGGAAGCTATTCAGCTTATGACCAGTGAAAAAGAGTAGGTCCCACAGTTACCTTCCAGGGCATACCCCTAATGATCAGAAGACCTGGGCCCCAGCTCTTCATGTTTCCATAGCCTATGTGGTGAATAAACATTTAACATGTGGGTCCTTGGGGGACATTTCAGATGCAAACTGTACCAAAGTGTAAGGTTTATGGGTCCAACATGCATCCTAAAATTGCCTCCAGCAATCTCTGGCCAGGTCTTAGTCATTTGGGGGTGCTGTCACACATACTTGTTTGGGCACAGGGGCCGGTACAACCGGAGGATGGGAAGGCAGCCTTTGTGGCTTGCAGCACTATGGGTTTGCATTGACTCCCCCTGTTCCTTTCTGGCCTGTTTATGATCTGACTGCTTTAACAAGTATACCACAGGCTGTGGCTTAAGCAAAAACATTTATTTCTCACGGTTCTGGAAGCCAGGAAGTCCAAAATCAAAGTGCCAGGACATATGATGTCTGGGGAGGGCCCGCTTCCTAGTTTGCAGATGACCCTCTCCTGTGTCCTGGCTTGGTGGAGAGCAGAGAGTGCCTGTGGAGGGCGCTGATCCCACTCAGGAGGGCTCCGATCTCGGGACCAATCACCTCCAGAGTGCCCCACCTCCCACTACGTCACAGGGGGGTTAGGTTTCAACATATATATTTGGTGAACACAGTTGATCACACAGCACCTCCCAACCCCCTGGCCTCTTACCTGGTGTCAACATGAGATATGCACGCCTTTAAACTCAGATTAACTCTAAACCTGGATTTCAGTAACTCACCCTCTCTGACTCTGGGCCTGTTCATTCTCCAGGCTCTATCTGAAACCAGTTTGAGTCTTGAGCATTGCAAGTCCAAGATGATGGTCCTGGCAGATGCAGGGTATTGAAGACCCACTTTCTGATTCATACATGGTGACTTCTTGCGTATGCAAGAGGTGAGACTGCTCTCTGGGGCCCCTGTTATCAAGGCACTAATCCCACGGGGGTGATGCTCTGCCCACACAATCTAACCACTTCCTGTCCACCTCCCATTATCACATTGGTGAAGAGGCTCAATGCAAGAATTCTGGAGGGTTACAAACCTTCAGATTCACCATGAGAAACCTGTACGATAGCAGGCAAACATATCTTTGTTAAATGGATAAATAAAGAGAAATTTATGAAACTCAAGCAAACCAAAAAGACTTCTGAAAGTGTAGAAGAATTCTTAAAGTGGCCAAGAAGGAAAGAAAAAGCATTTTAAAAAGCTGGCAGCATTGCAACAAATTTGGGCCTCTCTTAGACTGCAAGACTGAAGCGGTGCTTAGGAATAAATCTCCAGGCATACAGCCGACTGGAACTTTGGCCCCTACATAGCCCGACACGGGCAGGAGGAGATCATTTCCAGGTGCGAAGACTTTCATAGGAAACTGGAAAAACTAGGCAAAGGGGAGAAATAATAGATTTGAAGAGAGGAGTAGCTCTGTACCTTGATAATATCAATACCTAATCACACAAACATCAGGAAACTAAATGCACAGTAGGAGAGAATGCAAGATGTAAAGATTAATTTTTACCACTTTATTACAAATATCTAAGCCACATCGACACTTAACTATTTTTCCACACTTTATTATCTTCAATATTTTTATATTCTTTCCTATCTTAATCTTTTTGAGTGGGCAAGATAGGAATCATTAAAATATCTTTTCATGAAAGGCATTCAGTCTCCCAAGATAAAAAGATGGGTCTGAATGAGAATAAAAGAGGGACAACTTTGCAGACTCAATTTACATTGCACACAGAAGGGGAATGGGCCTGTATTTCACTCATTCTGTACACATTTGCTTAGTGCCTACAATAAGCCTGATATTTGCTTTGGTTTAGTTATGACTTAAAGGTATCTCCCAAGAGTTTGTGTGTTGCTGCTTAATCCCATTGTAAAGCATTAAGGGTGAAAACTGAATGCATCTCTGGAGTGTGGAAGTGGAGCCTCAGGAAGTCATTAGAATTAGATAAGGTCATTAGGGTTGAGTCCCGATGGATTTTTACATGAAGGGGAGAGACTAAACGCTCTCACACACACATGCTCCCTGTCTCTCACTACATGGTACCTTGTGCCATCCCAGGACTCTGCCTCCAAGAAGGCCACCACCAAGTATGGTCTCTAACCCATAGTTCCTTTATAAAGCAAGTTGTACTGGTTTCAGTTGTATTGGTCTATTTGTTGCTATCATAACAATATAACTTTAAACTTTGCAGAAAAATTTGAAGAAATGCCCCTACCTCAATAGTCGGCAAATGAGAAAGGAGATACTTTTGTGTTTATTGTATTTTAGTTGGAGAATTATTCTCAGTTACATGGTAATAAGGGTGATAGCTAACCAAAGTATATAATCCCTCATATTTTTCAATTCCTAGAACGAATGTGAAAAGAAAGAACAAAACTAGTCTAATGACTGCATAAGAAATAATAAATTCTGTTAAATCCTTATCCTTCACAAGGAACCATCTCTGGATGGATCCTATAGGTGGTTTATTTAAAACCCAAATATCCTTGATTTTTTTTTTTTGAAAGTTATGTGGTTTTTAAGAATATTTTTTAAAAGATGGAATGTTAGCAAATACCTTTTAAACAAAATAGACTAATTCTCAAGTATAACAGATACCAATCATGAAGGCACAGGAGAACAATTTACTTTGAAAACCCAGATGCAACTGGGCACGGCAGCACTCACCAGTAATCCCAGTGGCTTGGGAGGCTGAGGCAGGAGGATGGCGAGTTCAAAGCCAGCTTCAGCAAAAGCCAGATTTTAAGCAACTCGGTGAGACCCTCTCTAAATAAAATACAAAATAGGGCTGCAGATGTGACTCAGTGGTTGAGTGCCCTTGAGTTCAATCCCCAGTCCAAAAAAAGAAGCAAAAATTCCAAATAAAACTTAGGCGATAAAATTAGCACCTTTTTAATAGAATTACTCACTAAACCCAAACCAAGTTTAATTGGAGAGTTCTAGGCTGTCCTATAGAAATTAAAAGCCTCAACATAATTGACCATATTGGGAGAAAAAAACTATCAACTATCATCATGTTAATGTGTCCCAAATACCTTTGACAAGTTTAAAAATTCATTGTGTATATGATTATAATTAGGATAGATTCTTTAAATTAGTTACTTACAATTGATTATTCACCTTGTTTCAACCTACATTTATACTGAGTTTCAGATTTAAGGCACATTATGCATGCTGGAGAAACATTTAGTCATTGCCTCTAAAGAGAAAAAAATAAAAACAGATGCCCTTTTCATGGTGTCTGGTATCTATTTAATATACTACCAGAAGGGCTCCCACCAACTGCAGGAGAGGGAAGACAATAAACAATGTAAATACATAAAAAGGAATATTTGTATTGTTTTCCTTTATCGGTGACCTAGAAAATCAAAAGAAATCAACCAAAAAATTATTAGAGGTAATAAATGAATCCTCTGGAGTTATGGGGGTATGAGATGCAGAATCAATTGTTATACACCAGCAGCACAGTGGAAATAAAATGAAAACAAAGTACCATTTATGGTAATAAAAAAAATTTGAATATCAACATGTACCATAAGAGACTTATTCAAATAACATTATAAATATGTAATGGCAAAAAGAAGACATTAATGACTGAGGGGGGAGAGCTACTCATACCTAGGAATACCAAATGCACAAAGGTAAGCGTTCCCTGCCCTGCGTTTCCTCAGCCTTCTGCAGCCCTGAAGCACTCACCATTTGCTTACAGAGGTTGCCAAAGTCATTGTAAGGAGTCTCTTTGGGGCCTGAAATTGTAAACACTGTCATCAATTTTGCCAGATTTCCACTGCATTTATTTATTTTAATTATTTATTTACTTATCTATTTTTGTTAACCACTGACTAACTGGAAAGGTCCAGTTATGATTCCCGTTTATTGAGTTTGGGGCTCATTTTTTTTTCTGCCTATTCATTTTGAGCCTCCCACCATGAGCTAGTCTGATGGTCAGATCATCATTGGAGGCTGATCTCACTGGTCAGCCTCAATACCCTCACTTCTTGGGTCTTACTTGACCCAGCAGTGCCCTAGTGCACTTGGACAATATAAATGTGAGATTCAATGCCATTCAAGTTAAAATCCCACAGAAGGGTGTAGAGAGGAATCCGACTGGAAGAATGAATGCTGATGAAGAGATTATTTGGAAAAGTTAGAGTGTGCATTTGTTTTACATACTTGTTGGTTGTTATATTTCATTAAAATATTTGAGAAAATGTGGCATATGAGCTAATGGAGAAAATGGTTTCATAGATTAAAAAAAATGATTTATTTCTAAGGTCAGGAGAAAAATAGAATCTGAACTCATCTTTTTGACACTAGAGTCCAGATGCTTGAATACTGCTTTCTAGACTCCAATGGATTAAAGATATACATAAAAATCCAATTAATAAAAAAATTATCTCGAAGGAAAATAGAACAGAATATCTATCTTGGCTCTGGGAAGAAACAAATTTATGAATATTAAAAATGGAGGCTATCATGAACAAGATGGATGTGTTGAAATCCATAAAACCAAGGACTTTTGTACAATAAAAAGCAATAAAGTAAACATCAGAAGGAAGACAACAGAAAAGGGGAAATATATTTGATAACTATAATCAGAAATATTTACTGTCAAATACATGAAGACTTGATAAATATATAAGGTTAATACAGATTCCAGAAAATAAGAGATCAAACAAGATGGGAAGAAAGTGCTGACTCGAGGAAATGTAGGTGGTAAATCATCTCAGTGTGAATGCCTTTTTTTCCCCATCGATTAAAGAAATGCAAATGAAAACAAGCTTAAGCTCAAGGTGTAATTATACACATTTAATGAGTAGAACCAAACAAACCCTTCGAGGGAGGAGGGGAGAGGTTATTTTCATTGATTCTCCAACTATTACAGGATTTTCTTACCCATAATTTACATAGGGGTCTCCTACAGGATCCCCAGGCTGCTTAGAAGCAGCTCATTTTTTTTCTAACTGATCCAGACTTGGCACAGATAGAAGTTTGAAAGCCATAAGATGCCAGATGACTTACCAAGAAGTATAGTCATTATCATTATCACCCACTTATACAACTCACGTACCTTCTGTCCATACCCCTCCAGGCTGAAGGGGTGAGCAAAAGACCTTGGGTGGAGCCCCAGGTGCCATAAAAACTGGGCATCTTTTGGGTCCTGCAGGGAAGCCAGAGGGAGAAAATGGGAATTCCCTTCCATGTGTGCTCTTGGTGAAAGCCACAGGGAAACGTGCAGGAGCTTGGAAGGTAGGAAGCGTGACTACTGCTTCACTTCTCCCTGAAGGATCAAGTTCAGGCTGGGTTGCAGGGCGATGTTTTCTGTTTTTGCAAATCCGCTGACTTCCTTCACTAGCACAGGCAGCAGCAGAAGCACCATCTCCTCCAGCTCCTGTGAAATCTCTACCTCTGGCTCCCCCCAGATCCTGAACCAGGCGTGAGTCCCAATTTTCAATGAAAATGGCCGGGTTCTCCTGCATGTCATCAACAGAGGGAGGTGGAGGTGGGGAGATGGGACTGACAGTCACAGGTTGCACATTTTTCTATTTGCTTCTCCTGCTTTACAAGCTTTATCCTTCTCAACACTTGCTGTTACTTTGAGCTCAGCACCAGGCAGGCAGGCAGACACACACACACACATACACGCACACACCTGAATTTAGACTTTTATCATCTACCACATGTTAAATCCCTCAGATACACCCATGGTCTCAGCCTGTTTGCTGCTGCTGTAACAGAATACCACAGACTGGGAAGTGTATTTGGATCATACTTCTCGAGACTGGGAAGCCCGGACTGAGGGGCCACTTGTGACAAAAGGTTTATTTGCTGTATCATCCCATGGCAGAAGGCATCTCGGGGATAGAGAGATTGGGTGAGACAGGAAAGGGAGACCACCACATCCTTTTTATCACTAATTCATTCCCTCAATTAACCCACTCAGTGATAATGGTATGAAGCCCCGCCCTTTTTTGTAACAGGGATTGAACCCAGAGTGCCTAACCATTGAGCCACTTCCCCAGCCCATTCGTTTTATTTACACATATAATTTTTACTTAATTGACTTTATCTTTTTAAATACATGACAGCGGAATGCATTAAAACTCTTCCTTTTTTAAAATTGTATTTATATTTTTTAGTCATAGTTGGACACAATCTTTATTTTTATGTGGTGGTGAGGATCGAACCCAGGCCCTCGTACATGCTAGGCAAGCATTCTACCACTGAGCCACAATCCCAGTCCATATAGAGCACAATTTTTCATCTTTGTATATAGTGTTCATGTCAACTCATGTCTTTATACATGTTTATACATTACTATCTTTTATTTAGAGACAGGGTCTGAGTTGCTTAGGGCTTTGCTAAGTTCCCACAGCTGCCTTTGGACTCTCGACTTTTCTGCCTCAGCTTTCCAAGCGGAGACTCCATGGCCTAAACAGCTCCTTAAGGTCTCACCTCTCCCAGATCATCACAGTTGCGATTAAGTTCCCAAAGGGTGCATTTAAACCAGAGCACCCAAATTCTGTGACTGGCTTATTGGGTCTCTGCCGCAGTCTGGCTGGGCACAAAATCACGAGCCACTCACAGCCTTGTAGATTCAAACAGCAAGTCTTTATTCCCGAAACTCACCGGCACTCTACACGCATGTTCTGGGGAAAATCCACACCTCCACCGGGCTCTGCATCCCAAATACTCTCTGAATCCCGCAAGAACTCAACGGGAACTCAAGGAGCAGGCAGGCGCCTGAGGCAGCAGGATACGCCCTATTCTCAGCAGGGTCCACCTTAAACCTGGAACCGCCCTAAACCCAAGGAGTGGGAGCCTGAGGCAGCAGGATACTCCCTATTCCCAGCAGGATATACCCTAAACCTGGATCCACCCTGGTCCTTGAGCAGGGTCACCTTTCTCAAACATTCATGCGATGTCACTGCAAATGACCTGGGTCTAAGGCAAGCCCATTTCCACAATGGGGAGTCCTCCCTCTAAGCAACATTGGGTAGGCTGACAAAGAAATGGCCATGTGTCATTTCTACTTGACTATGGCTCTCGGCATCTTCCCCCTTCTGATTAAACAACAAGCAATGTGGCTTAGGGACCGTGCCTGTTAGGTTGTCCAATTCAACATATGGTTCTTACCCATCATCGGATGAACTGACCTCTAGGCGTCAGCCTCCTGTCTTAGGTTGATACCACTGCAATTGGATCATACCCATCACTGACTACTGGTCCAGCATACAGTCATACTTGTGGATAGGCCTATGTACCAGTGGGGGGGTGAGGTTCTTTGCCTCACCTCTGTTGGCCCCCAAATTTGGCCTTTGCACCAGTGTGGGGGGGGTGAGGTTCTTTGCCTCACCTCTGTTGGCCCCCAAATTTGGCCTTGGTGCCAGTGGGGGGGTGAGGTTCTTTGCCTCACCTCTGTTGGCCCCCAAATTTTAGACCATCACTAGCAGAAGGGAGGAGAATACAGAAATGCCACGACACCAAGCCAATTGATGGCTCCTTTGGAAAAATTGCATCACTGGTGACACCATCAGCAAAGATATGCCAGCACTACCACAATTCACTGCACCAACAGATAGTTCACAATGCATACAAGTGATACATAGTCCAGGCAAGTTCTGCAAGCAGTTCAAAGTGGAGTAATCTATCAGTAGGTCCATTTTCTCCCAAAGTAAGTCGACTCCTTGACTGAGCATTACTTGTTGAGTTATTATTCATTGATGCATCAGTTTATACATGTGATAGCTATCATAGAAGCTGTAGTTTGGTTTTATCTTTGTCTTCACTGGCACTGGGATAGATAGGAATTCTGGCAATGATGCTAAAGAGACATTATGTAACACTTCAACAGGTACTTAGAGAACAATTTTCTGAACAATTTACATTATCCTGAACAGAATTATTAAATACAATGAAAAGGAAAGGTGAAAGTAAACAAACAGATCTGCTAACCTCCTTTAAAAACAATCCTTAACAGCTGTTTACCTAATTTAAATTAAACCGTTTAAATCACGTGAATAAAAAAAATTCGGATCCAGTTTTTTCTTGAGCGCTCTTCATATTATTGAAATATGGACATATGCACAGACATACAACACAAAACACAAATGTGCACACAAATGTACAACAAATAAGACAATAGTAAAGGCCTTGTAGCTTTACCTAGGTGAAATCTTCATTGCAATGTTTAAAAACTCCACATTCAAAAAATAAAACTGATCAGAAAAACATTAACCTAGGTTTGTATGAGCTCAAAAAATAAAATAGAACTTTATGATGTGGGAAAAGGCAATAATAAAATAGATATTTGAGAAAAAGCATCCTGGTTAATCACTGCCGCAGATGTAAGAATAACCAAGCTGGAGCTCTGGATATCAGCTGTTATGGATTTGAGTCAAATCATCTTCTTTTTGGTCTGTAGAAATTGCTTTGGTTAGTCTCTCTGGAATCCAAATCGGCTGCTGTTCTCCCTGTGGAAACACACAAACAGAGCCCCGACTCCAGACAATCACTGGGTCAGGACCTTTCCATTGTCCTGTTAGAATATCTTTCCAAAGTACCTTAGGCTTATGTGCATTTTTTGGATACATGTCTTTCCACAGAACTAAGTCCTGATGAATCCAAATTTTAAAAGTTTAGAGTGAAAAGGGTTATTTTAAGTTTATCTTTGGGGGATATATATACCCCTTCCCAATCCCCTCTTTTTGCTTTAATAAGTACATTTTAATAGTTTGAGATCTTTCAACTATGCCTTGTCCCTGTGGATTGTATGGGATTCCTGTTATAAGAGTAATACCAAATGATGAGCAAAATTGTTTAAAAGAGGTAGAGGTATAGCCAGGACCATTATCTCTTTTTAACCGTTTTGAAACACCCACAGTGGCAATATTTTGTAAGCAATGAGCTAAAACATCTTTAGTTCTTTTCTCAGGCTCCCTTCATGCCAATCAAAAATCCGCAAGAAGTATCAACTGTAACATGCAAATATTTTAATTTTCCAAATTCTGACAAGTGTGTGATGTCCATCTGCCAAAAATGGTTAGGTATCAGTCCTCTAGGATTGACTCCAAGATTAACTGTGGTAAAAAGGTCACACAATTTTGACATTGTTTTATTATATGTCTGGCTTGTTCCTTAGTTATTTTAAAATGCTTTTGTAAAGTATTAGCATTAACATGGAACATTTTATGAAAATTTCTAGCTTCTTCTAGTGTAGAGAACTACACATGACATACACATTTTATCTGCTAAATCATTGCCCAAACTAAGGGCTCCAGGCAATCCTGTATGTGCCCTGATATTTCCTATAGAGAATGGATCTTTCTGTCCCAGATTAGACTTTGTATAGTGGAAAACAAAGAGAAAAGAGTAGAGGAAGGGGAAATCCTACCAGCATCTTCAAGGGATACTATAGCATTAACTACATACTGACTATCAGAAAATAAATTAATACAGAATCTTTAAACATCACAAAAGCTTGTAATTCTGCATTAAGCTCTACCTTTTGAGCTGATTGTTCGGGCACTAAAAATGTAAAAGTTTGATCAGGGGTAACTATTGCTGCTGTACCATTATTTGACCCATCAGTGAATATATTTGGAGCATTCATGATAGGGGTTTTTCTTGTCATTTTTGGAAAAACTGCAGGATGCTTAGACCAAAAAGACAACAAAGGATTAGATGGTAAGTGATTATCAAATGAAACATTAGATTTACACATGATTATTGCCCAAGTATTTAACTCATTAGCTAACTCATCAATTTGATCCATAGTATATGGAGTAATAATTTTATTGGGAGAAATTCCAAACACTCCCTTCGCTGCTTTTATTCCTTTGAGTATTAATTGTCCTACAGCCTCAGGATACCTAGTAAGAATAGTGTTAGGAGAATAAGATAAATGTATCCACAATAATGGACCTTATTGCCAAAATACTCCTGTAGGAATATTTTTTGTTGGTTTTACAATAAATAATAAAGGCAAACTTATATGGAAAATATGCATTTGGATAGAATTGATGTTTCAATGATTTTTAATGCCTTTCTTGATTCAGGCGTTAACATGCGGGGTGAATTTGGATCTGATGGACTTTTTAGGATATCAAATAAAGGTCCCAACTCTCCTGTTGGTATGCCTAGATAAGGCTTTATCCAATTTATGTCTCCCAATAACTTTTGAAAGTCGTTAAGTGATTTGAGTTGATCTACTCTATTTGAATTTTTGGTGGACGGACCATGGTTGAGGATAATAGAACTCCTAAATAATTAATTGGAAAATTTAATTGTACTTTATCTATTGCTATCTCTAGATTATAATTTTTTAATAAGTTTGTAAGTGTGGCATAACAGTCTAGCAATGTGTTTTTATCTTTATGTGCTAATACATCATCCATATAGTGAAATATTTGTAGTTCAGGATTTTGATTTCTAAGTGGCTGGATTGCTTTGTTAACATAGATTTGACACATAGTTGGACTGTTAGCCATCCCTTGAGGGGGTACTTTCCATTCATATCTCTGATCAGGACCTTCATGATTTAGTGCAGGGATAGTGAATGCAAAACGTGGACTATCCTCAGGATGAATTCGAATTGAAAAAAAAAAATCTTTAATATCTATAGCTAAAACATGCCAGGTTTTTGGCAAAGCAGACAATTGAGGAATCCCTGATTGAGCAGGTCCCATAATAACCATCTCATTATTAATGGCTCTTAAATCTTGCAATAATCTCCATTTACCAGATTTCTTTTTGATGACAAAAATGGGAGTATTATGGGGAGATACGGAAGGTTGTTTGACCAGATCATGGACTACTTGTATCTTTTCTTTAGTCAGGAGCCACTGAGGAACCCACATTGGTCTTCCTGATTTCCAAGTAATTTTGATTGTCTCAGTGTCCCTTTCTGAAAATCCAACTCATGTCTGTCTGTTCCTTGATCTATTTGAATTGGTGCTGCTATAACTTGTTATTGTTCTCCTAATTTTTTTCTTTCCTAAAACCTTGTCTAGCCCTAGTAGTGGGCACATTAGGATTGATGTTATTTGTTAACGTCAAACCTAACTGATCTAGGACATCTCATCCCCATAAACTTATAGGAAGATGATCCAATACATATGGCTGTATAGTCCCTTCACATCCTTCAGGATCCTTCCAATCTAATATCATTGCACTCCTATGGGAATTAGTCGCCACTCCTAGGCCTCGAAGTGTTTGAGTGACTTGTTGTAATGGCCAATGTTTTGGCCATTCTTGACGAGATATGATGCTAAGGTCAGCACCTGTGTCCAGTAGCACATTAAACTCATGTCCTTGAATATTTAGTTTTAGCATTGGACAAGAATCTAAATTTAAAGACTGCATAGCCCAATTTACACCTGTGGAGCCTAATCCCCTGGAACCTTTTTCTACAGTACGACTAGAGAATTTATTATGTAGGCTGGGTATTAACAACTGTGCTATTCTATCTCCTGGTGAAATTACTGATATACCTCTTGGAGAACTAGCTATAATTTTTATTTCACCTACATAATCGGGATCAATTACCCCAGGACTTATCATAAGTCCTTTTAGTGTAGAAGAACTGCGTCCCAATAATAAGCCTACTGTTCCTTGGGGAAGAGGTCCTTTTACTCCTGTGGGAATGATTTGAACTCCCATCTCTGGAGTTAGTACTGCTCTGGCAGAGGCGCAGATGTCCAACCCTGCGCTCCCTCGGGTTTGTCTGAGGGATTTAATGGACAATGTGTCCTGGGCACTACCCTGATGGTGCTGCTGGGTTCCTCCATTTCCCCATATATTTGTGGTTGTGGCCCCAGAGCATTGGGCCCCCCAGTCCGTTTCTTGGCAATGGAGCCTGATGCCTTTCTCCATGATATCGTGGGTAAATACCTGGTCCTTGTCCCCTTTTTGATAAGGGAGTACCCTTATGGTGGTTTGAGAACGGCGTTCATTAGCCCAATGTCTCCCTCTACGGCATCGTGGGCAAATACCCGGTATTCTATTTCTTTGGTACCTAGTTTTGTTAAACCCTCCTCCTATGGGGCAACTCCTTTTAAAATGTCCTGTTTGTTCACAATTATAGCATGTTTTTGGCCTGGCATCTAAAGCCTGTTGTACTGCAGCTGCCAAGACTTGCCCTTGTTAACTAATGTCTCTACATAATTTAATATATGTGTTTAAATCTTCATGTCTCCATGGTCTAATGACCTCTCTGCAGCAATGATTAGCTTGGTCATAAGCCAGTTGTTTTATTAATGGCATTGCCTGTTCTGTATCCTCCAAAATTCTGGAAGCTGTTTGAATAAGCCTATCTTCAAATTCAGCATAAGGGTCACTAGTTCTCTGTATTACCTTAGATAGCTGACCTTGTAAATCTCCATGTCCTTGTAAAGTCTTCCATGCCCTAACTGCGTCTGCAGCAATTTGTGCATATATAACAGGATCATATTCAATTTGTTGCCATTGACCCTCATAAGGTCATTTGCCTAACAAATCTAGATTTCTTTGAGGGTAACCGGCTGCTGCATTTCGCCTAGCTGTCTCCGTGCAAAATTCCTCATTGGCAACCTTCCATAACAAATATTGTCCTCCGTTTAGCACAGATTTACACATGTTAGCCCAATCTGCTGGCGTCATGTCCAAGTTGGTAATGGATTTGACCATGCTTACTGTGAAGGGTGCTTGGGGACCATAGGTTGTTACAGCCTCCTTTAACTGCTTCACTGTTCTGATATCTAAAGCATGGTGAATTCGCTGCCCTCCTGTCTGCTCAAGTACAGGGCATGCTAATCTTTGAGGTCCTGTCTCAGGATCCCATCTATCAACTATGGGGCTTGAGGACCACTCAGCTATCTCCATAGGTAGAGCTGTTGGTTGAATTACGCCCTCTGGTGATAGAACGGAGTTAGTAGCAGCCTCCTGTTTTAGCCTTTTTCCTAATAGCCCCTTTTCCTTTAAATTTTCTTCCTCTGTCTGACTAGCTCGAGAGACCTTCTCTTTTGCTTGATCTAAAATGTCTTTCTCCATGGTCTGAACCTCTAACAATTTACTTAACATTTTCGGGTTTTTTTATTAATTTCTAATCTACTATAAAGATAACGCAACACAATAAGATAACACAAAACAAAACCGAAACTGAATGAAACAAAAATGGAATAAAAAATCCTTGTATCAATTTTCTCTTCCTCGGGGCCAACAAACTTCAAACCTTGAGCCAACTATTTTTTCCAGTTTGCTTGAGAAATTTCTAGGGATGGGCAGTTTGAAACAAAAACAAAATAAATCAAAACAAGAACACATTGTTTTTTGAAATGGTCACCCATTCTCTTGCCTTCCCTCAGGGGGGAGCAATTTTACCTACCTCCAAGCCTCAGACGTTCCCCGCACGGACCACCAAATGCCGCAGTCTGGCTGGGCACAAAATCACAAGCCACTCACAGCCTTGTAGATTCAAACAGCAAGTCTTTATTCCCGAAACTCTCACTGGCACTCTATACTCATGTTCTGGGAAAAATCCACACCTCCACCAGGCTCTGCATCCCAAAATACTCTCTGAATCCCGCAAGAACTCAATGGGAACTCAAGGAGCGGGCGGGCGCCTGAGGCAGCAGGATACACCCTATTCCCAGCAGGATCCTCCCTAAACCTGGATCCACCCTAACTCAGCAGGATCCTCCCTAAACCCGGATCCACCCTGGTCCTTGAGCAGGGTCACCTTTCTCAAACATTCATGCAATGTCACTGCAAATGACCTGGGTCCAAGGCAAGCCCATTTCCACAATGGAGAGTCCTCCCTCTAAGCAACATTGGGTAGGCTGACAAAGAAATTGCCATGCGTCATTCCTACTTGGCTATGGCTCTCAGCAGGTCTCTGACGCACACAGAATTGGATATCAGAAGTGATTCCAGAAAACCAAATCATACCGATGGGTTCTCTGATGCAAAGATGTTAATGACTGTTTCCAGTGGTCCAGAGGACACCATCTATGGCATGCAGATAGTGTGGATATGTGGAGAGGTAGGGGAGTGATCAGGCTTTTCAAGGATTGGACACGGACTCTGAAGTGAAACCAGTTTCTGGAGACCCCAAACATCACTCTGGGTCACAAGTAAGACCAGGGGCTCGTGGAGGTGAGGTGATATTGTAAGACATGGTAAGTGTGCTGCTCCATTTGTGGATGGTAAAAGAGAAAGATGTCTGTGGAGGTCAGGTCTTAAGGGGTGCACTGTGGCGACTTTGTAATGTGTCAACTTAGCTGTGTTGGAACTGCATTCTCTAGGATGTATGGTTTCCAGCTAGAGTTGACTACAAGAGAAATTTGAGTCAAGTCTGGAAGGCAGAAGTGAAATTGTAATGCTTCCTCTCTGAAAGTCGTCATAGGTAAATCCATTTCTTTCACTGAATACTAATACAGTTCCTCCTTTCTGCATCTAGCATATTGCACACTGTGGACAGGCAGGGAGCCAGTTTTCCTTCCTGATCCGTGAAGGGGACTTTAATTATATTCTCCATGATGGCTGAGTTTTGGAATGACTGCTACTGGTCTTCTGATGGGTGTGAGTGCCAACATCTTTCCATCTCGGCTCCACTAGTCGGTGGGGCCATTGCTCATGTGGGACTGAGTATACCCTTGTCTGCTTTCTGTTCTCATTTTCTTTCAGTTACTTAAAGAGAGCTTCCAGGTATCATTTCATGATGAATAGTAACAGATTCTGCCACCTTCTCCAATGTAACTGCACACACATGTGTATGTGTGAATGGACACTAGTTCAGCCATTAATAAATATAGCTGATAATCAACAAAATTAAAAAGTATTTCATTATGTTTAGGTTTAAAAACATGCAGAAATCAATTTTTCTTTTAATCATCTCTTCTGCAGCAGCAAGATAACAGTGAAACTGTTCATCTTACCATTGAAATTTTCACTGAGCATTTTTTAATATGGAGAATAACGCACCTTCAGAAGTACAGCAAGCATTGTGGCTGGTTTATTTATATTCAATGATACATACTTCTAAGATTAAGAAATGTATCATATATCCAGAAGAGCATAAAATAGTTACAGTTGAAAGAAGCATTATAAGCTTATTTAATGTCAAATACCAGTAGAGTTGGCCCTCCTTATCTGTGGATTTTTGCCTCTGTGGATTCAACCAATGGCAGATCAAAAAGCTTACATTTGTACTCGCATGCACAGATTTTTTTCTTGTCCTTTTTTAAACAATATAGTATAACATGCATTTTCATGGCATTGATATTTTATTACAAGTAATCTGAGCTGATTTAAAGCAATGTGAGGATGTGTGCAGGTTATATGCTAATGCTACCCCATTTCATTTAACAGACTTGAGCATCTATGGTTGGGGATCCTAGAACCAATACCCTGCAGATACTGAGGGGTAGCTGTAACTGAGAATCCCTTTTATGTCCTAACTACTTATCCCTCACCATCAGAGGTGAGCATTTGGGTTTCATCATTTTTACTTGTTACCACTTATGCACCTATCCCCAAATGAGTAGGTGCAAAATCTACCGTGAGGAGAGGGCAACACGGCCCCTGACAGATGACGATTTCCAAGGGCAACAGCTGAATAGTCTCATCATAGTCTGAAACCAGGGAACTCGGCTAACACAAACTTACAGCAGATAAAAACCCAGGTTAGGCACATCATAAATTTTAATCTGTACATTAAAAAATAAAATAGCTCTCCCAGATTCTCACTTATGTATCCTCAACATATTATGAGTCACACACATCTGGACAAATGGTCCTCCATGACTGCTGTACAGCTGTATCCTGAATGCTTCCTTTATTTTCTTCACCTCTCTCCAAAATGTTCAATTTTCCTCTTTCTGGTCTATTCTCCTCTTTGGGTAGAGTATCACTCAAGAATATTACTGAGAAACAATGCAAAAATACATTCTTTGACATTCTGTATATTTGAAAACATCTTATCCTGCCCTTTTAATGTCAGCTGTGGGCTTTTCCTAAACTCCTTTTATCATACAGAGGAAGTTTCCTTCTACTTCTAGTTCCCTGAGTATTTCTATCATAAAATGATAGAAATTTTGTCAAATGCCTTCATGCATCATTCAGATAATCATACGGAAGTTTCCCCTTTATTCTATTAATGTGGTATATTATACTTACTGATTTTTTTTTTTCCCCCTTATGTTAAACTACCCTTGAATTCCTAGGATAAATCATCCTGGATCATGACGAATAATCCTTTCAATATGTTGTTGGACTCAGATTGATAATGTTTTGTGGAGGACTTTTGTACCTATGTTCCTAAAAGATATGGGCCTATAAATTCCTTCTTTGCGATGTTTTTATGTTGCTTTGGCAATGCTGGTTTCAGAGTTAAGAAGTGTTCCTTGCTCTTCTGTGTGTGTAATATGTGTATATATATATACATACATACAGATTTTTTTTTCTTTTTTTTTTTTTTTTTTTTTTTTTTTTTGCGGGGAGTAGTTGAGAAGAATTGATGTTGATTTTTCTGTTTGGTAGAACTTACCTTGGAAGCCATCTAGCCCTAGACTAATAATGAACTTTCATAATCCATCCCTTCTTCCTCGCGTGTCTTCCTCGCATCTACTTGCTTGCCCCTGCTTCTTGAGATCCCATCCCAACCAAAATACCTGCACCCAAGTTCTTGACTCAGTCTCTGCTTTCAGGGGAACCCCAGCTAAGGTGGGATGAGATGAGAATGAGAACATCCACTTGCTAGAGTAGATGGGTAGAAGAGGGAGTTTCTGCCCAGCACTGGTGAACTAGGTTTCATGATGAAGGACTGCAGACTCCAGAGAATTGAAACCTCCAGGAATGACTGGATCCAGCCAGGTGAGAAGTAGCTGGATGAGCTGAAGAGTGAAAGGTCTGGGCAAGTGGTAAGGGCACATGAAACAACTGAAGGAAAAGCCAGCCACATAGATGTTGGAAAGTTGATGGGCACCAAGAGCACATTGCAAGAAGGAAGACTTGGCCTCAGACACTGAATCAGCCAGAGAGTGGAGAAGTTCCTGCCGGTGGAGAATGGGATAAGTAAGGGAAAATGATGGGGGACTGTGACAGCCCTGGGAATGTGTCTTGAAGACCCTCCAATACAGGGAGCTTAATTGTCCAAGGACCGCAGCTGCCATCAAATTCAGATGTGGTCATCTGTGCCAGTGTTGGGGTGCAGCAGGGACACAAAGGCAGGCCATCCCTGGAGACTGTGACACCTCTCTAGAAGACTGACTTGAGGACTCGGCAGTGACCTTGCTGGCCCTTCACTAGTTTGCAAGGTGGCCTAGGAAGCTGTCCTCTTGCTGCCTTCTCTGTCCTTCAGTCAGGCCCAGTCTGACCTTGTGATCTGTTGGCTCCTCCAGCCTTTCCCAGCTCCTGCCTCATTTTCTATCCCAGATATTTTCAAATTGTCACACATTTAATCCCATCCTGGTACCTGCATTTTGGAGGACCTGGACTGTCATATTGTATGTGACTATGTCCATTTGGACCTAAAGCTGAGGAGGTAGGCCAAGTGCCCCCCACACAAAGGGACTGTGCTCTAAGGCACCAGGGGAGGAAGAAGGATCTACATGGCAGGAGGGAGGTGATCCAGCAAGATGGGGCAGTAGACAGTCCTAAAGGCAGAGGGAGATAAACAGCCAGCAACTTAGAGGACCTTGGAAATAGGTGCAGTTGAGTCAATCCCATTTAATGTATTAGTGGTGGTAAGTCACCACTAAAATGAGTTGCTACTTCATATTTGTTAACTTATCTCTGTTTTTCAGGGAACCTTGAAATCTCCCATAGCAGCTGATGACACCTAGGTCCATCTTTTTGGTTCTTTAGATGGAAGCTGCAGGCAATTACAGTTAGCGGGTACCTGGCCTGAAGGATGCCCCCAAAACCAATCCAGCTACTCTGGAATTGTCCAGGGGTGTAGTTTGCATCCCATCCTCCCTGGAGTGAGTGTTAGATCTTATTTTATCTCGATCTCTAAATGCCTCTTTCTTTAGACCAGTAGGGGGGTTCCCCCTTGATTGAAACCTATTCCTTCCCATTCCCTGAGAAATATTAGGAGTAAAACGGAATTTTTAAAGTGCCCTTGAAGCCATTTAACTTCTCTGCAGATCATTTCAGACTTAGTGTCCCTCTGGGGAATGTCTGCACAGGGGAATTGGGTTTGCATTGGGCAGGGGAAGGCTGGTTCCCTAAACATTCTCCATTTCCCACACAGCAAGCATCCAGAGGGTATGGATAATTGCTTTTCTACCTCCTCCAAGGACAAATTCCCCTTGCACTAGATAAACATTCCCTCCAGATCCAGTCCCCACCCTGCTGTGTGCCCAAGAGGGAATCCCTAGGCACTCCTTCTCTGTCTCTTTGCTTTTTCTGTGTTCTTTTTCTGTAATTCCTGTGCCCTTGACTTTTGAGTTCAGCTTATGGGGGGGGGGTGGTTAGAGAGCAAAAAGAGAAGTCGGGGTATTGATCTCTACCTTCCCATACACCCGCCTGTCTCTCTGGGATCCGGTACCACTCCCTCTTGGTTCTGTAGACAGTGTGGAATGGTACCCCCCCACACTAATACTGAAGCATCACTTAACATTTCCCACACCCTATCACAGCTTGGGAAATACCTCTGATGGTTCACTGACTGGGCTAAAGAAGGCCCAGATTGCTGGTAAAACATTATATTTGGTTTGTCTGTGAAGGTGTTTCTGGAAGAGATTGGTACTTGAGTAAATGAAGTAAAGGAAATCCACTGGGGCAGCCAATGTGGAGAGTAGTGACAGAATGGGAGAGAAGTGACCGAGATTGGGGGTCTCTGACTTCATGGATGTGGCATGCCTGCTGCCTGGGAATGTTTTTGGTTAGATTCCCGTATTTCCAGCTGCTATGGTAATGCCCCGCCTGAAGAGGCTCTATGCAAGAGTCTTATCAGCTTCGACTTTGATCTTGGGAACATAGCTCCCAGGGATACAGAAATTCTCATGCTAGACAACCACAATGTTTCACCAGCTCTGCTACTCATGAGCCTGCCCACTTAACAGGAACTATAAAAATGGGCCTCCTTGAGCACTACACAAAGCTCCAAACATAGCACATTGCAACTGTGGGAAAGCTGCATAGATGTTTCTAGTTTTAAAACTTTCTTGAGTACAAAGAATAATGTTTGCATAGTCTTTAACCTGATAATAAGACATGTCTAAATAAAGATTGCTGACATAACTTTTTAAATTTTTTTTAAAAAAAGTAAATGACAGTGGAAGGCATTACAATTCTTATTACACATACAGCACAATTTTTCATATCTCTGATTGTATATAAAGTATGTTGACACCAATTCGTATCTTCATACATGTACTTTGGATAATGATGTCCATCACATTTCACCATCCTTACTAATCCCCTGCCCCCTCCCTTTCCCTCCTATCCTTCTTCCCTATCAAGAATTCATATATTCCTCCCATGCTCCCCCTCCCTACCCCACTATGAGTCAGCCTCCTTATATCGTAGAAGACATTCGGCATTTGTTTTTTGGGGATTGGCTGACTTCACTTAGCATTATCTTCTCCAATGCCACCCATTTACATGCAAATGCCGTGATTTTATTTTATTGCTGAGTAAAATTCCATTGTGTATATATGCCACATTTTTTTATCTATTCATCCACTGAAGGGCATCTAGGTTGGCTCCACAGTTTAGCTATCATGAATTGTGCTGCTATAAACATTGATGTAGCTGTGTCCCTGTAGTATGCTGTTTTTAAGTCCTTTGGGTATAGACCAAGGAGATGGATAACTGGGTCAAATGGTAGTTTCATTCCCAGATTTCCAGGGAATCTCCATACTGCTTTCCATATTGGCTGCACCCAATTTGAAGTCCCACCAGCAATGTATGAATGTACCTTTTCCCCCACATCCTCACCAATACTTATTGTTGTTTGTCTTTACAATAGCTGCCACTCTGACTGGAGTGAGATGATAACTTAAAGTAGTTTTGATTTGCATTTTTCTAATTGATGTATGAAAAATATTCGTTACCTCTATGTGTTATTTGATTGTATATCCTCTTCTGAGAAGTGTCTGTTCAGGTCCTTGACCCATTTGTGGACTGGGTTATTTGCTTTTTTTGGTACTTAGCTTTTTGAGCTCTTTGTATACCCTAGAGATGAGCGCTCTTATGTGTGAGGGGTAAAAATTTGCTCCCAGGATGTAGGCTCTCTGATCATCTCAGATATTTTTTGTTGTTGTTGTTTTTGTTTTGCTGAGAAGAAACTTTTTAGTTTGATTCCATCCCATTTATTGATCCTTGGTTTGATTTCTTGCACTATAGGAGTCTTATTAAGGAAGTTGGGGCCTAATCCCACATGATGAAGAATTAGGGCCTACTTTTTCTTCTATTAGACAGAGTTTAATTCCTAGGTCCTTGGTCCACTTTTGAGTTGAGTTTTGTGCATGGTTAGACATAGGGATTTAATTTCATTTTGTTGCATGTGAATTTCCGTGGAAGATGATCTTTTCTCCAATGCATGTTTTTGGCACTTTTGTCTAATATAATTGTAATTTTGTTGGCGAGTCTGTCCTCTATTCTATGCCATTGGTCTACCAGTCTGTTTTGGTGCCAATACCATGCTGTTTTTATTACTATTGCTCTGTAGTATAGTTTAAGGTCTGGTATAGTGATACTACCTGCTAAGGATTGCTTTAGCTATTCTGGGTCTCTTATTTTTCCAAACGAATTTTGATTTTTTTTTTTTTTATGTGAAATGCCATTGGGCTTTTGATAGGAATTGCATTAAATCTGTTTAGTGCTTTTGGTAGTATGGTCATTTTGATAATATTAATTCTGCCTATCCAAGACCAAGGTAGATCTTTCCAAATTCTAAGGTCTTCTTTGAAAACTATAGAACCCCAAAGAGAGAACATTGTATAGATCTTTTACTACTTTTGTTAAGTTGATTCCCAAGTATCTTTTTTTTTTTTTTGAGGTTATTGTAAATGGGATAATTTTCCTCATTTCCTTCTCAGAGGATTTGTCATTGATATACAGAAATGTCTTTGGTTTATGCATGTTAATTTTCTATCCTGCTACTTTGCTGAATTCATTAACTAGTTCTAGAAGTTTTCTGGTGGAGCTTTTTGGGTCTTCTAGGTATAGAATCATGTCATCAGCAAATAGTGCTAGCTTAAGTTCTTCTTTTCCTATACATATCCCTTTACTAATTGCTCTGGCCAATATTTCAAGACCTATGTTGAATAGAAGTGGTGAAAAAAGGGCATCCCTGTCTTGTTCCAGTTTTTAGAGGGAATACCTTTAATTTTTCTTCCATTTAGAAGGATGTTGGCATGAGGCTTAATGTATAGCCTTTACAATGTTGATAAGTTCCTATTATTGCTAGTTTTCTAGTGTTTTGAACATAAAGGGATGCTGTATTGTCAAATGCTTTTTCTGCATCTATTGAGATGATCATATGATTCTTTAAGTCTTTTGATGTGATGAATTACATTTAATGATTTCCGTATGTTGAACCAAACTTGCATCCCTGGGATGAATCCCACTTGATCATGGTACACAATCTTTTTGGTATGTTTTTGTATTTGATTTGCCAGAATTTTAATCAGAATTTTGCATCTATGTTCATTAGAGATATTGGTGTGAAGTTTTCTTTCTTTGATGTATCTTTGCCTGATTTTGGGATCAGGGTGATATTGGCCTCATAGAATAAGTTTGGAAGTGCTGCCTCTTTTTCTATTTCCTGAAATAAATTGAAGAGTATTAGTATTGGTGGTTCTTTTAAAGGCTTTGTAGAATCGGCTGTGTATCCAGCTGGTCCTGGGCTTTTCTTGGTTGGTAAGCATCTGATGGCTTCTTCTATTTCATCACTTGATATTGGTCTGTTTATCTTGTCTGGATATTTCCCAGCTCCTGGTCTCTCTGGTAGGCTCCAAACTTTAGTCCCGTCCCCTCTCACTTATCAGGTCCCACCTGCAGGACCTCTCACCCAGGCTCACACCAGGTGGGCGGCACCCTGGTCACACTGCACACCTGCCCTACTGGGGGCTGTTTTTGTGTTGAGTGGTCCCTGTGCCGAGGTTGCCACTTGGGGTAGGGGTTGGATACCTGGTACCTGGCCAGATCTGATCTGCAAGCTGCCCCCACCAAATAGGGGTGAGAAAGTTTCTCCAAGATGGAGTTGGTCTGCTTCCAGTACAGGGTGTCTGAGGTGAGGGGACCGGGTGGTGGTGTTGTGCTGTAGCTAGGTAGTAGCTGGAATGATCTGAGTGGGATCAGAGCACAGTACAGAGTTCTGCAGAGGTGCTGATAAGTGATTCTGCTAAGCCACTTGAGAGCCATGCATGAGCTAGAACTGTGGGCTTTGGATTTTGGGAGCCAGGGGTCCGGAGTCCTGCTCAAATGCTGAGGCTCTGAGCCCTGCGTGGGGGGTCACAGCGCTGGTGACTTCTGTGGAAATCGGCTGTATAGTGGTCCTCTTACACTCTATGAGGTACAGTATTTCAATTAGGTGAGATCTGGGTCACGGAGCAACACGGGATGCTGCATCTGGCCCACCATCTTGGAATCCCTGGCATAATTCTTTAGATCTGCTTCTCCATCAGAGCAGCGCTCCACCTGATCCCAGCTCTTCATATCTGCATGTGTGGATTTTTCTTTTCTAAACCCCCATGGCCTCTAACTGGTACCACAACTTTGGCCGTGTAGGATGCGGCAATCCAATCCACTGAGGACCTGAATAGAACAAAAAAGGCAAAAGAAGGGTGAATTACCTCTCTCTCTCCTTGGGCTGAGACTTGATCTTTTCCTGCCTTTTCACATCAGAGCTCCTGATTCTTGGGCCTTTGAACTGGCTTTCCTATTCTGCAACTCTAGAGAACAGATTATGGGGCTTCTCAGCATCCAGGATCATGTCAGCCAATCCTTACGGTAGATCTCCTCTTAGAACCCATAAGATATGCATATAGATGTGCTTCTCTGAAAAACCCTGATGAATACAGTCTCTATTTAAATCTCCCAAGTGACTCAAATGGAGGGTGCCTTCGGTTTTCTGTAAGGATCTTGAGGGATACAAATCTTTGCCTAAAGTGGAGGGTGGGACACTTTTTCAGGGAACTCGTACAGATTTCCTTGGTGATGGCTGCTGGCCCATTCCCAGATTGCAGGAGAGATGTCTGTCTCCTGCTGCCCTGGATAAAGAGCTGGTTGGAGCATCTGGGCAGGAAGAGCGTGGCTTGGGGCCAGGAGTTCTGGCTGGTTAGGACTGCTTTCCCGCTATTCCCACTGGGACCCTGGGCCAGTCACTTCTGCTGTTTAGTGTTTAAACTGATGCTGGCTGCCATTCTTGATAGCTCTGCTCATGACTGCATCCAAGATGCCATGACAGATGGCCACCTCCACTTGGGACCGGTCCTCAGTATAGAATCCCACGGCTCCCTCTCATCCTGGGAACAGATGAGATATTCCTTCAGGCGACCTACAAGCATATCCCTTTCCCTCATAGGAACTGGGGATAGGAATGTGCGCTGTCATTGTTTTCTGAGTGCTCAGAGGGAAGGGGTGTCACACCACCAATCCTCGGGGCTTTCCAGGTTATGGGAATTTTCCTGGGAATATCTTTCCTCCAAATGAAGCCTTCTGGTTCTCGGCTTTCCAGAGGAAGCCAGAAAGCCCTTTAAGTATTTAAGGCTTCCCCAGAACTGAACAGGGTTCTGATCAACACATGATGAGACAAAGCATTTCGATTTGTAAATAATAGATGCTTATAGCTTTATAGAAATCAGTTAGCCAGCACAGTGAAGACTGAGCATCAGCACCTGAGGATGGGATGGATATCCTTGTTGTATAGGGAGTACTTCCTCAATGGGCATATTGAGAAGGGGGTTGCGTACTCGGGGAATCCAAGAAATGTATCAGTCAGCTTCCATGCAAGAAATGAAAGATGGCTCTAGGAGACTTAAGTGGAAAGAGATTTAAGACATGGAATTGAGTGCCTCAATCTCTGGGAGGGCTAGAACCATATGGGCTTCAGGCTGGGTCCAGGGGAGCTCCTTGGGACACCTTGGACCTGAGTTGTCAGTGGAACTGCTCCTGAGTTCACCCCTGGAGCTATCTAATTCAAGGCCAGGGCCACAGTCATAGCCATAGCCATGTTGATCTAGAATCAGGGGGCCAGCCCTGCAGCTGTGCCCTGCAGCTGTGCCCTGCGCCTATCCGTTTTGAACTGCTCTCAAGGCTAGAATGTGATTATCAGCCTTTGTGTCCAACAGAGTTGCTTCTCTGCACCCAAGAAGCTGAAGAATGGGCACCTGGCTATTTTTTCAGGGAGAAAGGAGAGCCCCACCTCTACAACTGCCCCAAGGCAGCAGCTAGGTGGCCTCCATCTCGCTGTGTCTGGGAGTCTGGCATAACAGCATTTAATTAGAGAACTTAATTCATATGCTGAACAGGAATCACAAAGAAGTCTAAGGAATGTAAATCTGCAGGCTTGGCAGTGCAGGGCACCCTGGGAGTAGGGCAGATTGAAAGTGAGCAAGCTGATCCAAGGTGCCTGCCGCAGTAGCCTTCCTGCATCAGAAGGGGCTGTCTGCATGATTGAATCCCCCTTGGTGTTTGCCAGCCTTCTAGTACCTTCTTCCTTTTTCTGAGGGGTATAGTAGACCCAATATGGCTGGATTCCACATGTCCTATACCCGTGTCGGCACAGTTGGGCAATAAATTAAATCTGGTTTGATTTAGTAACTATATGGTGTGAGAGAGAGGTCCAGATGTCAATGCCTTGTGTTCATCTCAATGCTGATGTTTAACTCCTCAAAATTTTAATGTTTCCAAGACAATAGAGGCTTTGGATCTATGAACAGACCTGGGTTTAAATTCCAGCTTTGTGATCACATAACCCTAAATAGTTGCTTGACTTCTCTGAGCTCATTTTTTTTTTCATCTGTAAAGTGGGACGAATGCTATTAACCTCATAGGGTTGTGACAAACAGTAAATGAGATAAACCTGCTCCATGCCGGGTGGAATGCTGGGTCCACATCACAGGGGCTGTAATGAATGTCCGCATTGTCCTGGCTCAGACATCTTGAAATAAAAACCAGTCTCCATGGCAGAAAATGGTCTCTCGGATTGATAGCCATTGCTGGATGAGAAGCAGAAGTGATATTTTTTCTCGAGTGCTTCTGGGAAACCTCCACAGACCCTTGTCCTGCTGTTGTGTGCAGCACAGGTGACCAGAGAGCACATCAACACAGGTGGCGCAATGAGACAGAAGGGCAGCAAAGGGTTTGCATACAATTCATCAGCACTGGTGTTTGTTAAACTGCAGGTTAAAACCCTTTAGTGAGAAGCCAGATCGATTCAATGGGTTGTGATCAGCATTTTTTTACAAAATGAAATTGAATGAATGAAAAGAGAATAAAGACCAGGCAGAGGAGACAAGAAAACAGAATGTGAATGAGCATCCTAAGGAGCCACTGTTCTGAGGAATTGTCACTTCCCTTAGTGCAGGCACGCGTCTGCGCATGTGCATACATACTCAGGGTCACAATGTCAAATATATTACTTGTTGGCATCACTGCAAAAACTTTGAAAAGTAGTAATCGAGATACCCAGCCTCCTAGTCTGGTGTGGGAGAACATTGACAATCGCCTTGCTATACAACTTGCAATAAAAATGGATTTCAGGGAGACTAACTTAATTCCCCAGGTGATGAATGTACACCTGGAAGCTTCCAGCAGCCTCGCTGCTCCCTCAATACCTGGGGTATCATGGCTTCACGTCCAGTGGGCAGCTACAGCCATATGCAGAGCAGGTCAAGATCTGCATGAGTGTGGTGCCCTTGGTCGACCCCCATGTCTTTGCCCTGGGCGGGCATTGCTGCCCACTCGATGGCTTCCGCACCGAAGCACCTCCCACCTGCTGCTCCCAGCCAGAAAATAGTCCCTGCTGCATGTTTCACAGCTGCACAAGGCTCCTGCCGCCGCCCTCAGCCCCTGGCTGTGGTCGTCCCGCTAAGCCCCGCCAGCCTCTGCAGACAGTTGTGATGGTAACAAATGTGCTTGTTCCTCAGACCACGCCAGATGGCAAAGTGACTGTCGAAACCTGCCAGGTCCGTCAAAGGGGCTGTCCAAGATTGGGGCTTACCAGGACCCTCCCAGTTCCCCGATTGCCTTCCCTCTTCTCCCTACTCCCTTGTCCCCTCTCCTGGACCCTGCTTTCCTCTGTGCGGTTCTCTGCCACTTTTGGAAACTCCTTTGTCTTGGAAGAAAAAAAAAAAATCCTAGGCATATCGCTGACCCTGGAAACCCCAAACCACTGCATCTTTGGTGTTTTCTATTCTCCTGAGAACCCCACCCCTCCCTCCCAGGGGTGGCTGTAAGATGAGTGGGAGAATTTTTCTCTCTCAAGCTGTTCTGTGTGGGTGGCTTTTACTGGAATAAAAACGGCTTGACTCTTAAATGCCTAAACGGGATTACTTCATTCCCCCCACCCCAACCCCAGGAAGAGCCCCGAACTTGGTGTTGCAAGTGGACTTCCGGTCCAGAGGGCCAGAAAGACTTTACTGAGGATAAAACCAGGAGTCAGATTCTTAAATCCCAATGAGGAGCTGTCCAGTGACTTTCAGTGATGAGAGAATTGTTCTGTCTGTGCCAATGCAGTAGCCAGTAGCCATTCAACCCTAGCAAGAATACTAGCGGGCCTGGGGAACACAAGTTTCCATTGTATTAAATTGTAATTAATGTAAATACAAATGGAAGTCGTCACAAGGCAGGTTGAAATCATATTAGACAGCACAGCCTAGGGATCCACCTAGTCTCTCCTCCCCAGCTCCCCCCAGGAATCTGTCCTCTGAGTCCTTGTCTCCATGGCAGCCCCTCACTCCAGAGCCTCCTCCCCCACGTCCAACAGCCCCCAAATCTGATCTGCAGTTATGACAGCAAAGGTGAGCCCAGAGAAGGGGGAAACAGGAGGGTAAATGGCATTAAAGAAACCAACATGAAGATTAAGTGATTAAGGGAACAGGGCTCCTGCTGAGGCAGTTCTGCCTAATGAGGCATGGCAGATGTCAATCTCTGGGCCAAGAAGAGGTTCCGTACTTGGGCCCAGCTCTCGGCCAGAGAGCTGCCATTACCTTCTCACAAGTTCAGGGTCATCTGTCAGCAACCCCATCTGTCTCGGCTCCTCATCTTTCAAGGTAAACAGAGGATGATAACTCAATTTTCCGTGGGTATCTCCACAATCGGCTGAGGGGATCCAGGTTAGATATGATGACATCCATGTTTACCCATCTGAGAGCAAAGAGCTGATCTGGAAGACAGCAGGTGCCGGACACACCGAGGAGCCCACCTTTCTCTGTAATTTCTGGACAGGTACACACCCCACTTACTCCATTTGCCATGTGTGTTGATGATTAAATTAAAGCAGGTGCCCACATTCACGGCTTCACTGATTCAGTTCTCCAGCCAGCAGTTATTAGCAGTGGTCCACATTCTGACAAAGTATGGCACATGAATCCCCACAAAATAAAGGCTTGCTGCTTCCAAGATTGCCAGAGTCGGGAGGGAAGGAGTCCCCGACCCCCTGCTCCTTCCTACAGAGAAGTCTGATGGCTTCCTGGTGGCACAGGGGCCTCTGTTTCCCTGTTGTAGCCGTAGCTCCCAACACGCAGTGGGACTTCAGCCTTCCATTCCTTCATCTGTAAAATGGGGATGGAATCTTTCCCGGCTCCAAGATCCCGCACGCACCCTGCAGAGGGAGACATCAGTACACCTGGGGACTGTGTTCAACCTTATTTCCAAATTCCCTCTTCCCTGTGTCTCATATGAAAATTCTGACTAGACGCCCGGGGAAGAGAACACTGATGCTCCACTCTCTGCTGTCCCCTTCCCTACTCACAGTGCTGTCTTCCCTGCTGTCCCCGACTCATTTCTTTTATTCCTCAGCTCTGAGGGGGAATTTGCATATTAATTTGAAAATGAGATCAGTTATTAGGCATAACCTGTCATGTATCATCCAATGCATCTGGACCTGGATTAGATTCAATATTGCCACAGAATAAAGACGGGGAGGGGGGGAGACTAAATAATTTAAACTCATTATTCTACTAATCCTCCCGCTTGGCTGGGCTCCCAGGAGGTGTGTTAGGAGGTAATTGAAAACACAGATTTGCTGAGAAGACACTGGAGACGAACATTGCCAGAAAGTACAGGGCCTTTCTGATGGGCTTTTCCACTCGTTAACCCACGAGGAAGGCAGCAGAGTGAAAGGCGGGGGGGGGGGGGGGGGGGGGGGAGACTCTGAGAACAAGGCGCCAGGACCCAACCTGGCTGCAGGAAGCACAGAGGTTGAGGCTGGGCCTCTGCTGCCCCTGCAAGGGAGGAAGAAAGTGGGAGGGAGAGTGAGGAGCACCTTGTGGCCCCTCCCTGCCCACCCTTCCCTTTGCCAGGGTCTGTGCTACCTTAACCAAAGAGAATGTCAAGCCCAGGGTTTGCAAACAGCAACCCAGACTTGTGTTTTGCCTGGCTTCGTTGCAAAGTGTCCCTTTTGAAAAAGTTAGCACCAGCATGGACACATCTGAGAATTTCATAGAAATCCAGATTTCTAGACATGCTGGGTCCACCATGGGCTGTACCTGCATCTCACTCAGGTGGAGCTTGGGGGTCGATACAGACCCAGCAGGCTGGCTCCTCTGCTTCTGCTTCCTGTCTGAATCCCCCAGGGACTGGTTTGCTATTCCCTTCCTTTAAGTGACAGCTCCCAGGAAATGGATCAGCTATAACTGGAGATCAGAGGATCCCAGACTCAGGGGAGGGAAGGGAGTCGTGTCTCCCAGACATACGCACTGTGCTAGCCATGGAGACTAACAAGGGTGACAAAGTCTGTCTTTTGGGAGTCTTGAGAGGGGATGGGTGAGTCTGTACAGAGAAAGCAAACCCAGGAAATGACCAGAACTTGTCAAAAAGAGATTGCACAGTGTTGGGAGGGGGAAGCAAAGGAGGTCCATTGAGATCAGCTGGTCCTAGGGAGAGAGGACCACGCCCAGCCCTGTTGTGGGAGGGAGATGCCCAGACTAGGGCCTAGGAGGGGCAGAACCTCTGCAGGGCTGAGCCACAGGGCCCAGGGAAGATGGAAAAGGCAGTGGTCCTGGCTCCAGGGGGCGCTTTGCCAGCAATTGACTTAGCAAATTGTTCTTGGCAAATGTCCAGACATTTCTGAATACTAATCTTCCCAACCAGACTGTGGATCCTAGGGTGCTTCCTGCTCTCCCTCTTTCCAGGAAAAGCGAGTAGGATGTGAAAAAAAGGCCTTCTAAGTCGCAAGGAACTCAGGGGACACGCACATTCAGGGATGCTCGGCGGGGCGGGGGGGCGGGGGGGTGGGGGGGCGGGGGGGGGGTCCCATGCATCCAAGTGCAACCTCTTATGAGCTCAGGCCCTGTGCCCCAGAGGGTGAAATGCCTGGCACCAGCCGCAAGGCAGCCCATCTTCTGCAACAAACCAAATGTATGGTTACGAGAACCATCCATTGCCACTGCAGGGATTAGCTGCTGCTTAATTAATTTCTTAATGAAGAAAGCAGAGCATGTCCCTGTGCAGCTAGTGAGTGCAGGCAACTGGTCCCCTCACCCTTCTCCCCCACCTGCAGGCCGGCTCTGATTTATAAGTCCTCTTTTAAAACCAGCACTGGGAACAAGTCACTGGCCCTCTCTGGGGCTCAGTTTTTTCATCTGTCAAATGGGAATTTAGATCACTGTTCATAGCCTATTATCTTTTCTGTTTCTTCTCTGCACCTCCTTACCCAAGGAGAAAAAAAAATTCACACAAAGAGAATGAGCTTTCAAAATCCATACTCTGGCTTTTTATCAATTAAGCCCTCTAGTTATGTGAAAAGCGTTTCATTAATTGTTTCCACCCAACCAGAGCCCCGTCGACATGAAGAGCGGGTAGAAAGTCCCTTGATGGTTACCTAAGTGACTGAAGGAAATGAGCGAAGTAAATCCCCAGCTCGTATCTCACCATGGTGACACTGGCAGGCTTGTTAGCAAAGTTGGAAAATGACCTGTGGTTGACAAGACCTCTCTCGGGCTGAGAATGAATCTTGCATTTGGGTTCTGTCCTCCAAGATCAGATCAAATGAATCACTGTTCCAGAGGCTCCCCCGGTGCTTTGTAAAGTCCTTATCACTGGCATTAGGCCAAGTGTGTTTACCAGCTGTGTCTCCTACATGGGAAGTGAGCGCCATTCCATTGGTCTCTCGGGTGTCTGCCCCAGAGCGGGTCTCCAAGAATGATTGGGAAGTCACTGCATGAATGATGTGTGGTTTCTGGAACCGTGTGTTCACTGGCTATTAGGGGTCAGAGACCATCGGGGCATCTTCAGGGCACACATGCTGAGAAATGGCTGCTGGGGACCTCTGCAACACCAGGAGTCCAGGACCCTCGGGTGAAGCCTCACTGGCTCCCTTGGCCACAATCCACACCCTGGACCTCACTGTTCTGCATCATCAAACCTTGACAATCGGGGTCAAGACCAGGATGAAACACATCTGCTAGGATACAACTTTAAGTGGCCACCCCAACTCAGAAACCAAATAATATTATAAGGCAATGTCTCTAAAAAATCAAAGTGAATGCAAAAAGATCCCTGCTGAGCAGAACATCACCACCTGAAATTACAGATGTCATCCAACCTGCGCCTCCATGACCCTGTTTCGTTTTCTCCAACTTAAAGGGACCTTCTGGAGATAATGCCTCAAAAATAACTTAGACTGGAAGTCTGGTCCTAACCTCCATTTGTTCATGAGGACCCTGGGCCCCGAGTTTCATGTGAAAGTTTGCCTTGGGGTACTGGCTATTGTGTGAGAATCCAACGGGAGGAGGAGACCACACTGATATGTGGCTGCCAACCAAGTTAGAATTTAATTTCTAAAGGCCACCCAGGTTAGGTGGTCTTTGAAAAAGATCTACTCTGGAAAACAAGCATTTTTTAAAAAAAATCAATCCAGGGTCAGGCTGGCCTCATGGTGGTCCACAATGTTCGTTGACACAGTGGCCACAACCTCTCTCTTGGGATCAGGCCCTGCCGTAATATTTTGTACTATGGAGTGGTATTTGCTCAATTTTGTTGAATTCTTAAATATTGGCGCTGAGAAGGACCTCATCCATCTCCTGGCCTGGTGGCACAGGCCATCAGTGGTTCTCAACATGGGCAATAAGGCGGTGTGCAACTCCACTGGGATGTGCTAGCCATCAATGATGCACAGCATGACGCCCTCCACTAAGACCCGGTCCAAAGTGTTAATAGTACCCAGGCTGAGCGACCCTGGGGTGGAGAAATGAGGAGAAACGGATTCACATTCTCGTGCCATCCTCCGACTCCTGACAGCCACCCCTCAATTCATGAATCCTGAAAAATCTTGTGGTCAGTTTTTCTGCCCACTGATAGGATCCACCCCAACTCAGGCCCTCATGAGAAGGGTTTCTTAATCTCCTTAGGTTTCTATCATTTTCCTATAACTTTCTTCCCTGACTTCTAGAAAGTCCTTCCTGAGGCCTAGCCTGGGGTGGAGTCTGTTTGGTCATTGTCCATATAGCCTGGCCCATAACATTCCCCACTGGTTTTATGGAACTAACCAAATCATTGATCAATCATCATGGGTACACAGTTGATTATGAAAATGTAGGGTCCAGTTAAAAACTAAGGACTAACAGCAATGGACCAGCTATAGCTGATATCAGAGTAGTTAGCCAAGGGGACCAGGAGGACAAATTGATACCAATTTCCTTCATGTTGTCTTGCTTCTTCCCTTTCCTTTAATCACTTTCCGATCAGAGATAGGCTGTCTCTTGCCACTCCTGAGTGAGTACAGAAGCTCCCCTAATGCCATACACAGGCCTCCCTGTTTTAAGAGCAAGAGATGGAAACCTCTTCTGTTTTGTAACACCACTTCTGCCAGGAAGTCACGAGAGGTCTCAAGTCTGCTCACTGATTGTTCTAGTTTCCCCAGACTCAAATCTGTTTGCTCAGGGCTTTGAAATCTTCATTTCCAGTTAAAAGGACTGCTGTACCCAGGGGCTGAAGATCCCGCAACCCTTAGGCCCATTAGTAGGGGAACTAGGATGGGGGCTATTCTCCTAGGATGGTGTATGAGCCCCAGATATTCTTGTCTAGCTTCTCCATTGTAGTAGCACACTTTCGGGAACGTATGAATAGTCACACAAAATTTGTTCCATCATGATGCGCCAAAAAGTTGCAGGGACAAGTGGGCAGTTACTCCTGAGAGGCAGGCAAACCAAATACCTTCTGGAGCCACATAGAAATTAGAAGACTCCTGGGGTGTATTTAACACCTAGATGGAAAGACGGGGATGTTGATAGGGGGAGTTGTGTATTTGGAAACCTGGGGAAGAGAAGCAAAAGCCTCGTTCTTGTAAGTCTCCTCATGTTTGAGTCCACCTTTCATAGTCTAAAACCACATTAATCCTAAGTGGTGGTTGTTATGATTTGAAACCATAAACAAATATCATGATCTAAAATCATAGTCTGAGCAAGAAAAAAAAGATGATTAACATTTTCTGGACCCAAACTGGCCTCCGTTTTGTGATTTAACCCAATTATTTATCTATACTGACTGTAATTTTCCCCTCTAATGTTAGGGACCTTCTACTGCTATAAGGAAACAAAGGGCGATGACCACTCTCACTGCTTCGAGCTGGGGTGTGGGGGTGGGGTGACATTCAGTGGGGCAAACACTTTGAAGTTCCTTTTTAGAAACTGGATTGGTCAAGGGGGTCCATGATAAAAATCTGGTTCAGGAAGAACAGGTTGTAAATTCACCTGGGGGTGGGCACTTCTATGAGAGAAACAAAAAGACATGAGTACTGATGAATATCATAAAAATGATAGAAATGATTGTTTACCAGGAGGTGGAAGAGCTGAGAAACTGTCCCCATAACAAGGCCTAACGAAGCCTAATAAGGCCAACATTTGACTCTTGCCCTGAGTCAGCCCTCATGTCATCTTGTAAATCTTTAATGTTGTCAGAGTTATCAGGAATGTACACACAACATTTTGTTAAGTTACCTAATGTCATCTGATTCTTGAAAAATATCTCTTTATTGGCATGACCTCTGTGTTCAGTAGAGGTCCCTTTATCCTTGTTGCTTAGGGCTAGATAATCATGCTAGCAAACATTAAGTCTACCTGTGTAGGAGGTTAGGAAGGTCTGTAGGCCTTAAACTGACTGAAAACGTCTGGCTCTGGCAGTTTATATTGATAGTTAACAGGTATTCTTGTTTAAGAATCTCTTCTGTTGCCTCCGGTCTTACTTATTCTTGGGGGGCTAATACAAGTGTACATCTTAAGTTACATTAAAATAACTACTGTTTCTTCTTAAATCCCAGGAATGGCTGTGCTTTGGTTTTAACTGCTTTTGCTATGCGTTTGAGATCAAGCTGGTCAAACTGACCTTGTTCCAATCTATTAAGAGTCAGCTGAATTTCCTTGGGGGACACTCTTGGGGAACTTATGAGCAACCTTTTAGCTCTGCTAGTGCCATCTGCGTTAGCATGGGTCAAGGTCTTGCTGACCATGTGGCGTCCCATGGAAGCATCAGGAATGTTTCCCCTTTCCAATGACCCTCCTCTCTTGCAGCACGTGCACTGATTGGCTTGCTGTTCTCCAGTGGTCTCATTATTCTCCCTGACTGGGAGGTTATGTGGCCCAGAGTTGCAAAGCTCTTCCCCTGTTCTCCCTGGGTTCGAGCTGACTCGGAGGGCAAGAGTCAAATATTGGTTTCCTTGGCCCCTTTATTTTAACTTTAATCTTTAAGCCTTGGCCTTAAACATCCAGCAAGTCAGTTTTATCAATCCTAAGAGTACCGGGCTTTAACTTTAATGTATGTAACTTTACAATTAATCTTATCCCTTTCAATTACTATCTGTCTATAGATGAGGGCTTAATATCTCAAATTAATTTAGGTTGTGTGGTTTTGAATATTACCTCTGCAGAACACTAACAGGGAGAAGGTATAAAGAAAATACAAAGTGAAATTAACAGTGAAAATATATTTAGCTTGTATATAATCTTGAACCTTGGCTGAGCTATACATTATATCCCCTGTTTGAGATCACAGTAATCTTTATGATAAAATCAGTCTTTGAATACAACTTTAAATGAGCTGAACTCTGGCCCACTTTGGAGTTATTTTGACATGTAGTCAGGTGGGAGGCAGAGCCTTATCTTGGGTAAGGCAGGGCTCTTCACAAATCTTAGGTAAAGTGTTCTAGTTTTGAAGCTGAACTTTGTCTCTCTTTTTAGATATTATTTTATAAAGTTTATATATATTCTGAGTCTATGTGAATGTTAGCTAACACAATATGACATATATCTAAAACATGAATCAAGGAACGGCTGAGAGCTTTTAACTTTCCATTTCTGTGGAAAAGTGGCAAAATGTTTTACAATATTGATGTTTTAAACCGCTCAGCTCTCATTATCTTTTAAAATACCTTTAAATTTTTATATCCCAGTGTAAAAGGTAGCATAAGATTTGGTTACAAAACATCAAATGATATAAATAAATCCCCAATAAAATCTGTTACCCTGATTAGTTTAAAATTATCATTTCAGACAGCTTTAGTTTGGAGAACACTAGCTTGATAAAACATTCCTTTAAATCTGATATTTTTATATTAACCAAGTTTAGCCTTTAAAGAAAAACGTAGATTCTGTAATGTACAGAATTCTTTAAAATAACAGTACAATTCTTTAAAATAACAGTTACTATTTAACCACAGATGTTCAAACCTTAATTTCTCCAAGAGTAGTTGCTCTAGAGAATAAAACTTAACAGACACAGTGTAATTAATATTTTAAGAAGCTTTTGTCATTTTAATATATAGATCCAAACTTGGTTTATATCAGTACATTAATATTTGGCCTTAGGGAAAATTTGGACAGCTTTAACTATTTGTGTTACATATATAACCAATTTAGTTATACATAAACCTTTTAATATTCTTTATTTATAGACCTTTATATTACTTAATTAGGCACTCTTATTTTTTACTTAGCCTTTACATGGTAAAATAAAATTGTAATATAGCTTTCTTAACTGGAAACATTTTTTCCTTTTATTAAATATATTTGATATTTAGAACCTTTTGATTTTTAATCCATTTATCCCTCTGTTTATACTTTGAAATAACCCTTATAAATTTCTGAGTTTAGATAAATTACCTCATTTTAATATGTAACATTTGATAAATAACACTTTATGTTACTTACAGGACTCCAATTGAAATGCAGTTGAAAACTTTGGACCCCTTATATTTTGAATTACACCTGTTATGACTTTAACTTTTAGTAACCTTGTTTTAGTGATGACACAAAATAATTTTCAACTTCTTTTAAAAATTTACCAATTTATGAAAACACCAATGATGTTTAAGTATTTTATTTTATGATACTTAAAGTTAAGGTACTTGATATTATATTTAACAGCATTTTTAACTCTGTAAACCAATCAGATATCTCTAACAAACACATCCATAATTAATTCCATACATGTCAGATCTAATTTACTTATTTAAAAAAAAAAAAAAAAGCCAAGGTATCACACAAGTGCATTGAACAGCATTGTCATTTTTTTCCTGTTGAAAAAAAAATCCTAGAGACAATGGATATTAGAAACTTTTTAGACATTACCATTTTATCAGCAACTGTTCGAGCACCTAGAAACAAAACTGGGCGTTAGTAACTTTAAAGACATTTTTACTTTTATTTATTTACCCAATTTATATTGAACCTTTTAAATCATATGAACCAAAGACATTTGGATCCATTTTTTTTTAAATTTTAATTTATGAGCTCATATGTCAAATTTTGATACCAAATATATGTAAACATGGCAATACACATAGACTGAGTACTGAGAGTACACGGGTGCCCCTACATAAAATAAATAAAGGTTTAGTAGGTTATTTTTAAAAAACCTATTAGATTGAGAGTTAATCCTTGTAAATTGGCCTTAGAGCAAAGCAGAGTGTAATCAGTAAAACATCTTAACCTAGGTGTGTCAGATCAGAATCATGAATTTAACAAATATAAAATTTTAAAGCTTTCCTGGTCTTTGTCTTGAGGTGGTCCTGCTCATCAAAGGTAAAGAGTTAAGGGAACATAGACAAACGACAGGGCCTTATTCCTCCCTGAAGGAACTTCCCAAAGAGGTAGCTCCATTGCTCTCCTTGAGAGACTCCCCCCAGGTGGGGATCCCATTCTGGTTTTTCTGGTGTCTTGGAGAGTGGCCACCAAAGTTTAGCCTGACATTGAAAAATCTTTGGACCATCTTTAATAGCTGGGAGTTATTCATGCTTACAAACACTAAGAGACAAAAGCCAAATTTCCTAGACAAAATTATGCTTTTTTGTTATACAACTTAGAAATAATTTTATAAAAATTTTAGTTCTGGTCTGCCCTCTATAGGAACTGACTTGGTCTACCCTGTCAGCCACCTGGCCCAGTTCCTAAATAAAGGCAGTCTCCAGAATGCTTTTTTTTTTTTACCTCTAGCTTTTACTTTCAACATTTTTTTAGTCCTGTTGGCAGCCATTTACATTTTAATGCAAACTTTAGTGAGCACAGTTAAAAACCTGTTTAACCACTTTTAACATTAGAAACAAACTGTCATAGAAATTAACACAAAACAAAAAGGGGACAAACAACAAACAAGACAAGACAAACACAAAATCGGACACACAACAGGTAAGGCACCAAAGACAAATGTAACTGACAGAAAACCAGATTCAGACCAGAGGACTGAGTAAAAACCAGACTCGGACCGGAGGACCAAGCAATGTCTTGCTAGCCCTGGACTTGGGGAAATAATGCTGTATCCAGTTTTCCCTGAGCCTCTCCAGATACGGATCCACACAGACCAGACTTACCTTCCCCAGGGAAACGCAGATGACTCTTGGTAGTTTTAGGTGGGAGGGGGTTGGAGGGATGGCCCGGGACTAAGAACATATTCTCAGAGGCCTTTCCCTAGGCGATCTCTGCCTCTGCACCTCCCTTAGTGGTCCTGAGATCTCTGGAATGCAAGAAAAGTAGATCTCGCTGGGGCCTCCAAATGTTGTGGGGTAGGTTGCTCAGAAAACACATCAAGTCCCAGTTTTCTTCAAATTGAAGAGTTTTTATTTAGCCTCCTGCCGGTGATTGCCCCCTGCAGGACCCATAGCCATTTCTGCAAGAAACAGCCTCAAGCCCGAGCATTTTAGGATATTTAAAGCCAAAAACCACATTTGGGTTGATGTAGCTGTAAGCAAGCAGGTACAGAAGCTGAATTGGGCAGTTAGCGAGACAATGCAATGGGTACATTGGTACTTCCTATGGGACTTTCCAGGTTGGCAAAGCAGCAAGCAAGCAGAAGGGAAATGGGTCAAAGTGACCCTAGTTCAGTACTAGTTAGAGAATGGTTACTAACGTCTAAACAATCAATCTCTGGCAAGGTACATTGCCCAAGAAAAATGGAAACCAAAGAGAGCAATTTTACATTGTGTAAGACTTGCTCTTTTGTGTTGCCAAGTATGTTATGCTAGGTCACTATTCATGGGTAATTCCCTCCCACTCTACCATGCGGCCAGCGCAATGGCTCCCGACATCCCACTGCAGCAAGAATGTTTTAGAGATCAGGTGTTTCTCTTCTGCTTCACCCACCGCTGACCCTTTGAAATAACACAACATAATATTACTTTCCCCAATAAAAGAAGAGAAAGGAGCTTGGGCGTCCTGAGACCATGTTAGGGCAGTTGTGTTTCTCTTGTACACACGGAGGCAGAAAAGCACAAGACGACTTCTACCGCACACTGGCAGCCTGCGTCGGGCTAATTATGATGAGCCCCGGTTTCTCCCTCTGGAGCTCCCAGACTGGAAAAGAAATTCCTCCGTGGCCAAAAGTGACAAATCTTCAATACTGAGACGGATGCTATTTGAGGAACCACAGAACTTGCTTCCATAGGTGCAATGAAGGTCTTCCCCCAGGGTCCTCCATTCTCTCCACAGGGCTTCCTGGAGAACTTCGTATGTGTGAGGCCATGGTTCCTCACCTCCACGTGGCCCAGCGCCTCCTGGAGGGCTGGTCACTCCCACCGGGCCTCCTGGGGTTCAATCATACTGTCATTTCAATCGTGCTTTGGTAAAGAAACCCAAATGAGAACTCCAGTCACTGAAGCTCAGACAGGCTTCCATGGCTATTGCCAGTCAGCAGTGTGCCAGGAGGGTGATGGCACCCGAGGACAGGGACATCTCATCTTTGAGAACTTGCCTGCCTTGCCCCTGGGTCTCTTAGCTGGTGCTGACCTGGATCCTTTGTAATGAACCTGCAAGCTTACGTATAAAGCTTCTTTGAGATCTGTGAGTTGTTCTACTGAATTATGGAGCCCGAGAGGGCCTTGGGAAGCCCCCACTGGTAGCCAGTGGGTCAGACGTGTGGGAGGTCTGGGGACTGCAGAGCTTGTGCCTGGCCTTGTGACTTGGACATGAGCTATCCCCTGAAAGCTCATGTGTGTGAGACGGTGCAGGGAGGTTCAGAGGTGAGGTGACTGGATCTTGAGAGCTTAACCTAATCAGTGGGTGAGTCCATTGGATGGATCACTCTTTTGAGTGGATCGCTAAGAAGTCACTGTAGGGGTGTGGCTGGAGGAAGTCGGTGACTGGGGTGTCCCCTTGGGGGTTACATTTTTTCCCTAGCTCCTCATGGTCCCTGTTTGCCAGCTACCAGGCGCTGCACAACTTTGTTCCACCATGTCCTCTACCATGCTATGCCTCATGTTGGGTCCAAGGCAATGGAATTGACCAACCATGGAATGAACTCCTAAAATCCATGAGCTCAAAATAAACAGCTCTTTAAGTTGTTCTTTTCAGGAATTTTGGAAACGGCTATGAAAATCTGGTTACACACCTGGTGTCTGACGTGAGGCAGTGTTGTAAAATCTGCATGAACTCTGGGTACCCAGACTGGGAATTGCTTTGGTCCTAACTAGGTGAGTTAGGGTAGGCATGACAGTCTTGTCGGGGATATCTGAGAAAAAAGTTCAAGGGAAGAGAACAGGAGTGACCCACAAAAAGCTGATCAGACCTTCTCCCCACCCCAGCTGTGCAGTAAGAATAGAGGTGGGCAGGCCTGGTATTTAGTCTTCGGTACTGTTGAAATACCCATCCCCATGGATATTGCTAGATACTGCTGCCCCGAGTTCCCCACAAGCCTTCTCTCTCACCTCTGTGTTAGTCAGCTTTCCATAGCTGTGACAAAATACCTGAGAAAAGCAACTTACAAGAGAGAATTATTATTTTGGCTTGTGATTTCAGAGGTTTCTGACTATGGTTGACTGCCTCTATTGTTTCCAGTAAGGTAGATTATCATGGTAGAGGGATTGGCAAAGCAGATGATCTAGAAGCAGAGACGGAGAGAGGGAGGGCTCAGGGTCATAGCAGCCCTTCAAGGGCATGTCCCTGACCTCCTTCCTCTGCCTCCCAATAGCACCACCAGCTTCCAGCACCTGAGCCTTTGAGGGCCATTCCATACCCTAACACCTCTCTTTCTTGATCTCCCCCACACTGACCTCCCTAAGACCCAGAAATATCAGGGGCTCAGAGCCATGTTTTATGATCTTCTACATATTTTAAATGTCACCCCTTTGTGCAAATAGCCTTCATAGAGAGACATGTCAGAGTGAACCCACGTTTTCTAGTGTCGAGCTCTGCTAGAATCTTTTCAAGAAAGACCGGTCTGTGTTAGGGTCTTAGGCCTAGACCCAGAAAGGCAAAAGAAGCAATTAAACAGTGAAAATTTCCACCAATTTGATTATCTGGCAGCCTGTAGATTTAGAAGCAATCTATTTGTCAGTTGGAATTCAATTTTTTTTCCCCTTTTCCTGCATTCAGCCAAAATAAGAGCAAGCTCAGAAATCTCTCCGTACAAAGAAGGAGCTCTAATTGTTTTGTTCCCTCACTCGACATTTCGGCCAATTCTAAGATGCATAAATAAGTCTGGTACTCGGGCACCGAGGAAAATGGGATTCATTAATTTAAATGAGTGGGCGGTCTCTGGGGAGGACGCCTGTGTTCCTCACTAGCTGGTCCCAGAGTGTGATTCACAGTGGGTTTTCCCTTTATGCTTTGGACCTCCTCAATGCTGGGCATCAATTTCCTCAAGTTACTATTATCATAAATCTTTATTTATTAGATGTTGACGAGTAACACAAGCACTGGGAAAGACTCCACACTCCACAGGCTGGAAGGCCACATCCCTGACACTTCTAGAAAGATGTCATCCTCCTCTGATCCTAGAGGCCCTTTACATCTCCTTGGACCCTACCTGGGCCCAGGTGAGCCCATGAAGTCTTCCCAAAGAAACAGAATTTGGGGCAGGGAAAGTTTATATGTGGACTTGGTGGCAAATGGGCCAGGGATTGGGACAAGGAATCTTGGAGAGAAGGCCACAGGAGGGGACAGAGACAGAACCAAGGCCCTCGGGCTGGGGCGACACCCCTTGCCCCCAGCGCACCCTAGTTCACATCTTCCCCTCCCCCCAGCGCACCCTAGTTCACATCTTCCCCTCCCCCCAGCACATCCTAGTTCACATCTCCCCCTCCCCCCAGCACACCCTAGTTCACATCTTCCCCTCCCCCCAGCACACCCTAGTTCACATCTTCCCCTCCCCCCAGCGCACCCTAGTTCACATCTCCCCCTCCCCCCAGCACATCCTAGTTCACATCTCCCCCTCCCCCAGCACACCCTAGTTCACATCTCCCCCTCCCCCACGCTGGGCTCCCCCTCCTCAACCACCAGGAGAATTGTGCAGCTCCCAGGCCTGGTCCAGCTGACGGAACACTTCAGACCTAGTGACAGAGGGCAAGTAACTGCCTTTGGGTACAGCGGGGATCAGAGGGGCCACAGAAAGGGCTCTAGCAAGTGAGGAAGCGGTGGCTGGTGACAGTGCAGGGACATGCTCTTCTCCCTCCTGTGCCAAGTTCTGAGCTGTGAGGTGGGTTGTGGGGGCACATGACACAAATTGTGAAGAGATCTGGGGGCACAGGAAGTTACTTTCCCTAAGCTTCAGTGGCCCCATCTGTGAAAGTGGGGTGCCACCCCACCTCCCACAGATGGCCATGAGGGAAGTACCTGCCCCAGTTACCAGAGGGCCCATGCAGAAGGCTGGGTCACTGAAGACCGGCTATTCATGTCTGTCATTAGCCATAAGTGTTACTTAGACTTCAGTGCACCCATGGCCTCGGCGTCTACCAAGCAACTGCCTTTATTTACGATTTTCCAGCGTAACTACGTGTGTGCCACACATGCATAGACGTCATGAATTCATAAGGAACACACCCCTGTCGTCCAAACCCAGACCAAGAAAGAAAACATGACCTGGACCCCAAGACCTTCCTTGGCTCCCTTCCCAGCTACGCCTCCCCTCCCCCGCGCCCCCCAGGACAGTAACTCTCCCGACTTCTAACCGCGCACGTCCGCTTGGTCGGCTGTACTTTATATAAATGGCACGCGCAGCAGGGCTCCTGTTTCCGACTTCTTTTCATTCAACCTTCTGCTCGGGAGCTTCATGCATTTTGCAACGGGCTTACAGTTGTCGGTGAATTTTGAAACCGATCATATTTTTAAGGAGCTCAGAGCCAGAATGGCGGCCACCTCGGGATACTCCCCAGGACCAAAGAGGACGCCCCTTCCTTGCTCAGCTGCCCCTCGTCCAAATTTCCCAAGGTCTTTATTCTGCTTGTTTTGGGAGAAATACAAGAATGTTTAGAACTCTCCTCGGATCCTATTTGAAACGATCCATTTGGGGAAATACTACGGAGTGAATGTCAGTCCTGACTCCCCTGGTCCAGGGCTCCTCTCACTACGCCCCTCACCCCCCCCCCCCCGGGGGAGGACCAAGAGAACGCTGATCCTCAGTGGAGAAGATGAGGATGAAGGTGGAGACGGCCATGCAGATGAGCAGGGTGGTGACAGCTGGCCTGGGTGACGGCTTCATCACAACACATCTCTCTCCCCATTTTTAATTAAAGAAAGCAAGGCACCGAGAGGTGAAATATCGTGCTGGAGGCCACCCAGCTGGAAAGGGGGAGGGCTTGGACGAGAGCCCAGCCTGAGAAATTCACTTCTAGAAACCCGTCTCCGCCGGCACCCGGCACCCAGGTTGCATGGAGGGTGACTTCTGAGCCGCCGCCGTCTTGTCATCCCTTTCAAGGCAGAGCTCCTGGCTGGCTGCCTGCCTCCCCTTCATCTGTTACCAAAGCCTCCGCCACACGCCTGGCTGCGGGCTCCTGAGCATGCGTGCTGTGTGGCTGGCATGTGAGGGAAGCCGCCCACTTTAATGCAAATGAGCCTGGGGCGCCAGCTCCTGCAGAGCAGGCTCCTGCTGCCCTCCCCAAGGCGGAGCTCTGGGCATGATTATCAGTGTCTCAGCAGAACTACAGGCAGCCCTCGGCGGCATCCGGAGGGTTTAATCACAGAAGGAGAATCCATACGTACCAATCTGAGCAGACAGGAGGCCAGAAGTGCTGTTGAGGAGGACTCACCCAGGGATGGCCAGACCAGGGTCACCCGCAGTTCCAGCGGCCCAGGATCTTCACATATAGGATGCTGAAGCTTCACGGAGTTATCTTGCTCATTTTTCAGGTGGAAAAACAGGTTCTCATAGGATGTATCTATTAATGAAAGCCTGAGCCATCCAGCTCGACTTATCAGGACAAAGGGAACCCCGATGTTTACCAAAGAGAAATATAGAGGTCGCCACTTATCCCCAGTTTCATTTTTCCTAGTTCAGATATCCAGTCACCAGAGTCCCAGAATACTAAGTGGAAAATTCCAGAAATAAACCATTCCTAAGTTTTAAGTTGCATGCTCTTCTAAGTAATGTGAAGATATCTCCTGCTGTCCTGCTCTATCCAATCCAGGATATGAATCGTACTTTCTCCAGTATGTCCATGCTGTATATGCTACCTGCCCATTAGTTACATAGTAGCTGCCTTGGTTATGGGATCAAAGTCGATATTGCAGTGCTTGTATTCAGGTAACACTTATTTTACTTATTAGTAAAAACAGTAACTCTCATTTTACTTAATAGTGTCTCCAAAGTGCAAGAGTAGTTGATGCAGAGATACTGTGATACTATGTAGCAACACTACATAGCATATAGGAAAAAGAAGAAGAAAAAACCAGCATCTATAGGGTTTGGTTTTATCTATGACGTCAGACATCCACTAGAGATCTTAGAACCTGTCCCCTCTGGACACAGGAGGATTACTATAAGGTGACTTTGCTATGAGCTCCAGCCTAGGATCCTGTGGACTGGGTTCCTCACAGCAGGAGCAGGGGAAATGCAGGTTCTGCCCAAGCCATGTCTGCAGATGCAGCGGAAGCTGCCTGGCTGACTTCCCTCTGAGCCAGAACAGGCCTCCTATCTTACAGAAGCTGCTGCTGCACTTGAGAATTACACAGAAAACAGGCTCCGACCTCCGCTCTCCCCCCTGCATAGCAGCTATTCCTGCTTGGGTCCCTTCCTTGGGCTTTAATCCTTCTTACTGCTTAATTTCGTAGTAAATTCCATTGACAACTGGCCTGCACTTTCTCCAGGGGCAATAAACACCTTGTAATTTATAAATCCTTCCATCAATAATTGCTTGCAGAAGGAACAAAGTAACCAAAGAGGATGGAAAATAAAGCAGGGCTATCCTCCACCCTGGTGATGCTTCAAGAAACTGAGAGCAGCCGGGCTCCTTCCAGCCCAGAGCTAATGGGGTCGCCTGTCCTCCGCAAATAATTCCTGTTTTAACACTGAGGACTGGGATTAATGCAGTCCCCACTGAGCACTCCTACGTGCCAGCCGTCTCTCAATTATTACCTCTAATCCCCAGGATAAACCTACGCAGCCAGCATTATGATCTCTCTTCCTACATGCACGCAGGCGAAGCCTCAGAGGGACTAAGGAGTCTGTCCAAGATCATGCGGTTTGCAAGCCAGAGCCAGGATTCAAGCCTTGCTCTAGCTGACTCTGAGCCCATATTGGCTCCAAATTCCATGCACTTCTATGGACAAGGACTTTTAAGTGTTTGTTAATTGCAATTTATGGTAGGAAATAGATTTGGGGCATCACCCTCTGCCAAAACTCTTCCTCTGACCCTTGGGGTACACAGCCCGCTACCCCCAAAGAAGTCAGGTACTGCACCAATAACCTCATGCCTTCCAGCTTCTGGGGACCCTGGCCACAGGTAAGCATCAGCAGGAAATGGGACATGGGGCTGGCTTTCAGCTGAAGGAAGCTAATCCTCTCAAGGTTACCTTTCTACATGTGACCCCCTTGTTGGGTTCCAGAAAGCACCCCTCCCTGTGATCCTCCTGCTTAGGGGTGGTCAGCCATCTGCTGCTAGACCCTGGGCCTGGCATGGACCCTCTTCCCCACTTCTGTAATTCTCATCTATGTAAACCCTGCTCTTCTAGGTGAGGTGGAGAACACCGGAGATCCCAGTGACTCAGGGGGATGAGGCAGGAGGATTGCAAGTTTGAAGTCGGCTTTAGTAAGACCCTGTCTCAAAGAGAAAAAAAAAGTGCGGGGGGGGGGGGTGGGGGGGGTGGTGTGCTGGGGATGTAGCTCATGGGTAGAATGCCTCTGCGTTCAATCACCAGTACTACCAAAACAACAATGGGAAATACTTGTTAATATTAACATTTAATTCATCCTAATGTAAGTGCTCTTGGAATACTGACTGGCACACTGGAAACATGATCCAGCATGTGCGTGTGCACACACACACACATGCACCAGAAACAAGCATCTGAACATTTTCCATTTTCCCATGCCCCACCCTGCTGAGAGCCATAGCCAAGTAGGAATGACGCATGGCAATTTCCTTGTCAGCCTACCCAATGTTGCATAGAGGGAGGACTCTCCATTGTGGAAATGGGCTTGCCTTGGACCCAGGTCATTTGCAGTGACATTGCATGAATGTTTGAGAAAGGTGACTCTGCTCAAGGACCAGGGTGGATCCGGGTTTAGGGAGGATCCTGCTGGAATAGGGTGGGTCCAGGTTTAGGGAGGATCCTGCTGGGAATAGGGAGGATCCTGCTGCCTCAGGCGCCTACTCCTTGGGTTTAGGGCGGTTCCAGGTTTAAGGTGGACCCTGCTGGGAATAGGGTGTATCCTGTTGCCTCAGGCGCCTGCCCGCTCCTTGAGTTCCTGTTGAGTTCTTGCATGATTCAGAGAGTACTTGGGATGCAGAGCCCAGTGGAGTGTGTGGATTTTCCCCAGAACGTGAGTGTAGAGTGCCGGTGAGAGTTTCGGGAATAAAGAATTGCTGTTTGAATCTACAAGGCTGTGAGTGGCTCGTGATTCTGTGCCCAGCCAGACTGCGGCACCACCCTGCTACACCAAACAATTAAAATGTATACATGGCTTTTATTAAAAAAAAATAAAATTCCAACTACACCCATGGAGAGCCCCATGGGATGGTGCAGACCAGCCTTTTTTTTCCTGTAAAAAGCAGCTGAGGTTACTAAAAGAAGCTATGGACTGGAAATCGGATCAGTGACCACTGACCCCGCTTGAAGGGTCAAGGCTGAACGTGACGCTGCCCTTTGCTGGGGCCCCGGGGCCCCCACAGCCTTCCTCTGGGTGGAAGGAGCTGGCAGACAGACCACTTCCTCCCAGCCCCTCCCTTCTCCCTGGTCCAAGCTGCCTCTAGCGTCACGCTGCCAGGCTTCACGGAGGCCTGGCTGTCACTGGGTCCAACCCTCTCATTTACAGGTGAGGAATCTTGTCACCAGGAATACCATGTGCCACTGAGTCGGCGTGGGCCTGATTCACAGCACCCTGGGCCAGGCCAAGCACCCCAGAGGAGTGTGCGGCCCTCCTGCAGCACAGGCAGTACCGGGCACGCAGCCTCCACAGGGCACCTCGAAAGGCAGCAGGTGTCCGGCCACGGCCCACCGTGGCTGCCCCTGGCCTGGAAGGCAATGCTATCATGAGGAATTATCAGGTGGGGGGTGTTGATAGATCTGGACAGTCCCCTAAAGGCTTGGTGTTGAAGGCTTGGCCCCCATGCAGCAGGGTCCCGAGGTGGGGCTCTGGGAAGGTGATTGGACCCTGAGGGCTGTGACCTCCCCAGTGGGTTCGTCCACTGACGGATCCACAGTGGGATGGACCACAGGGAGGTGCTGGCCACTGTAGAAGGGGGGTCATAGTTGAAGAGGTGATACCCTAGGGAACTACATATTGCCCCCCACCTCTCCCTCTCCCTCTCCCCCCGCCCTTCCTGGCTGCTGGGAACTGGGCAGCTTTCCTCTGCCATACCCCACACCATCATCTCATGATATTCCGCCTCATCTCAGGCCAAGGCCATGGAGCCAGCCCACCATGGATTGAAACCTTGCAGAAACTGACGAAATATTTTCTCCTTTAAGTTGTTTTTCTCAAGTATGTTGTCATAGTGACAAAAAGCTGACTACCACAGAAGTCTTGGTCTCACCCCGATCCTAAGGGTCCCCCCTGAGAATCAGCTTAGCTGATGGGCCAGGAAGGTAAGGGGAAGACTAAAGGGGAGAAGGGCCCACCTCTGATGTCACCCTGTCCTCCATGGCTAAAGTTCCTGTCCCAGTTCCCATGGCTATGGCTTCCAAAGTGGGAAGAACGTACCCTGGGAGTTTAAAATAATAATAATTAGAACGGCAGGAAGAAAAAAATTACAATTTCCATTTGTTATCTTCATTAGCTTTTCCCCTTCTATTTCTTAATATCCTGCCTCTCAGTATTACATGTATAAAACTTATAAAGTAACACAATTATTTTTGGATTTGCATGTCCTTCAAAATATCTTAGGTCCCTGCCCTGGGGAACCAGGGACAATCAAATTGGGCTTGATTGATTCAGGGGACCCAGGTGAGCAGACTCCCTGGGGGTGAGGCCTGGAATCCCAGGCATTGAAGCACACAGGGGGCCCACCTCAGGAAAGGGAGGAGGAGACAGGAGGGAGAGCACAGGACAGAGAAACTGAGCAGATGAGAGGGAATCGGACAGAGTCCAGAAGCTCAGTCAGGTGAGTCCCGGGGGAGGCACAGGGAAGGGAGGCAGAACAGCAAGAGGCTGCTTCCCCGGGAAAGTCAGGGCGGGGCCTGCTAATTATAGGGATACCAATTCCCGCCTTCCACCCCCAATCCCTTCTGCATCCCTCTGTAGCCATGGGGGTTTGGTTCCAGGATCCCCCACGGATACCCAACTCTGCAGATGCTTCAGTCCTTTATATAAAATGATGAGGTATTTGCATATAACCTAGGCAACATCTCCATGTACGCTTTCAATCATCTCTAGATTGCTTATAATACAAAATACAGCGTACATGCCATGTAAATAGTTGTTACACTGTATCGTTTAGGGAATAATGACAAGGGAAAGGATCCTGCATATGTCTGGTATGGAGACATTTTTTTTTTCCAAATATTTCCAACCAGCACCGAGTTGAATCCATGAACATGAGCCCACAGGTACCGAGGTCTGTCTCTGTATTCCTTTATACTGGTTCAAACTGGAGAAGGACAGAGGAGCCACCTATGGCCAGGGGTGCTCCAAGTCCCTGGGATTTTCCCTGGCTCGGGCAAGGAAAAGAATTGCTTTTCCACTGGCCACGGGACCCTATTGTCCTCTTCAGCATCTGGGTGATAAACCAGCCAATTACTTGTTGGGTTGCCTGAGCCAGATTTCCCACTGATGACATTTCTCCTGTGATTTGCACCCAGGGGAACCCTCCAAGGTAATTGCTATTATCACATCACTGGGAGTTCATCTTGGGAGCATTTGGGTCTTGCTGATTTAATAACCCAAACCCCGGAGTCTGTGCTGTGGGGAAAACGTTCAGCGTGATGTAAAGAACGAGCCAGCATCCAGCATCTTCTCCTGCAGGTCAGATCCAAGCTTATTTAAGAGAGTAAGAGTAAAAAGTGCAAGAGGAACATTGGCTTGTTTAACTGACCATAGATTTTTTTTTTTTTTTCCTGGCAATTATTTGCAGCAAGATAAGGGCCCTTTCCAAGGTCATGGGTCTGGGCACGGCTGGGTGAGAAAAAGGACTCGGGAAAGCTGGGTGATTGGCTTTTTCAATGAGTTTGCTGATTTTTCTAGCAGGTGGATGTCTCTTCTTTCAGGCCTGGCGCTCAGCCTGGCCTCCTGGGCCAGCTGTGTCTGAATGAAGGTACACCTTCGTGACCTAAGGCCTCCGGCTGTTTCCTAACTGGATTGCTTCAGGCCAGTGTGGCCCTCCACCCTGTGGGAAGGCGCTGGGAGGCATGGCCAGCATCTTATCCTCAGACTTGACATTGGGCAAGAGCTCGGGTCTCAATGATGAATGATTGACTCACTGTGTGAACGAGTGGATGCATGGACGGAGTGGCTGGCCAAAGACACGTGGGTGGCAGCCGACCTAGGATGCCCAAATCCAGGTCTGGGGCTGGATGGCACCTGGCTCAGGTGAGCACTGGTGCACAGTGCCCAGCATCATGGCGGAAGGACCCTGCTTTTCCAGTTACATGAAATCCGGGTGAAGGAGCATCAGGGAGACCATGGCCCTTGGACTGACCTGCACACACTGGGGATGCCAATGCTGCCCCCTTTCCTGGCGGCTGCAGGTAACAGGGCTGCAGACCTGGTAGGCTCAGGGCTGGGTGGAGGCTGTCTCTTTTCTGAGAGGCCCAGGTCTTGGAGGTCAGAAATGCCCCGACCCCTTGCCCAGCCTCAGAGGTGGAACCCAGATCCATCCCGGCCCACCCGGCATCCACCTGCTCTCTGGGGAAAGTGGCACAAATGAGAACTGCCCTTGGAGCTTTGTGGATGTCCTCCCCTGGGTGTCCCCAGCCACATCCCTACCCCATCTAGGTCCTCGGCCACTCTGGGTGACCCTTACTGCTAAGATGTTGGCTCATGCAAGAAACAGAGTTGCAATTCCAAATGGGGTCTGACAGGTCCCCAGAGTGAACTGCAGCCGGCTGCCTGAGCCTCCAGGAGCCGGTTGTCTCCAGTAGGAGGAGGGAGGTGCGGCCAATTAGGGCTGTGTTATTTGACGGAGTTGCCAGATTCATCATGGTGATTGATCACAGGCTGCGGTGGTTGGGGGGGGGGGAGCAGAAAAGTCATCATCAACACTTTCCCATCCGGGAGGTGGCCCTGGGGCTGTGGAAAGCAGAGAAGCCGGCAGAAAGGGGGGCCGAACTCCCACTGGGGAGGGGTCTCTCCCAGGGCTGGCGGGGTGGGGCACAGAGCCCCTCCCCAGGGTGGACAGCTCCCTGCCCTGCGGGCTGTGCAGGCTTGGGCTCCGCAGGGGGAAGGTGTTGGTGGCAGGGTGAGGAGCCTGCCCTGGCCTGCCCTGGCCTGCCCTGACCTGCCAGGTGGGTCTTGGCTTGTCCTGGACTTCATCTTCCCTTCATCCGGGACTTGGACCCTTATCTGTTCATGTGGGAATATTCTGGAATTAGTGTTTCAAGACAGGGGCACTGTTGACCCTTGGCACTGACCGCTGCTTCCTGTGAGGGGCTGTCCCCTGGTTTCGAGAACCCTCCCTTGCCCAGGGCACGTTTACTAGGACTCCCACCTGCCCCTCTGCCCCACCTGGGTTGTCCCAGCACCATGACAAAAGCACACACACTCCACATGTCCCCTCGGGAGACAGGGCCACCCTGCCTGAGAACCCCTACCTTGCAGCCTCCCGGAGGGCTGCAGGGACTCTCTGGGGAAACGGGGATTCTAACTCACCCTCCTGTGACAGTTAAATGAGAGATTACTTATGAAAATGAAGCCGAGCACCTGGCACTTCATAAATGTAGTCATTGTTACCTGTTAACACACACAGAGCCGAGGGGTTGTTACCTGATTTCAACCCTGAAAAGTACAGAACGCACATCCCTGTTTATAGATCTGGAAATGGAAGGCCTGGAAGGCTGGATGACTTGAAGAGCTTCACCAGAGGGTCAGGGTGGCCCCCTGGTCAGGGCTTTTAAGAGCCCACTTGAGGGGGACGTGAGAGGACAGCCCGCACAGCTGCACGCAATGGGTTATTTGTGCCTTGGAGGGCCAAGGCCAAGGCCTGGGCACCTGCTGGGCTGGGGGCAGGGGGCAGGCTGGAAGGGAGGGTCTGCTGTGCTTCTCAACACTCTGTCAGTGAGTGCAGACCCGGGTTCCAGGGGTCTCCCTGGCTGCCTGCCTTGCGTCCAGGCTAAGGAGCAGGGAATGAGCAGCTGGGTCAGGGACCAGGTCTGTAGTAGCCAAAGGTGCAGGGAAGAGAAATGAGCCCTGCCCAGGGCCTGGCGGGGGCCTGCAGGAGTCGCAGACCAGACACGGGGTGGATGGCTCTGGCAGGAGGTGTGGTCCATTACTGCCTGGGGCCAGTGGAGCTGTGTTTAGGACAGTTGGTCTCCTGCCATCCTCTTGCCCACTAGTGCACAGCGCCCTCTGTCTGCCGCCCGGGGCCTCTGCGCCTGCCGTCTGCACCACACCCAACCAGCCCACGCCTGGCTCCCTCTCATCCCTGGGAATTCGGCTCAGAGGGGCCTCCCCCACCACCCTGGCCAGAGCAGCCACACCCCTGCCCCAACCTCCTTGTCCTGCCTGCAGCCGGTTCTGTCCCCTCCCATACGAGTGAAACTCCATAGGACCAGGTCCCTAGTCTGTGGTTTCAACATGATACTCTGAGCCTGTCACAGTGCCTGACACTTTGTAGACCCTCTGTGTAGGTAAATGCAGGGACTCCAGATAGAGACCTAGCAACTGGTGACAGGCTAGGGTGGGCACCAGAGTGCCAGTCTGGGGGGATGTCACCCCACACAAAAGGGATCTCTCCCTAGTGACTTTGCCCTCTGAATCAGAGCTGACTGGGCTGAGTGAGCAGGTGGGTGGCGATAGGGTGACCTATCTCGCCCTCCTTTGTAGTATAGACTTGTCTTCCTCCTGACTGGAGGAAAGAGGCAAAGACCATTTCTATTTATCCCCTCAATGGGCTTGAAACCTCTTTCCTGCCTCTCATATCCTTTCTTTGCATCCCCTCTATCTCTATCCCCCTTTATTGAGTCTAAGGCCACTAGAGTGTACAGCCCGAGAGTGGCATCTATCTGGAGTTGTGCAGTGTACAACCAGGGTAGCTGTATATAGCAGCCCTGAAAGACTCCCAGAGATTCGGAGCTCTAAGAGACCCTAGAGAGCCTGGATCATAATCTCTCAACTTAAAAGGGAAGAAATTGAGGCTCCATGTGGAGAAAAGATTTTTTTCAAAGTCCTTGTGTTCATCAGCTTTGTGTCACTATGACCAAAATGCCTGACAAGAACAGCTTAGAGAAGGAAGATTTATTTTGGCTCACAGTCTCAGAGGTTCAGTCTATGGTCCATCGGTTCCCAGGGAGAGAAATCGTGGTAGAAATGGAGAGCTGCTCAGCTCATGGCAGCCAGAAAGCAGGGGGTGGGGGGAGGGAGGGAGAGAGGAAGTGCCCCCCCCAGAAGATAAAATCTTCTAGGACATGCTCCAACTAGGACCTTTCTCCAACTAGGGCCCTCCTCCAACTAGGACCCACCTGCCTGTCATTTTTACCACCTCCCAGTAAATACATTCGAATCATGATCCATCAAGTGGATTAATCCACTGAGGAGGTCAGAGCCCTCATCATCCAGTCTTCCCACCTCTGAACACTGCAGCGTTGGCCAGCTCATGAGCGTTGGGGAGCCACACCGTGAGAGCCAGGCTCCGTGACTTGATGACCTGTTGGAATGTCAGCCAGCAGCTCCTGGGTCCCCAGACACCACCGTGATTCACCTGCTCCCTCCCTCCCCGCAGGGCTCTGGGTAAACGGCGCGCTGGTCCCTGATTTGGGCTCATCCCACACCATGCCTTCAGACTTTCCTGAGCAAGTCACCCAACCAAGCTGTGGCACCAATCATGGGCCCACTGCAGAGTAGAGACCCCCGGAGGTCCGTTGTCTGTTCACGAGTTGGTAATGGGGTCCAGGGCAAGGAGGCAGAGATGGGGACGTCCCCGGTGCTTCCTGGTAGGGTAAAAAGCAGACGTCAGACATGCTGGAAGGGACACTGCAGCTCCATCCCACGCTGTGGACGTGACCTTGGGCAGATTCTGCAACCTTTCTGGGATCTGGGTTTTTCAGCTACCCCCATCCTATTCCCCACCCCCATCTAGTGAGGACCAAACAAGGTGACATGCACAGGAAGGGCCTGGCTGGCACGGGGTGCGAGTTCCCTGTGGTCTCACTGCCCCTGTCAGGGCCCCCTCCCAGCCTCTGAGCCTCTTCTGCATGTGTGTTACGTCTCTTCCCCACGGAAGCCATTGAAAGGCAGGAAGTGTTCCTGGGAAGAGATAAAACCCTGGGCACCACTAAGCCATTACCAGAGATGTTTAACCAGCCCGTTCGCGGGCGGGAGGACATGCATGAGAGCGTTTTATCTTTCTCCCACAAAGGGAGAGCAGAGCCCGGTGCCAGGCCCGGATGAAGGCTGATTTCTTTTTTTTTAAGAAGACATTTAGGATTCTACTGATGCTTTGCTAACTCCCAGTCAAATCACGACATCAAGGAAAGAAAAACTCCATTTTCTGCTAAGATGTTGAAATGGCCCTTGCCAATTAGGCTGTGAGCTCTGGGCATCGGGGACCCGGGCAGGCAGCCTGGCACCGGTGCATCGCGTCTGTGCACTGGATTCTGTGAGCCCAGAACACTGCAGGAGTATTCACTCCAAGCTGACCTGGCACGACCTAAGTAAGGCAGAGGCCTCCAAGGGCTCCCTCCTTGTCCCGCTCTGCTGTCCCAGGATGTCCTAGAAGAGGCGTGTGAACTGTCAGTGACTAGTCCCATGCTGTACCTATGCTGGTTTCTTAACCATCTACTTCAAATTAGCAAAGACCACACTCCCATGACATCACCCAGGAGAAAGACTGCAAATACCACCTACCTGGGGCCTCCCCTCCCCAGCCTCTGCCCCAGCTGCTGCTCCTGAATGAACTCATTTAGTCTCCATGCAACTGTGGCAGCTTGAAGAAAGGTCCCTGTGTCTTCCCACTTCTCACACGGAGAGGGAGTCTTGCTCGCATCACCTTGAATCTAGGCCAGTCCTGCGTCTGCTCTTATTAGTAGGTTGTGGTAGAAATAGGCTGGGAGGATGGGTGGGTGGGTGGATGAATGGATGGATGAGTGAGTGAATGGGTGAATGGGTAGATAGATGAGTGGATGGATGAGTAGTGGGTGGGTGGATAGATAGCTGGGTGGATAGGTGTATGGGTGGGTGGGTGGGTGAGTGGATGGGTAGGTGGGTGGGTGGGTGAATAGATGGATGGTAGGTGGTAGATGGTAGATGGATGGGTAGGTGGATGATTGGGTGGATAGATGGATGAGTGGGTGGATAGGTGGGTGGATGAGTGCGTGGGTGGGTGAATAGGTAGTAGATGGGTGGTAGGTAGTAGATGGGTGGGTGGATGGGTGGGTGGATGGGTGGGTGGATGGACAGAGGAAGGGAGAGATGTTCAGAGCAGTGGACAGATGATGGACCTGAGGGCTGTAAAGCCTGAGGAACGTGGAGGAGCCTGAAGTGTCGGGGACGGGAGCTTACTAGAGTTCCATGTGGGGAGGAGGGACGCATGAGTGACGCAGAGGCCTTCAAGGTGGGGAAGCCACACACCAGGCCCAGGGACAAGGCCCCCCTGCCTAATCCTGTGGTGCTGGGCCATGGCCTCTCTTCTCCAGGGCCACCCGCGGAGTCACCAGTAGAGAGGGGGTTGATTTGGAGACACATATTCTGGTGTCATATGCTGCCTCCTTTCCATTTGAGGCACAGTCTTGACAAGGACCCAAAAAAGGGCCCCCAGGGAAATGGATGAGTCAGGTGCCGGGGCGTCCTGTCACTGGCTGGACACTAACTTTACCTTTGAATGTCCCAATTGCTCAAGAAAGAAAAAAAAAAAAAAAAAGATCCAGTGCAGTTAAGGGTTCTGATTCGGAGGGCACTGATTGGTGTCTTAGGCCCAGAACCAGCGCCTACGGTCACTACAGGTGCAGAAGGTCTTCTCCGGCCCGCAGACACACGCACCCCCTTCTCACTGTTGCGGAAGGGGGTGCGTGTGTCTGCTCACTGCTCAGGAGCATGGTTCCTCCTGAGAATCTCAAACGTGCCTCGACGTGGGTCCTCTCGTCTCAAACAGGAACCCTCAGTCCTGGAGATCTTCTTCCCAGAGGGGTCAGTGACCCGGATCTTCCAAACCACCAGAACCTTCTAGAGAAACGGGAGTCCCTGGGCTGGTTCTAACAACGGTCTTCTTTTTAAGATCGTAGGCAGACAGAACAATTTCAATCGTCTTGTCCAAGCGTATTTTTCCAAGAAGGGTGAAAACGCCCCACCTCAGTGGACACTCCCACTGGGACCTTCACCTGGAGTCACAGCAAGCTTCCAGGATGCCATCGCCGTGGTGCCCACGGCCAGGTTATGGAGTTGGTGGAAACAGGTCAAAGGAGGTGAACAAGCTGATGTGGGAGAGATGAAGACTTGCCCAACAAAGAAGGTGGTCTCTGTTCAGAATTCAGAAAGAGCCATTTGTCATTCTGGGGGACTCTGCTCCATAGAGACTCTTACAAAGGACGATGGATAACATAAGGAGTGACCCAGAGATGTCCACTGTCTGATTGTGACCAGGACAGCAGATTAGGAGCTACTGGGGGGGGGGGACAGTATATCCATGTACAGCCACCGCTTCCCGGCCTCCTCCCCCACCCCTGGGTCTCACCAGGCCCATCTGGGGAGAGTGCTGGATCCCGGGCTAGGCTGGCTCAGCCAGTCTCCACCCGGGCATTTCCCCTCCTCCCCACGGCACATGCATTCCATCCACCAATTTCTGCTCAGAGAACTAACTGACCTCACTTCCACTCCAAGTGAAGTGCCGGTCACTGAACAAGGGACTACCCGGCCAAGCCAAGGCCAGAGATAAATGATTTTTAGAAAGTTATGATTTGAAGCATCTGAAGATGGGCTTCTCCAGGGAGTATGGAAAGAAAGACAGCTAAATCCGGACGTTCCACCATTCCCCCTGTGCACCCCATCTTCCTCACCCCCCGGACCTTTGTGCTTTCTGTTCCCTGCACCTGGAACGTCCCCCTGTGCCTCGCCTCTTCCAGGCACGACCCCTCTGTCCTTCAAGGCTCAGACACTCCCCATCTCCCCATCTCAGCAGAAGTTCTCTGACAACAGGGCCTCATGGCTCATCTCAAAGATCTGCTCTGTGGCTTTGGAGCCAGTGGCCCAGGCTCAACCAAAGACTCTTAGTTACGGGGTTGATTCTGGTGAGTCACTAACTCTCTCTGTGCATGACAGGAGGACCATCCATCACCACGTCTGCCTGGTAGGGTTGTGAAGAGGACTGTCAAGGCCACCGCTGTTCACTGTGGTCATCATCCTTTCCCGGGCTGCAAGGTCAGGGCTGGGCAGCTCAGACTGGCTCCTGAACTGAACTGTGGGAACAATGAGTTGGCAGCAGTCCCCTGGGAAAGCAGAGGCCCAGAGAGACAGCAGCGCAGGAGCAGCAGCTCCAAGAGAAACGGGGAGCCCAGGGAGAGGGTGGAGCTGGGAGTCCTGCTAATTCCCGCCATGCAGAGGTCTCACCATGGCCGAGATCTGCCTACCAACACTACGTCCTCACGCGCAGAGTCCAGAAGAGATGCTCAGGGGCAAACCCGGACTTCACCTTCCCACCATCACGTAGAACGTAACATTCTACACCAACTGAAGCAGGTGGGTGAGCAAAATGTGCAGCTAAATGACTAAGAAGTGATGAGTTTTGAATATTTATTACTTTTCTTTTTGATATAATATTTAATCATGAATTGACAGTCTATAATGTTCAATAATGGCGGCATTTACAAGTAGCTGGCAAAATTCCTGAAACTCTAACAACGGGGCTTTCCCCTCATAAGGAACCCTGTGGCTCTCTGTGGCACGCTTCCACCTCAGGGCCTGTGAGTCCGCTTTCTATGACTGTGATAAAATCCCTGAGGGAAATCCGCCTTAAAGGAGAAAAAAATTATTCTGTTCACAGCTTCACAGGCTTAGTCCACAGTTCCTGGCTCTCTTGTCCGGGGCCTGTGGTGAGGCAGAGCTTCATGGCTGAAGGGCATGGCTGAGCAGACAGGCTTGCTTCATGGCAGACAGGAGGCTGAGAGAGAGAGAGAGAGATAGAAAGGGAGAAACCAGGAGAACTCAGAGTCTTCAAAGGGACACCCACTATGATCTTTTCTTGCACCTAGGCCACCTCCTGATGTTTCCACCACCTCCCATGGCACCACCAGGCCCTCCCTGAAGTTCCTGCCCCAGCATCTCTTAGTCGCTTAGGAAAAGATCTTCTCTGGCCATTCTGTGTAGGACCGCCATGCCCCCCACCCATGCTTCCTGGCTCCCAGTTCCGTTTCCTTTCCTCCAACTCTGTGTTGGCCCCTCGTCCATCTTCCCCACTACTGGGAGCTCCAAGAAGAGACACATTCCCGTCCCTTGCATTCATGGGTCCCCAGTGCCTAAATCGTGTCTGGCACATAGTTATTCACAAGAATATATTTAGCACCTACTATCTACAGCTCCTCACGGTCTACGAAATGCAGCCACGATTTCTATCTCATGGGTTCTCACCAGCAGGGCAATGATAACTCCCATTTCCTCCCCCATGAGAGAATCTATGGACACTTAGAGACAAAAGTGACTTTTCCAAGGTCACAGTCAGAGAACCTGCTGGAACTAGCAGTCAGCTCTTGACAGCTCAGCCAGAACTCTGCCCCCAACACAGCAATGCCTCCCTGGGAGAGCTCCACTGGGCATCCCCTCTGGAGCCCGGGAATTGGAGGGTCTCACTCTGTGTAGCCTCTCTTGAGGCCCCCAGTGAAGGTCTTGCGACACATTAATTGCTCAATTAACAGATTTCTAAGTTGAATTCAGACTTTTCTCCATGGCCCCCTCCCACTGTCCACCCCAAAGTCCCATCCTTTCTACCTACGAGGTCTCCCGATCAACCCTCAGGAAGTTCTGATGAAGATTGAGGGACCCACTTTGTCTGCTAAGGCTTAAAATATGTTTTTCAGGTCACACGCCTTCGGAGGCATCTTGGATTCCTAGCACAGCACCTAGAGCCCGAAGGCGCTCAGTAAATAAATGTTGAATGAATAAATAAATAAATGAAGTGTGTGCGGAGCTGAGAGAGAGAGGGAACGCTGCATGGATGGTGGAATTTTCGACACCCTAAGAGGAAAGGGCAAGAGAGAATTTTCTAGAGCATGGAATTGGGGGGGCTGGGAAGGCCCAGGGGTGGGGGGCCAGGAGCCTCCCTTCCCCCTCTCAGCTGCCCTAGGATTGAACAGTATTTGAAAGGTGGAACAGAGTGGGTGGTTCATTTTTCTGAAGGCTGGCAGGCCCGAGGTCTGCTCTAATCTCCTTGTTTTTCTGGCCTGATGGGCAGAGAAGGAGAGGGGAAATTGGCAGGCAGGGAGCCAGGCTCCACGGGTTGCCAGTGAGAAAATGAGATGTCAGCTGGAGGGAGGGAATTAATAAAAGGAAGTGGACCCTCCTGACCCAGCCGCAGTCTGGGAAGCTCGGGTCTGGGAAGTTTCAGCGAGCCTCCCCTTCTCCCGGCACCCAGAGGCCAGGACAGAGCAGGCGTGAATAGGCAGGGGGGCTGGGCCGGGTTTAATGGCTCCCAACTCCTCTGCGGGTCTCTTGCCGATCACAGGGAGATGCTGGCTGTTCCCCAGATGCTTTTTCTGGAGACCCAGAGACCAATCAAGGACAACCCAGGCCACCCTAGAGCCTTATCTCCAGCCACTAGGAGGTGGCAGTGTTCCTCTAGAGTGGCATGTTCCCCAAGGCCGGGCACCATCCAACCCCCACCCAGGGGTCTTTTTACCTCAGCAAGAGTTGGATTCACCCGCAGGCCTTGTTCCAATGAAGAGCTGCCTGCCCCCCAGTTTCTAAGCCTTGCTGAGTTGGTCCATTTCCTATTATTAATAACAATACCAGGGGCTGGGGACGTGGCTCAAGCGGTAGCATGCTGTCCTGACATGCATGCGGCCCGGGTTCAATCCTCAGCACCACATACAAACAAAGATGTTGTGTCCACGGAAAACTAAAAAGTAAATATTAAAAAATTCCCTCTCTCTCTCTCTCTCTCTCTCTCTCTTTAAAAAAAAAAATAATAATAACAATACCACAGACCCGAGAAGTTACAAAGAAAAAAGGTGACTCTGGTTCTGGCCCCTAGTCCAGGGGCCCTCCTGGCAGTATCCTGAGTGGCACAGGACACGGCATGGCAGAGACAGGGAGCTCTGGTCTCTCTCTTCTTTTGGTCTCCAGTTTTCAATCATGGGGCCGTCTCTGATGACTTCATCTAATCCTAATTGCCTCCCTGAGGCCTCACCTCTAAATTCCAGAGTAGGCAGCCTCTCATCTCGGCAACTTGGGAGGCTGAGGCAGGAGGATCACAAGTTCAAGGCCTGCCTCAGCAATTTAGTGAGACCCTGTTTCTAAAAAATAAATAAAAGGGGCTGGGGCTGGGGCTCAATGGTAGAGCACTTACCTACCGTGTGTGAAGCACTGGGTTTGATCATCAGCACCATATATAAATAAGTAAATTAAATAAAATAAAGGTATTGTATTCATGTATAACAAATAAATAAATAAATAAATAATAGGGCTGAGGGTGCAGCTCATTAGCAAAGTACTGGGTTCAATTCCCGGTATCAAAATAATAAATAATGACAGTCATTTTCCACCTATTAATACTTTACAATGGGGCTTAAACTCCTAACTTGTTTCAGAGGGGACAAACCAGGTTCAAAGCACGCCAGCCACAAATCCTCATGTGCGGCTACTGCCTGAGGGACCACACTTTGAGAACCTCTGCCTTAGGCTGTTCACTGGCCAGGATCCCCGGGAAGGTGGGTGTCTGAAGGCTGAGCCTTAGCCTCCAGATAGCCGAGGAACTACTACAGCGTGAGGCCACCTGCAGCAGAAGAGCTGGGTCCCTTACTAGAGTGGAGATTCCCAGGCTTGTCCTGACTCTAGGACTCAGCCTCTCTGGGGGATTGACCCAGTTCTTCAGTTGTTTCTAAACTAGTCTCAGTTGGAGAGGCACCACCCCCACGGCCTCCTGTGTTGCAGAGGAGTAATCTGAGGCCCAGAGAGGGGAGCTTGCTGCCAAAGGCCTCACTGTTAATGAGCCACCAAACTGAACCCAGGAAGGGCCGTGTTCCAACAAGGGAAACATAACCCAAGGTCAGGGTGAGCCCCAGTTGCTCCTGGAGTCTCAAAGCCTGCCCGGCAGGAGGCCCAGGGTGCTGGGAACCCAGAACTCCCTGTTCAGGTGCAGGGGCCGCAGGGCCTCGCCACCTGAGCCTGCCGTCCTCCCTGGCATGGTGGCACGTTTGCAAACCTGTAGGACACCCTTCCTGCTTCCGGAGGTTCCCCATCTCAGTAATGGTGCTGTTCCCTCTGTGAAGCTCTCACCTCCTGCTTCGGGCAGACACACGGTCCTCGGTGCCATCAGTGACCTCGCCATTTGTCCAAGACTGCTCTTACCCCTGTGACAATGACAACTTATTAAAAGATCAGAGCTGCCCCACATCCCAAGGATGTCCATGCTGCTCGGGGGCTCACCTCTGCTGTGCTGGTCTTGGGTAACAGATGGGGGAAGGACCTTGGGATAAGTCCACCCCAGAGAAGAGTGAGGGGGCAGGATGGAGAAGCAGAGGGGTTGGAGAGCTGTTGACTCTGATGCACTCAATGCCCTGGGGACCCAGCCCTGTGCCCCGAGCTGTGGTGGAGACACAGAAAATCCTGTTGGGATCTTCCTCCAGAGAGTGTTTTCCAGGAGGAAGAGGAGGATTCAGAGGATTCTTCAGGATTCTGCTCTCTGCCGTGAGACGTCATGTCTACCTCCTTCTTCCTCCACAGGACCTTCAGCAAAAGAGTCCTTTGTTTTCGAAAGCTTTTGGAGCCAGGTTTTCTGCTCATTTTCTTATGATGCCGTGTTGGTGTGTGCCGTAGGAGAAGCCGGGAAAGCCCATCTCCAGGTCTACAGGTCCTGGTACGCGGGACGGCTGCCATTAGTTATCTCTTGCTATGTAGCAAGAGCCCCCGATCAAACAGCAAGAAATACACTCAGGGTTCTGGGCATAGGCTTTGGCTGCAGGGACACATGTGGCCATCAGTTCTCTGGGCTTTACCACACTGTCTTTCAGGAACTCAGGTAAGCCAATCTCGTGAGCTTCCTGAGCCTTGTTTTTTCTCATTTGTAAAATGGGAATGTTATATCAGCTCAGAGTCTTATTTCAAAGGGTCAAATAAACAAATAGATGGGAGAATGTTTTTCATAAAATCAAAAACCCTCTATATCTGCAAGAAAGCCCAAGTTGAGCTTCCTGCCCTCAATCAGCTCGAGTTCTTGCTCCTGCAGGAAACTTCACACTTAGGAACCTTTGTGGTGACTACGATTCAGCCTCACACCTGGGTATTTAATCTGGCCACTCTCAAAATTTTTTTTTTTCCCACTGATGGTCCAATTAGACCAGCTTCTGATGCTGGAGGAAAATTCCAACAGGATTCACTTGTGTCTCCTCCAAAACTCAGGTCACAGGACTGGGTCCCCAGGGTATTGAGAGCATCTGATTCAACAGCCCAAAGGACAGGGGTGCTGAAGCCGAGTCACTCTCCATTTACTATGTTACTATCTATGGTCCTGTTTCTCCCCCTTTAGTGGATGTGGTGTGGCCCTGACCAGGACCACTCTAGTGGTTCTGTGTGCCCAGCCTCCAGAATCTGCCTATTTGCTTTTAAAGGCCCACAACCCACTGGATACCCTCTTCAAAACACTGCCTTTGGATGGGGTTATCTCTTGCTATGTAGCAAGAGCCCCTGAGACCCAAGGGTTCAAACAGCAAGAAATAGACTCAGGGTGAAGGCTCAGTTTATGTGTGGGGTCAGCAGGCTGATGTCTGGGGGCTTCCATCCCTTTCAGTTGTGGGTGGTCCAGAATCAAGGACCAATGCGCACAAGCTTCTTCATCTTAGAAATACATGTTTCAACTGATTGATGCCCCAGAGCTCAGCAGGATGGGGCCCAGGCAAGAAAATTCCCTGAAATGCAGCCTGGCTGGCCGCCTCCCCTCTGCTGCCCCACTCACTGCCTGCCCTTCAGCCTCCTAAATCAACCATCTGCACATGAGGAAATAGTCAATCAATAAATATATGAAAAATGTTCAACATCTCTACTAATTACAGAAATGCAAATCAAAACTACTCTAAGGTTTCGTCTCACTCAAGTCAGAACTACAGCTATCAAGAATACAAATAACAACAACAAGTGCTGGCGAGGATGTGGGGGAAAAGGCACACTTATACATTGCTGGTGAGACTGCAAATTGGTGCAACCAATATGTAAAGCAGTATGGAGATTCCTCAGAAAACATGGAATGGAACCACCATTTGACCCAGCTGTCCCACTCCTGGGTTTATACTCAAAGGACTTATATAGCAGCTCAATCAAAAATAGCTAAACTGTGGAACCAACCTAGGTGCCCTTCAATAGATGAATGGATAAAGAAACTGTGGTATGTATACACAATGGAATATTACGCAGCATTAAAATAGAAAATACAATTATGGCATTTGTAGGTAAATGGATGGAACTGGAGAATATTTCATGCTAAGCAAAATAAGCCAATCCCCCCAAACTAAAGGCTGAATGTTTTCTCTGATAAGTGGATGCTGGTCCATAATGGGGACAGGGAATGGAAAGAATGAGGAACTTTGGACTGGGCAGAGGGGAGTGAGAGGAGGGGAGGGGGCCAAGGGGTGGGAAGGATGGTGGAATGAGGTGGACATTCACATCCTATGTACGCGTATGACTGCACCACCAGTGTGACTCTGCATCATGTACAGCCAGAAGAATTAGAAGTTGTGCTCCACAAAATGCATTCTGCTGTCATGTATAACTAATTAGAACAAAATCAATCAATCAATCAATCATCAACCATTTGCACAGGTATCCTCAGCTCCAGAACTGCTTCCCAGGACTGGCCTAAGCCATCGCCACCCAGGCTTCCTTCAGAAATGAGCGAGGTGGCATTGATGGCCCATTGAGAGCTGCAGAAAGAACAGAAGAAACCATGTCCTTCCATTTCCTCTTCCTGATCCTCCCCAACACCGTCATTGGGGGAGGGGATTAATGTTCAGTTTACCTTTTCTTTAACATAACCAACTTCAACTTTTTGAGGCTTAATTAGATCTATTCTTGGATGTGACAAAAAGTTAGTGGGAAATGAAAGGTACCCATCAAGGAAAAAAAAAAAAAACAAAACAACATTCCAAGTGAATAATTTAAGATCACATCCATAATTAATGGCATTTGGCATGCTTCCCTGGAAGCCTAATCATAGCGAGGGATGTGCTAATTAGAGCAGTTTGGTGCGAATCAATGGCGCAGGTGTGGGAAGGCGCCTCTGTTCTCCACGCGGTGGCCACAGAGGCGCGCTCGTCCCTGGGGTCGGCGGGGCTTACCTGGGAGCTGGGTGGGCTCCATGGGGTGTAGCATGAGTTTTCTTGTTTTTGAGGATGTGGACGGATGTGTGTGTTTGATCGTGGGACACGGCAGGTGGGAGCTGGGAAAGCACCTTAGGGGACCATGGGGAACACAGGAGAAGCCAACAGGGCCCAGCTGGGAGAAAAGAGGTGAGGAGAGGAGCTCCTGCTTCCCAGTCTGCGCTTGCGGCACAGTGGGACGGCAAGGAGACCTGTGGAAGAGCCGAGTTGCATCCTAGGAAAGATGGGACAAGAGCGTCCTCCACCCGTGGCTCCATGCCACCTCTCCACCCCTGGGGGCCAAACTGCACACTCCACCCAGGGATCCCCCTTGATGCCTGATTTCTGCTTGGATTAGTACATGGGGAGCCACGGAGGAGGTTGGAGGGAGGAGGAGAGAGGCTCAGGTAGCCATCTCCCTTCCTGAAGATTCGCTATGGCGTGGCCGTCTGACCAGGGTGAAGAGTCCAGCACCTACAGGACAGCCCTCTCCCTAGGGCCTTTTCCGCCTCAGAGTCCACTGACCTGTCCTCAGGTTGAGGGGTGCAGCCCCCTATCGGTACCACCCTGGCCCCCTGCCTTCCTCCTCTGCTCTCCAGTCTTCTCACATCTTGATCATTTCGTTCAAATGATCCTAATTTGAGGGTGACATCTCTTAACAGCTCTGGCAGGACCCCGATAGAGATCATTTAAAAAGAACTCGTTCACAAGAGTGACATTCTTTTCCCATAATTGGAACTCTGTCTTAAAAGCCATCGTTTCTGCAAACACTCTTTTCCTTTTGAAGGGAAATCTTCATAAAATGTGCCCCTTAAGTCCCCTGCCATCTTAAAGGAAAGTACACATGATTTAAAGGCTCCTCTTGACAAACTCTTCACGGGCATCTCGTGTACCATGGGGGGCACAGCAGACTTCAAGAACTGTTATGGACTGAACTGTGTCTCCACAGAGGCTTACGGCAAGGCTCCAACCCCCAGTGCAGCTGTATTTAGGAATGGCCTTTAGGGAAGGTATAAAGATTAAGTGAGGTCACCAGGGTGAGCTCTCCCCTAGTACAACTTGTCTTGAGAGAGAGAGAGAGAGAGAGAGAGAGAGAGAGAGAGAGAGAGACCTGAGCCCTGTGTGTGTCTGCATTCCCACAGGGCCATGTGAGGATACAGCCAGAAAGTGCTAGAATCCAGCCCTGCTTGTGTCTGAATCTTGGACACCCAAGAATTAAGAGAATAAATGTCTGTTGATTAAGCCGTCATCTGTGATGGTTTGTCATGGCGCCTGAGTAGGCCGATTCAGGAACTCAGGAACTGTTTGTGTCTGCCTATCTTCTAGAAGGTTCTAGATTTCCATGCCATCCTTCTTTTGTCTTAACTCTCCTGGTCAGTTACTACTTCTTACTGTTACCTGGCTTCTACTCACTTAAGTCTTATTTGTTGCTTACCAGTATTAAAAGGGCCTAAGCGACCAGAAAAAAAAAAATCAAGTTAGTTATAATTGTGTGCAAAGCAAGAGTTAACACGTTCTGAGTGAGGACCCAAGTGGCTCTTCCTGGAATAGCACGTGTATTTTAATGCATGGACTTTATCGTGACCATTTTCTTAGATGTCCAGAATCATCATTTTCTCCCTCTGAAATCCTTGTTGCATTCTGGAGTGGCAGAGGTTGCCAAATCAACGTCATGGGATTAGTGGGGTGTCCTAGCAAATTTTTTCTTTCTAACCAGTTTGGTTCACAAAAGGAAACACAGTGAAATCTCAGGTCTTATAGGATCAGGTCTAGTCTTTCTTCTCTAGGATCTTTGGATTTGAAAAGATGGGGAACATCATTTCTGGGCCCATGGGTAGAAGATTCTGGATTCACTTGTCCAGGGCGCTCCCAGGGGATTTGGTTAGCAGCCAGACCCTGCATTAGCCGTCCTTTGTCCTGGTCTGAACGGCTCTGCAGCCAGTCCATAGGTGTCGATTTTATTAGGTGCCACTGGGTAATGGTGTGTGGGCCTCCCCTCCCCCACCTCCTTGGCTGGTAGAGCTCATTGGCAGAGACAGCTAATCAATGGCTGCTCCTCACCAGCCCCACAGATATCGACTCCGGGCTTGGGAAGACTTTATAAGGAGTCATTGGGGGGATTCTTTCAGTTCAAATTGAATTGTGGGCCATTAAATCTCTTTAGTAAAAGACTGTGCCTCGTATCATATGCCAGGGCTCCTTCTGAATTTTTAACCAGCGTCGGAGAACATTCAGCCTTTGCTAGCGCCATCTCAGCAGGTCCCGGGGTTTTTCTTTCCTGGCAGATCCGGTTAATTGTTATAGATTTTCCAGAAGGAAAAAGCATTTGGAGTTTGGAAAGGGCAGGCTTTGTTTTGCTTGCCAAAGAAAACCAATTCCAGTGACTCTGCCTAGAGAGCTGGAGGGAGGAAGGAAGGGGTGAGGGGCGAAAGGAGGAGAGGACGCCAGGTGAGACCTGGCCAGAGCGCCTGCCACCCAGGGTGTCTCAGAGGAAGCTGGGCTTCTATCAGATGCCACACAGGTGCAGCCACACGCATCGTGACATACGTGAACGCAGACACGCGCTCATAAACACAGGTATTCACGCGCATGTGCACAAAAACACATAGGTCACGTGCGCACGCGCAACCATCTGCGCATGCGCAACTGCAAGCATGCCCTCTTCTTCCCGCCTGCTGGGTCCATCCCCCCAGGTCCCCTCTTGCCCGCCCTGCCTGAGTTTCAAGCCGAGAATGAGGACGCGCCCCACAATGGCCGGAGGCAACAGGGAGGTCTCATTACAAGGGAAAGGAGCACCCCAGCGCCATCACTGCTAACTCTGTGACATTAGGTGAGTTATGTAATTTCTCTGCCTCGGTGTGCTCATCTATAAAACAGGAGGAAGTCATTACATAACAGGGTCATTGTGCAGAATTAGACCGTGGGTGACCGTGGGTGAAGATCCTGTGGCACATCATGGTATTAATGATCTGGCCTCCTGCCTGGAATCTTTGGCGAGGTCTCCCCGGAATCGGAGATGGGGGAACTTTAAAGACCTCATTTTATCGATGAGGACAGTGAGGCCCAGAGAGGGGACGTGCCTATCCAGGATGGCCAAGTTAATCTCAGGCCGGGCCTGGACTCCTGGTCCACGACCTTCCAGTCCTGTCTTCTATTGCAGGGTCTCGGTTCGGGAGGACCCGGGGACCCCAGCCCCCACCCCAGCAAGACTGGTTCCCCGCACTTCTCAGGGCACTGCACTCTTCGCAGATCAGGGCTAGTTAGAAACTGCAGTCCCCAGGGTTTCTCTGGACCCCTTGTTGGCTCAGGTGAAGGGAACAGGAGCCCAGAGCAGGTGCCTCGGGTCCTATGAAGGGTCACCTCCAGGCGCCACCTCCCCACCTGTCCTGAGCCTTGAGAGGCCAGGGTCTCAGGCCCCTGCCTAGCAACAGCCGTGGCTGCAGGGAGGAAGCAGTGCATTGTGGGACGGCCTCGGCCGGGAACCAGAGACCAGGGCCTGGAACCCAGACTCAGCACCAGAGCGCGGGGTCAGGAATGCATGGAGAAACCAAGCTGGCCGTGCCCAGGGCTGTTGGCGTGCCCAGGGCTGTCGGCCATGGAGTCACTTGAGTGGAGCTGCCACCTGTTGGGAGCAGTGTCCAGCACACCTGGGGGGAGGAACCTGCAAAGTCCCCTGGCCTGCTGGGGCTCCTGGTTCAATGACATTTGAGCATTTGCCACATGCCTATGTTGTGGAAACTCTGATATGTACTCATTTTTTTAATGAGATTTTATTCTCACATAAAGCACCCTGTGCTGTCCCCTTGTACCACCAACACAACCACACTAACATTCTGTGTGATCATTTGTGTAATAGCAGGCTTCTCTTTTGGAATCAAAGCTCCATGAAGGTGGAGTCCTGCCTCCCAGGGCCACTGTAACATGCCCAGGCTTTACATGTGCTCACTCATTTACCCTTCAGAATGACGCTATGGGGTATGGTCTGTCCTTGTACCCATTTTACAAATGAGAAAACGGAGGCAAGGAACACTGAAGTTAGCAGCCCCAGGTCTGAGTGGCAGAAATAGGACTTGAATACACTTTGCAACGATGCCTCTGTCTTTTTGTCCTTGACTAGTTTGAGTCTAGGACTCCAGTGCAAGTACCTTAGCTAGGAGAGCTCAGAAACGTGGGGAAGGGTGTGGAAGGGGAAGGGAAGAGAAGGAATTATTTAATATCTGCATTAAAGAATAGATTCCTAATGGAATCCTGCTTGCTGGGACCAGGTGCAGTGCAGAACATGCTCCTTGGATCCGTGTGCTCTCTGGAGGGGAGGGCACTGGGGTGTTTATACATCGACTCTCAGCCACAGGGTGGCAGCTATTAATTCCCTCATCCCTCCAGCCTGCCATGAGCAGCCCGATGAAACTTTAGAGAAAGAAGTAAAAAGGAACAGGAGACGTTTGGAATTTGGCGTCCTCAGTATTTTCGCCTTGGTGTCAGTGGCCATTCTGGTGGTTATGTGTTAGGAAATATCAATGCAGCGTGCAGAAAAGTCAATAGACACATGTAAAAAGAAATCATTACATTCAAAATTACTTCCCCCAAAGGCCCCAGGAAACTGTCGCCATCAAGGAAAGAAATGAGCCTGCCCTGGGCCTGGAGATGCCTGCAGGCTTAGGAAGCCAGCGTTCCCCAACTCCTTCCTCACAGCCAGTGACTGCCCCAGGAATGGGCTGGACTCCGTCCCATCTGCTGGGATTGGTCATTCATTCCCGTGCCCTGGGTAGCACAAAGATTCCTGCCCTCCTGAAATCTCAGTCTCCTCACCTGTCGGTGGGGAACCGCCAAAGGAGCCAAGTCTCCGGAGCACCTAACACAGCACCTCGCCTCCCTGTTCTGAGTCTTCTCCTCGGCACTGTGGACTCCGTGAGTGAAGGCCCCAGCAGCTGGATGCTCAGAAGGTACTGCATGAATGGACAGGTCCCCACAAGAGCGGCTTCTAGCTCTGTTAGACACACTATGGTTCCAGGTAAGGGGAAGCACCTGCACTTGGCCTTCCAATCCCATTGTAATTGTTGGGCTAGTAGTTTACACGAAGGTTTGTTTAACAGCTGCCTCTTCTATTAGAATAAACTCTCCATGGTGATGGGTCCAGCTGTCTCTACTCACTGATAGCCCTAGGGCTGAGCTCTGTCCCAAAGGGTTCCGTCCTCTAGTTCCTAACAGCAAACTGGGATTCTGTGAGGAAGGGCACATAGCAGAGTCCCCTTGGCCCATGTCAGATGCCCTGGTGGAAATTCCTAGCTCAGATGTCTCTCATTCTCAGCCAAGATTTGTGACAGTGACAGGCTAGATGTCCCATTCTGTTCCTTTCATCTTTTTTGGTGATAGTATCCCCAATATTTAGCTGCTCACATAGACTTCTGAAATAAGGTCTATTTTCCTACCCATCTTGTAGGGAGGTGTGGCCATTGGATTAATCCTGGCCAATAGGATGTCAGACAAAGTTCGAAGGACTGGTAGAAGGTGTCCCTAGAGGGTCTCTCAGTGACTCTAGTCTGGGCTCCCGAAGAAGCTGAGCCTGCCTCCAGGGTAGAGGGTGGCTGGAGGGACTCTGGGGAGGGAGGGAGGGAGGCTGATGGGCCTGGGATCACCCATGTGGGCAACCCAGGTAGGGTTCCACCGGGACCTCTGGGAGATGGGCCATGCGCCTTAGAGTCACACTAAGTGACAAGGAGCTGGGTGCACAGCCTCCAACTCGCATCAGCCGTGGCTCAGGGGCTGCCCCCGCCCTGGGTTCCTCATTCCCAGCATTCTGTTGGCCACGTGGGCAGATCTTGACACAGTGGCCACTGAAAGCATGGGCCAGGGCGTGCAGCTACGGGCAGTTGCAGGTAACCCAGGAGTGGCCTGTGGGTGGAAAACGGTGGCTACAGAGGTCATCTGGGGTCCCTCCTGGAGCAGGCAGGAAGGACTGCCTCCGCAGGGTGTGGTCACCATGTGGGTGGAGAGATTTCCTCCTGTGGGACCATTGCTCTCTGCAAGAGGCTGGCCTCCTTGGCCCTACCACTCGGTGCCCATCAGTGGAGAAGTTCCACCTCGTCCCTTCCAGGTGAAGGCCACCAGCTGGTCCAATGACACAGCTGGGGCAGGGAGCTGAGCTGGCCTGTCACTTGGACTTCCTGAGTTCTCCACCTGCTTGTTTGGGACAATCGGGAGCTGCCGTGCCCACTCCCCCGTGCGTCACTAAACTATATTTTAATGTCCTACCCTCACTAAGGACTAATGTGCTGCCCTCCAGCTGTGGCCCTGGATGTCCCCATACATGCTGGCCCCCAATGAAGCGCAGCAGTGCCCCAGGGTGGCCAGAGCTTCGCTCTCCACCAACGCTCCTCCATGGTGCCCCCTCCTGCAGCCGCCGGAGGCCCCACTGCTGCAATGAGGATAGCGAGGTCCCAGACGCTGGGCGATGGGAGGCTCCTGTTGCTGCCCAGCAGCCTCTCACCACCGCTGCCTCTGCGGCACCCATCTGCCGCCTGCTCCAGGCACCTGCAGCCAGGCTCCCGGCACTCTCTACCCGCCAGGCCCCTAGCGCCACCGTGATTGGTGGCCTGCTCAGAATCTGGCCCAGATTCTTGGCACTGGGTGTCATAGGAGGGCAGTGCCAGCCTTAGACATGATGGAGTGTCCCTGGCTGCCCGGGTGCCTAGATACCCGGCCCATCTCCAGCCAGAACCCACCTGGCTCCCTCTGCGCTCTGCTAAGAGCTGAGACCAGATGGCAAATTATCGGGGCTGATTTACAGCGACAGCTCAGTTGGCTGAAGAGTCGGCATGGAGGCCAGTGGGCCTGGAGAAAGAGGCCCCTGAGGCCAGGGAGGGGCAGGAGAAGGGCAGGGGAGTGGCCCAAGAAGGGAAAGAGGGGCGCAGAGGGAGGGGTGCAGCCCTGGAGGAGAGGGGAGCGGGGAGGGGGAAGGAGCAAAGCCGACTCATAGCCGTGCCAGGCACGCTATGCCCATGGGGCATCTGCTCCAGAGCCTGGCGGTCTCCAATATGGTAGCCACATGTGGCATTTTATCTTAAAATTAATTATAATTAGCTGTAATTAACAATCCAGTCCCTCAGTCACACTAGCCACATTCTAAGTGCTAAATGGTCACGTGTGGTGACTGCATTGGAAGACACAGACAGGGAATGTCTGCGTCATCCCAGAAATCCAGGGATGAGTGTGAGGGAAAACTTGGAATGATTTCTGACTTAATGGACTGAGCAGGGGGTGGAAACCAAAGCCACACGGAGACTGGGAGGATAAGCAGAGGGACAGGCTTGGCGTGGGGATCAAAACTTCTGCTTGGGGACATACTAAACTCAAGAGGCCATTGAATACTCAGGCAGCTGTGGCAAGTGGGCGCTTCTGTTCCTGGAGTCTGGAGTCCCTGGAGAAGTCGGGGCTGGGGACAGAAATTGGGGAAGTGGCACCAAATAGGTGGCTGTTAGGGCCATGGATCAAAGGAGGGGTTTGGGCCACAATCCCCAAAGACAGTCCCAACACCATAGTCCCAAATGTTGACATGCAGAAAGAGCAAACTCCCCAGAGTCTTGAAAGATCTTTAGATAAAAATCGGAAACCCTGAAATATCAAAATCTCAACAATATAATTCTGGACAAAAATAATTTCAAAATTCTTCAGAAGTCATTTTATTTACATTTTCGAAAGGGGATTTATTTAGAAACATATACAACATGACATTTCATGGGTCACCTTGCACAGTAAAATAGGCTGCAATGTCAGACCGATTGGCAGAATCCATACTCAGGAACACTAACAACAGCAGTCACACGGGTTAGCCAACTGGCAGTGTGGACAGTCTGATGCAAAATATATTCTTAAAGAAATAGGTCAAAAGCAAAAGGCGTAATGGTAAAACACTCTGTTTGGTGATTGTGGATGCCCAGGTTTATTACTACAGACATTGGAAATACCACAGTGGACACCCAAGGTCTTTTGACAAAATCAGTCAAAACCACAATTGGTCCCCACACTGCGGTGCACACCTGCAATATCAGCGGCTCAGGAGGCTGAGGCAGCAGGATCACAGGTTCAAAGGCAGCCTCAGCAACAGCGGGTTGTTCAGCAACTCAGTGGGACCTTGTCTCTAAATTAAATACAAAGAAGGGCTGGGATGTGGCTCAGTGGTCAAGTGCCCCTGAGTTCAATACCTGGTACCCCCACCAAATCCCACAATTGGTCACCACCACATAAACAGTTGTCCAAACAATAGGGATTTTGAGAAATTTTATTTTTCACAACTATAGATGCACAAAAAGCATGTCTCTCCTTTTGGTTGGCAAGTTTCAATGTTTCTACGTACGTGCTTATGCACAAAGTCACCTTGGTAATAATGCACTTTTGCTGAGTTGGACTTGCAAAAAATGCATAAAATAAAACTCTGAAGAGTTGTCACACCATTTCCACCTCCACATTGGAAGTGAGGCAAGGGTGACCTCCGTGGCGTAGCGAATTGTAAAAACTAATACTGAAGTTTAAAACGTTGGTAGAAAAACAGGAGAAAATAACCTTTAAAAATGAAGAAGAAGATTTGACACATGAAAAGAGCATCGCAGGGATGAAGCATGCCCAGATGCAGGCACTGGGGCCTCTGGTCTCAAGCTCCATCCTGAAGGCTTGCTTTGAGACAGACAGAGCAGGCACCTCCTCAAAGGGCACAGATGGGGGTCATGCCCCCTTTCTGCATAGTGGACTTTCCTGCCACCCTGTCCTCTCAGCCACGCACTGCCCCCCCAGCCTCCCTCCCAGGCATTGCCAGGCGTCCAGGTACTTGTAGAACCTGAACTGCTGCAGCCACCTGCGTACAACTGAGGGTGCGCCTGCCCCTCCCTGGGTCCCAGCCCCTGCCCCTCCCTGGGTCCCAGCCTCTGTCCCTCCCTGGGTCCCAGCCTCTGCCCCTCCCTGGGTCCCAGCCTCTGCCCCTCTCTGCCGCCCCTTTTCTTGGTGGGAATTGTGAGGTTTATGTTTGGCTTTCAGGATTTCAACGTTCAGGATTTTAATCTTTTGGGATTGTGATTTGGGAGATTAGACTTCGGGGATTTTGATCGTTGGGGATTTCAATATTGGGGATTATGGCATTTGAGTTTGGGTCTTGGGGATTAAGGCGGGTATGGCTTTCCCTGGCCACCAGGAGGGCTCGAGGGCACACTGGCCAGCTCCCACAGGACAGGGTCACAGCCTGTCTGAGGCAGGGGTTGATGTGACAGTGTCCAGGGTGTCTGTAGCCCACAGTCAGTGAAAGTGCCCAGAGACTGGGTCACGTTGGGTATGTCACTATAACCACCAGGAGGAGGGGACAAGAATCACCTGCTTCCTCCTCCTGGAAGAGCTACTGGCCAGGTCACAGGGTCAAGGGCAGGAGAGCCTAGAGTGATCTCTCACCCTTCAGAACCCTTTATAGGAGAACATCTAGAGGAAGGGCAGCCTCCTTCTCTGTCAAGAGCCACAGAGTGAACATTACAAATGTTTCGCTCCAGTCTTGCAGGCTGGATGGTCTCTGTCACAGTGGTTCGGTTCTGCCACTGTAGCACAGTATGTGACTGGACTGACAAAGCCAGGCAGCCGGCTGGATTTGCCCAGGGCTGCCAAGGAACTGGGGCAGGAGGAACCTCAGGAGGAGAGGCGGGTGCAGGCTTCACAGAGAGGGCCTGGGAGTGCCCCAAACTGGGCACAAGTGACAGAGAAGTCCCAATGCCAGCCAGGCACTGGTGGGGCCCTCTGAGGCTGTGGCAGTGTGCACAGTCTGGTGTCAAGGCCTGACCTGAGCTGTGACTGGCAGGAGGTGGAGGAGCAGGTGGTGTGGGCGTGTGCACCAGAGGCACAGGGTGGAGGAACCCCCGCTGCCTGTGAAGCCCCCTCCGCAGGTAAACCTTGGGCAACTCCGTGTCTTGTAGGATCCAGGTCCCTGCAGGCTTCCGGCATAGGATGGGGGTGCAGCACACCCAGGACTCCTTCCTGAACTGCACTGAAATGACAGTAAAGAAGTGCCCTCGTGGGTTTATCCCTAACCTGCTAAAGATGTGGGGGCGGGGCACCAGCAGACCAGAGGCTCCTAGTGGAGACTTCTCTCCTAGAAGTTCACAAATGCCAGGGGCAGAAGAAGAAGGCAGGTCAAGGACAAGGTGGCTAATTGAGACTTCCCCCAAAATATCCATGCCTGTCAGCAACCCCAGCCCCTGTGGGTAGCGTGACTGCCAGGGGCAGTATGGATCCCTGCACTAAAACCAGACAGGGCTCTTTACAGAGACGGAATGACCACCTAGGGAAAGCCAGGGCGGCAGTGGTGTCCAGCTCACAGAGTCACCCCTTCCTCCCTTTGTCAACGTGCCCCTCCCCCATTCCTTCCTGTGCACATGCACAGAGTGTAATTCCAGTGGTTTGGGAGGCTGAGGCAGGAGGATCGCAGGTTCAGAACCAGCCTCAGCAACTTAGCAAGGCACTAAGCAACTTAGCGAGACCCTGTTTCTAAATAAAGTACAAAAAGGGCTGAGAAGGATGTGACTCAGTGGTAAATGCCCCTGGGTTCAGTCCCCAGTACAACCACAATAAAAAAATGTATTTCACTTACCAAAAAAAAAAAAAAAAAATTAAGACAAACAAAAACTAAATAACATATTTATACCATAACAAAATAGTGATATTTATGATACAGAAAGATTTTTATAAATGATTATAAAGGCAACCCTACCAAAATAGGTGAAGAATAGGAACAGGAAATTTCTAGAAATTTCTAGAATGTGTCAGGATGCATACAGAATTCAGCCCAGACCATTTGAGTGGTGGCGGATAACAAAGGGCCAGCTTAGAGCGAGGTGGGCAGGGACGAGGGACCAGACAGGGACGGCAAAATACCCAGAGACTGGCAAAGTAGGGGGCTGCCACCCACCCTAGGGCTGAGGGGGCGGGGACAAGGAGGGCCCTCTGAGCCCAGCAGAGCTGGCACAGGGAGTGGGGCCGCCCTGCAGGAGCTGGAGCCTGAGGACATGGCAGTGCCGCAGACATGGGGCTGGGCAGGGAGAAAATGCCCTGGTGTCTCTTCTCTCACCCTCCAGTCTCCTGTCCCAGCGTTCCAGAAATCTACCCACAAACTCTCATGACACACAAACAACAGAAGGAGGCTCTTCATGATGGCATTGTTTATAATGGAAGAAACTGGGAAAAATATCCACGTCCATCAATAATAACACGGGTGATGGTGAAGACTGCAGTAGCCCGTACTGTAGACGTGGGTGTGTGCCAGGGTTGATTCTGCACAACCTGCAAGTATTATCTCACTTACTCTTGCAATAATCCTTCTAGGCAGGTACTATTCTTAATCTCATTGTCAGAGGAGTAAACTAAACATGAGTTGGGAATAGTGACATTGTGGCAGAGGCGTATGGTGGAGCACTGGAGCCATTAGAAAAGGAAGCAGGTGCAGATATGTGAGTGTGGAAGAAGCACTGCTAAAGGGACAGTGTCTTTGAAGTGTATGTATAATGTGATCCCTTTTATATTTTTATTTTGTTTTTTATTAATTTATTTTAATTAGATATATATGACAGCAGGATGCATTTTGATTCATTGTACACAATTGTACATTTCTCTGGTTGTACACAATGTAGCATCACACCACAGGTGTAGTCACACATGTACCTAGGGTAATGATGTCCCTCTCATTTCACCATCTTTCCTGTCCCCATGCACCCTCCTCTTCCTCCCCTTTGCCCAATCACAGTTCCTCCATTTTTCCCATGCCCCGCCTCCATTATGGATCATCATCCACTTATCTGAGAGAACTTTCTGCCTTTGGTTTTTTGGGATTAGCTAACTTCACTTAGCATGATATTCTCCAACTCCATCCATTTACCTACAAATGCCATGATTGTATTCTCTTTTAATTCTGCATAATATTCCATTGTGTATATATACCACAGTTTCTTTTCTTTTTTTGGGGGGGGGGGGAGGAGAGAGAGAGAGAGAGAGAGAGAGAGAGAGAGAGAGAGAGAGAGAGAATTTTTTAATATTTATTTTTTAGTTATTGGCAGACACAACATCTTTGTATGTGGTGCTGAGAATCGAACCCTGGGCCGCATGCATGCCACAGGAGTGCGCTACCGCTTGAGCCACATCCCTAGCCCATACCACAGTTTCTTTATCCACTCATCTATTGAAGGGCATCTAGGTTGCTTCCGCAGTTTAGCTATTGTGAATTGAGCTTCTATAAACATTGACGTGGCTGTGTCACTGTAGTATGCTGATTTTAAGTCTTTTGGGTATGGACAAAGGAATGGGATAGCTGGGTCAAATGGTTGTTTCATTCCAAATTTTCTGAGGAATCTCTACTGCTTTCCAGATTGGTTGCACCAATTTGCAGTCCCACCAGCAATGTATGAGTGTACCTTCCCCCCACATCCTCGCCAACACTTATTGTTGCTTTTGTATTTTGATTACTGCCATTCTGACTGGAGTGAGATGAAATCTTAAAGAGTAGTTTTGATTTGCATTTCTCTAATTGCTAGAGATGTTGAACATTTTTTCATGTACTTGTTGATTGATTGTATATCTTCTTCTGATAAGTGTCTGTTCAGTTCCTTAGCCCATTTTTGATTAGGTTGTTTGTTTGTTTGTTGGTTGGTTGGTTGGTGTTAAGTATTTTGAGTTCTTTATATATCCTGGAGACTAGTGCTCTATCTGACATGCATGAAGCAAAAATTTGCTTCCAAAATATAGGCTCTCTCTTCATCTCATTGATTGTTTCTTTTGCTGCCAAGAAGCTTTTCAATTTGAATCCATCCCATTTATTAATTCTTGATTTTTAATTTTAAATTAATTCTTCATTTCTTGAGCTTTAGGAGTCTTGATAAGGAAGTTGGGACCTAATCTGATGTGTTGAGGATTTGAGCCTGCATTTCCTCTGTTAGGCACAAAGTCTCTGGATTAATTCCTAGGTCTTTATCTACTCTGAGTTGAATTTTGTGCATGATAAGGGTTTATTTTCATTTTGCCGCATATGGATTTCCAGTTCTCCCAGCACCATTTGTTGAAGAGTCTATCTTTCTTCCAATGTATGTTTTTGGTGCCTTTGTCTCATATGAGATAACTGTATTTATGTGGGTTTGTCTCTGTGTCTTCTATTCTGTACCATTAGTCTACATGTCTGTTTGGGTACCAATACTATGCCATTTTTGTTACTATAGCTCTGTAGTATAGTTTAAGGTCTGGTATTGTGATGCCTCCTGCTTCACTCTTCTTGCTAAGGATTGCTTTGGCTTATTCTGGGTCTCTTATTTTTCTAAATGAATTTTATGATTGCTTTTCCTATTCCTATAAGGAATGACAATGGGATTTTAATTGGAATCTCATTGAATCTGTATAGCACTTTGGGTAGTATGATTGTTTTGACAATATTAATTTTGCCTATCCAAGAGTCTGGGAGATCTTTCCATCTTCTAAGGTCTTCTAAGTATTCTGTAGTTTTCATTGTAGAGGTCTTTCACTTCTTTTGCTAAGTTGATTCCCAAGATTTTTCTTTTTGTTGTTGTTGTTGTTTTTGAGAGTACTATGAATGGAGTCGTTTTCCAAATTTCTCTTTCAGAGGATTCATCACTGATGTATAGAAATGCATGTGATCCATGGATATTGATTTTATATCCTGTTACTTTGCTGAATTCATTAATTAATTCTAGAAGTTTGATGGAGTTTTTTGAATCCTCTAAGTATAGAATCATGTTGTCTGGCAAATAATGATAGTTTGAGTTCTTCTTTTCATATTCGTTTCCCTTTGATTTCTTTTGTCTGTCTAATTTCTCTGGCTAGAGTTTTAAGGACTATGTTGAATAGAAGTGGGAAAGAGGTCATTCCTGTCTTGTTACACTTTTTAGAGGCAATGCTTGCAATTTTTTTCATTCATTAAAAGAAGAAAAAGGCAACAAATAAACGAACTGACATTACATCTCAAAGCTCTAGAAAAAGAAGAACAAACCAACACCAAAAGTAGTAGAATACAGGAAATAATTAAAATCAGGGTGGAAATCAATGAAATTGAAACAAAAACAATTCAAAAAATTGACAAAACAAAAATCTGTTTCTTTGAAAAAATAAATCAAATTGACAAACCCTTAGCCACCCTAATGAAAAGAAGGAGGGAGAAAACTCAAATTACTGAAATTTGTAATGAAAAAGGAAATATCACGACAGACACTATTGAAACACAGAAGATAATTAGAAACTATTTTGAAAATTTATATTCCAGTAAAATAGAAAAGCTTGAAGACACTGACAAATTTCTAGAGGCGTATGATCAACCCAAACTGAGTCAAGAGGTCATACATAACTTAAACAGATTAATTTCAAGCAAGGAAATAGAAGACACCATCAAAAGCCTACCAACCAAGAAAATCCCAGGACCAGATGGATTCTCAGCAGAGTTCTGCAAGCCCTTCAAAGAAAAACTAATACCAATACTCCTCAAATTATTCCATGAAATAGAAAAGGAGGGAACCCTTCCAAACTCATTCTATGAAGCTAGTATCATACAAGGCAGAGACATAACAAAGAAAGAAAATTTCAGACCATTATCCCTGATGAACATTGATGTAAAAATTCTCAATAAAATTCTAGCAAATCGCATACAAAAACATATTTAAAAAGTAGCACACCATGACCAAGTGGGGTTCATCCCAGGGATGCAAGGTTCAACATAGGGAAATCAATAAACATGATTCATCACATCAATAGACTTAAAGAATCATATGATTCTATCAATTGATGCAGAGAAAGCATGTGACAAAATACAGCCCCTTTCATGTTCAAAACACCAGAAAATCTAGGGACAGTAGGAACATACCTCATCATTGCGAAAGCTATCTGGGCCAAACCCAAGGCCAAGGTCATTCTAAATGGAGAAAATTGGAAGCATTCCTTTTATATTTTTAAAATGGCAACTCTGTATATGTGATTGTGTGAGGAAGAAACTTCTGGAAGGATGGATTCAACTGATAATGATGGTCACCAAAGGAGGGGTACTGAAGAAGTCTACCATTTTTATTTGACATATAATCAGTATTGCTCGTGTACAAAAAAAGAAAGGAAGAAAGAAGGAATAAACTGAACCAGTGAAACAAAGAATAAACTGAACAAGAATGAGCTACTGGGTGAGGCTGGGATTTCAACCCGCAGGCTCCAGTCCCATCAAGGCTGTGCCTAGCCCCGTGTTCCTGGGGCCTTGCTTCTGGGAGCTCCGCTTCCCTATCTACACAAGGGGGCGCCCAGCATGGTACCCGCCTCCTAAAGCAGGTGCAAGGAACAGGAGGGACTGCATCACCTCCCTGCAGACACTCAGTAGGGTCAGGAAGGCTGGGGGCAGGGTGAGCAGGGATCTGGCCATAGCGCCCACATCTGGCCCTTCCCCTCCCAGGGTCCACAGGGCACCGTCTACTCAGCTCCCAGAGTCTAAGACCCAGCCTCCCTGCAGCCAGGCACATCCTCTCTGCTGGGCTCCTTGCATTGACAGGAAATGGCTGCAAGAGTCTTCTGCACAGGGTCTGCAGCCACATCCCTGATCCAAGCTCGAATTAGAGGCCAGGGTCGCTCAGGGGGAAACTAGATCACATACCTCCATACACCCCTAGGACTCTCCAGGATTTCAGCAGAGTGACTTAGAAAGCGTTGCCATGCCTCTCTCAGGGGCTTTTCAAATAAAGCTCATTTAGCACATTGAGATTGATGAGGAGACCAAGAATAGGGTGTTCGTACTCTTTGGTAAGCAGAGCCCAAGGCAGCCTCCACCTGATTTCTCTGACATGGAGCCAGACTTCATAGCTCCCAGGACTTTGGGGGCAAAACAAAAGTATTTATCTATTTGTACTTATCACGTGATAAATAACATATATAAAATATACACACATATAATTACATAATATCTATGATTATTTAATAATACATAGTATATATTATTTATATTTATATTTTAGTATCTAAAGTATATAACTAATATAATCTCTCTATATATTTAAGTTTGCACAGATAAATACCAAACTGCCACCACTGGCTAATTAGAGTCCATTATGTGTTGGTATCCGGGTGAGTGCTGAGGGCTAGGAAAGCCAGGAGTATTTTACTTTAAATATTGATGCACTCTTGACAGTTACGATGAGGATATTTTCAGGAATTTTATGTGAGGATATTAATATAAAATAAAAAAGGATAAATGTACCAAATAGAACTGTTCTGTGGAATAAATAAGATCAGCCAGTGATAGAAGCCGCGCCAGGCCCTCACTAGACATGAAGGCCATTGCCCTTCACTGGGCCTGGCTCAGGTGCCCGGGCACCTGCAGAGGAGGAAAGCAGGGCGAGGGACTTCCCCCTCCGTCCCCAGCCCTGCAGAGACTCCAGGTGGAATCTCAGAGCAAGGAGAAATGAGTTTTTCCTCCCAGAGAAAAGCAAAGAACTGGTTGGAGGAGACCCTGCCCCTCTCTTCCTGGTACCCTCGGGGGGAGCCTGCCTGCAGCATCAGTTCCCAAGTTACTGGGGGCGGGGGGGGGGGGGACCAAATATCAGGAAAACCCGGGTCTGTAAACCCTCGCTGTTGGGTGAGTCCAGAGGAGAGTGAGTCCTCCAGTTGTGGCCGCAGAGGGAGCAAGCCAGGCAGGGCCCTTTCAGGGAAGACCCCAAGTGGGATGTCTTGGCTGCTTCTGCCACAGGGGACAGTCCTTGCCACTGTGCAGGGGAGGGTGGGGCAGGGCCTGCGGGTTCCATTGTCCCCAGAATTCCTGCCAGGCAGCCCTGTCTCATACTTAGATGAGCTGATGGGAGCGCTGAGCAGGTCATAAGCCACATGCAGATGGGCTGTTCTGGCTCCAACCGGATTATTAACCGAGGGCTGGCTCTCCACTTCCTGCTCCCTCACTGACTCTGCCCACAGCTAGAGACAGATGGATGTGCTAAAGTGCCCGCGGTCATGGAGAGGGCAGGTCTGGCCTGGAGCTGCTCTCCTGATGGTCATGCCAACCCTAGCCCCAGAGCCCTGGAACTTGGACTGTGGGCCTGTCCACTACTCCCCAACATGGCTTCCCAGGTGGCTCTCCCAGTCACTGGTTGTCAGAGAGCCAGAGACCCCAACTACATGCTCAAGTTCACAAGCCAATTCCATGTGATACTGGTGGCTGCTGGCAGCAGACAGCCCAAGGTGACCGGGAACCTTGGGAGGATCTAAGGGAGGGGACTTTTCATTAAGTCTTCTGGGTTCATTAACAAACTCTCAGCCCCCTCCGGGTTAGAGTTATTGCTCCACCTTGTGGCTATTCCTGGAACTGCATCTCTGCAAAGCCACTCCTGAGAGGTGCTTGGCCCAATGGGATGGGGGTGGGGAATGGTGTTTCAAAGTGACGATGTCATCGATAATGACAATGGGGATGATGGGTCAGTGGTTCTACAGTCATTTGCCTCTTTCCACTTGCTGCTCACATCACCATTTGCTGACCACCCTATTTAATGTAACATCTGTCACCTCTTTGCTTTATTTTTTATAGGACTTATCATCGTCTAACATATTATTTCGGTATTAATTTTGTTTGATAGTGTAAACTCCATGAGGGCAGGAGCTTTGTTTTGTTCACTAAAGTATTCTCTGGGGCTAAGAATGCCTGGCATATAGCAGGTGTTCAAGTAAATAATTGCGAAATGTGCCCAGTACAATCTCCATTGCTGATCCAGGAGACTTAGGATCCCTTGGCCACATCCCCCGCTTCAACTCAGCCAGCCTGTGCCAATTTTGCCTTTGTGGTCAGTACCCTGCCTCAGTTCTCACCTGCAGGGTCTGTGTCTCTCAGTGTCATTCCTTGCAGCTCTATCCCTGTCTATATCCCAACATCTGCTACTTCTTGCCCACCCTCTGCGAGCCAGATCCTCAGCAATCTGAAAGCTAGGTATTAATTACTGCCATTTTTCTGATGAGAAATGAGTTAATAAAGATTAAGCAGTCTTGTGGTTTATCCACCCCAGAGCCTTCCAGAGACTGTCTCAAGGATGCTAATGGGTGAAACTCAGAAAGGTTCCCACAGTGAGGTTTTAGAAAACCCTGGGTTAGACGAAGCACGACTCTTCCTAGCAAGACTTGGAACCTTTAACATGCCGTGGGCATCTCAACCTTCTGAGCAGGGAGGGGCATCCATGGAGCACAGGGTCTCCCTAACTTCTCTGACTTTAGAACCACTTTTTCAAGGGGCACCTTGCAGGACATGGCTCAGAAGGCCTACAACCGGCATTCAGCTCAACCTCAATTGCTGTGGAGGGTGGGCGGGTGAAGGTCAGGCGGCCCCTGTAGGTGATCATTTGACACTCACAACAACACTGAGAGAGACCCTTCTTGAAAGAAGGAGCAAGGCATGTCGGCGGAACAAATGCCCATTTATTGAGGAACAGCTCTGCATATTTATAGAGCCAGGGGTGGTTTGACAGTTGGCATGGGGTGCTTTTTGATTGGAGGGTAAGGATCAGGTGAGCCCCAGGGCTAGTCTGATTGGTGGGTAGGATCAGGTGAGCCAGCAGGGCTCTGATTGGTGGGTAAGGATCATGTGAGCCAGCAGGGCTCACCATTGGATGGCTCTTCTTGGGGGATGGGGAAGTTAGTCTTTGGAGCCGGGGCGACTCCCAACACTTCTCATCATTTCCCACACGGGGAAACCGAGGCCCAGAAAGTCATTTGCTGGGTGGACACTGCCTTACATACTAGAAGCTGGAGGAGTGCGGCCCCCTCAGGTTGAGATGCTTGTAGCAGTTCACTGGGGGACTAGGTGACAGAAGGGGGCTGCTGAGAAGAGGCGGGGCAGAGGACATGCAGGGCAGGCTGTGCCTGGGCTCTGAGGGGTGCCCAGTCCTGACACACAAATGGCCTCCCTCCCCCTCCTCCTGTGCACATTCTCCATGTTCCCGCAGTTTTGATTAAACGCTCCGTGTGGCTGCTCAGCGAGGGAAGTAGCTGCTCTGTATCTCTGTGGCCTCAGGACTCCTCACTGCTCACTGCTCAAACCACATTGCGGGAATTTTATAGTGTTTGAACTACTTGGTGTCACCTCCAAGAGCGGCAGGACCCCCAGGCAGGGCTGAGGGATCCCAGGTCTCACTCCAAGGACCCGGTCCTGGCATCACAAGGAGTCACCACCAGTCCCCGCCTCCTCTGAGGCCCCCTCCATCCTAGGGAGGGACTCAGCCAGCCTCCAGGGACGTGTGTGCCAGGACCCACGCTCCCAGCCTCATGAGGTAAGCACGTGGTTATCCCGTTTAATAGACGGGGAAACTGAGGCAGAGAGGGGTTACGTTTTCTTGCCTGAGATCATAAACTGCTAACCAGTTCTCAAATCCAGGCACCGCAGCTCCAGATCTCCGCCCTGTGTCACCACGAGGCTTACATCACCTGCAGATGCTGACTCCAGGGCTGGTCTCACCACTCAGGTCTAGCCCAGCAACCAAGCTTGAGTGACCCCCTGCCTAGTCTCCCTCATGACCCTGGGTTGGTGTGCTCTGCAGCCGATGCATTTCCAGAAAAGAAATGGAGCCCAGGAACAACCATAGCTCAAGAAGCTTCCCACTCCCTCTGCGCTGCGAATCCAGGCAGATCTGTTAGGACTCTGCCAACAGAAGGGACTTGAAGTGACACCGTTCACCTTCCGGCACCAGCTGATGAAAGCGGCATGCACTTCTGCCCCTCCCTGTGGGGACTCGGCCACCCTTTGTGAGGAAGCCCACGCAGTCCTCAGAGAGTCCCTGGGCTCCTGGCTGACAGCCTGCACACCTGACCGGCCAGGCGAGCCACTTTGACTAAAGCTACCATCCAGCCCCAAGTGGAGTCTCCCAGCGAGATGGAGAAGCAGAAGCTGTCCCCACCAGGTCCTGCCGAATTGTAGATTCAATTTAAATGACTGATGTTGTGTTTGAGCTCCTAAGTTTTGGGGTGGTCGTTATGTAGCAATAGAGAACCAAAGTACCTGTTGTCCAAGTCTCTGGGACGTCTGTGATGCCACCTCCTGTTTTGGGGCCAGCTTCAGTGGTAGGTCGCACCTCCTCATTCTAGGCAACGGGGTCAATCCCAGGTTGTTTTCGGTCAGATATTCTAGTCTTGATGATGCCTTGATCTGCGGTTGCCCCTGCTATTTTATTGTTTATTTCTTTTGGTGGCACTGGGGAGTGAACCCAGGAGCGCTCCATGTCTGAGCCATATTCCCAGCCCTTATTATTTTATTTTGAGACAGGATCATGCCATGGGGTCCAGGCTGGCCTTGAACTTGCCGTGTCCTACTGCCTCAGCCTCCTAAATCACTGGAATTATAGACAGGCGGCCACCAAACCCAATCTTGAGTTTTTTACTTTAATCATTTTCTTTCACGTATGGAAGTTATATTTAGTTCTTCTTCAAATTATCCATTTTGATTGTCCTTCGTAGATCTGACACACTTTTGATCCTCTTTTAATTCATTAAACATATTAAACGGACATTTAAACTGGGTGTGGTAGCTGATTTTATGTGTCACCTTGCCTGAGTTAAGGGACCCTCCTGTAGCTGGTAAAACAGTCTTCCTGGGTATATCTGTGCGGGTGTTTCTGGAAGAGACTAGCAATTGAATCACTAGAATGAATAGAGAAGATCCAGCCACCCCAGCATGGGTGGGTACCATCCCATTCAGAGAAGGCACCGATAGAACAAACAGGAAGAAGAGGGGAAATTCTCCCTACACAAGGCTCCCCTCCCCACCCCTTCCTGCTTTTCTCCTGGGGCTGGGACTTCATCTTCTGCCCTTAGATGCTGGATCTCCTGGTTCACCTTTGGACTCTGGGACTTAACCTAACCCCAGCACCTACCCCTTCTCCTGCCTCAGGTTCACCCTCCTTGGGCTGAAAGGGCTGCAATGTACCTGCCTTCCTGGTTCTCCAGTTCGCAGGCTGTTTCATGGGAATTTCTGGACCCTGTGATCATATGATTCATTTCCCATAATAAATCCTTAGACACAGACAGACACACACACACACACACACACACACACACACACATACATATCTTTATGGAGAACTCTGACTAATAGACTGAATAATGATGACTACAATGCTGCTATTTTGGTTACTAAATGGTCCTTTAATCTGTTCCTTCTCTAAACTCTTACACATGGTGACATTTCCTTGTGTGTGCCAGGATTTTAAATTGCGCACTCACATTCTTCGTGGTTTGGGCAGTGAGAACTTGTTGGGACCTGTGTTGACAGTGGGTTCCTCAAAAGAGGTTTGCACTTGCTCCTGGCGGGCTGCTGGTGACCCCTGTGGTGCAGAATCACTGGCTCCTGTCACCAGGGTGTAGGTTAAATGAACCTTTGAGGTTATGCCTCCAGGGACAAACTCGGCCCTTTCCAGGTCCCCCGGAAGCCCTCCCTTCCTCTCTCCTGCTATGAGTACTTTGGAAGAGGGTTTGCTTCAGGCACTGCTGTGTTTCCAGGGCCCAGGGCAGGTTGCCCACACTGACCCCAGCTCATTCTCTTACCTGCTTCCTCTCTTACCAGAGGTGCCCAAGGAAGCCATGTAGCTGTGGAGAAGGGGCCACTAGGAATGGAGGAGTGGGATTAAAAGAGAGAGGGAGGGCCTGGGAGCTGGCTCCTTGCCCACCATGCATGAGGCCCTGGGTCCAGCCCCAACACTGGAAAGAGAGGAAACCAAGAGAGGTAAGTAAGTGGGCCAAGGAAAGGAAAACTAAAAGATGTTAATGGGAGCAAGGAGAGCATGCAGGGTTTATACTCATTGCAAAAAACAAACAAACAATATATCACGACTAAGTCCTTTCTCAAACTATTTAGTAGTCTCAATGTCTTATCAATAAATAAATGACAAGGGAATTTCATCTTTTGCTTAAGACCTGTTCCCCAACCTGAGAGCACATTGCTACCCCTCTGCCTCCTGCTGGTAGGTCCTTCCCGCCCACATCCCACGCAGGCGGTGGAAATGGGGTTCCTCTGGGTGGATTGGGCTGGCTGCGGAATAAAAGCTAAGAAAGATAAATCAGCAAAAGAACCGCAGGACACAGAAATATTTTTAGAAAGCGGGGGCAGGATGGGCTAGCCGACCTCAGGGATCGAGCTTCCGCACGGAAAAGAGAGCGAGCGAAAAGGAGCCCGCGCTTGCTTTATTTATATTGGTGAACATCAAAGGTTTTCCATGGAATGTTCTTTGCCAAATAAAGCAGGAGATGGGCTGCCCAGTTCCCAACGGTTCCCCCCAACTCTGGAGCCAGGAGAGGGGTCTTGACCTTGGGCAATCTAATGGGCATGGGGCTAGGGAGGGGACAGGAGAGTTCCCAAGGAAAATCTCAGTCTCCGTGGCTCCATTCCAAGTGACACCCTCAAGTAATTCACGTGTCCCTCCCCGCAGGTCCTCAGAAGCGATCCCAGGAGTCACCCTTCCCTTGAGATATCCTGCTCGCCCAGGTCCCTCCGCCATTCAGAGAGCACCCTTTTCTACCTGGTTGGTCTGCACACGCGTGGCTCATGGATCCTGCATTAGAGCTGATGCATTTGGCATCCATTGTCACAATCGCACAACCTAATAAACACAGTGACCTTTAACTGTAGATGTTTAAGTAGCAGGTGGGTGATTCAGGTGTGGGGGGAGTGCGGCTGTCCTCTTCGGGCCTCAGCTGCTGTGTTTCCTCCTGTGCCTGGAGGCAGAGGTGGCTGGCTATTGGCTGTGAAGGGCTACCCTGGGCTGGGAGGATCAGGCCACCTGGCCCTGCTCCAGGTGTCTCTCGCTGTCCACCGGGACAGTCTGGACATGTTCTCTTGGCGAGTGTGGAGGACCAGGGCAGGTTAGTGAGCCTTGTAGTGTCTCTGAATACCTGGCTGGCTAAGGCCAGTCGCAAGGGAAACCCAGAGTCAAAGATGGAGCACAGCCCTGCACCCTGGCGAGCACGCAGCAAATTCACAGGGGGAAGGGCCTGAATTCAGGGGGGGTTAAGGAACTGGGCCCAGTGAGGCTCTAGGGCCAGGCAGCCTGCTTGCAGAAAGCATATCAGGCAGTGTTAATTTAGGACCTCAGAGTGTCCCTCTGGGACCGCAGCAGGGGTGGACGGAACTCTCCTCCCTCACTCCTATTTGGGCCCTCAAGTCAGAGTAAGTATGTCTGATTGCCCTCTCACTTCCTGTCTGCCCTGCTTCAAATGGCTGATCAACAAAATAACCTTTGTTCTCAGAGATGACCCGGGGAGGCAGTGGTCAGCAGGACAGAGCTTGTTGCTGTCAACAAGTCCCCTCCCCAGCTCAGCCAGCGCCCCCACTTAGGTCTCCAGGCACCTTACTGAAAATAAAAATGTGGCTGCATCTCGGTCACTTAAAAACCAAGCATCATGTCTTTCCTGCATTAACGGAGGCTCTGTTAAATAGATGACCTGTAGCGAACCTATCAAACCTTCCGATTGTCAATACCATGCCAAAGAAAGCAGCATAAATCACGGAGCGATTCTGAGAAACTGTATGATCATGCAGAGAAGCTCAAGGTCAGGGCCAGGCATCTCTCTGCCTTGCACACCCAGAGCCCACGCCACGCTGGGCACACCCTTGCCTTGGCATCACACGCAGGGAGCATGTGTGCGGGGTTCTGGTACAGGGACAAGGCTCAGGCCTCGCACAGCCTGAGCAAGGAGGGGAGATCAGAGGGATTTTATGAGCCTTCCGTGCAGGATATGTGCCAGAGCTACCATGGAGCAAGGGACAGAAAACTAGCTGATCGTCTCATTAAACCAAGAAACCATGAAGGCCAGCACAGAAGCTGGTCTCAGACACCTGGAGTCAAGGACAAGCCAGTCGGCAGCTCTGCCGGATCCCTTCCCGCCTCCGCCTCCGCCTCCTGCTACTCCACCTCTCAGCTTCCCTCACCCCTGGGCAGAGGCGGGGGAGCTGTTGGGGAACTGACCAGTGTTCTTGGAACTTATCCTCATCTGGAAACTGATCAGAGAGCTCTCTTCTCAGCTCATATTGGAAAATTGGAAAAAAAAATTTTCTGATTGGGCAGGCTTGCATCATGTGACCAACCCTAGGGAGAGACTCTAATTGGGGAAGCCTGCCCCCTGTGATTGGTCATAGGGAAAGATTCTGATTGGGTAGACATGTGCCATGTGATCAATCCTACAGGAAATTCTGATTGGGCAGGCCTGCATCATGTGATCAATTAGGCTGATCCCTAGATTCAGGGACAGGAGTGGCCACACTATGATGAGCAGCCTCTATTAGACCACATGAGGAATTGTTTTGTGCAGAACAAGGGCAAAGCATTCTAGTCCAAAAGGCAGATTTGGCAGGATACCTCATCTGCAGGGCCAACTAGCCAATGGGAGATGAGCACATGTGTGGATGGTTTAGGTCACCCATTCCCAAGGAGAACTGGGAGAGGGAAGTAACAGGAAATATGTCAAGGGTTCCAGGCACTGTGCAAGGTGCTCCACAAGCATCATCTCTCCTTTTGACCATGTAGGGATACATGCTTAGCCCTGTTTAACTGACAAAGAATACCAAGGCTCAGAAAGAGCAAGTGGGTCATTGATAGTGGAGAAGGCCCTGGGAACAAGTATCTTTGACCTCCCATATTCCTCCCCCACCGAAATAGTTTAACCACACTGTGAAGCCCTCCCTGAGTACCACAATCCCACTTCTAGGTGATCACTGTACAGAAATGAGGGCTGTGCACAGAAGATAATGTGCAGAAGAGTGTTTACAGCAACTGTTTTTCCCAGAATGACCCCAAACAGGAAACAAGCCAAAGTCCATCCACAATAAAATGGACAAATTATTTGTGGTATACTCACACATGAAATACTATATGGCAAAGAAGATTAATACAATACAACATGAATAAACAGCATGAATAAATCTCACAGGCATTTTGTTGAGTAACAGAAGCCACACACCATATATGTCCACTTATGTGAAGTTCAAGAAGAGGGAAAGTTAATCTAGGTGCAGAGATCAGAATAGTGGTTACCCCTGGGGTGGGATAAAGACTGGGAAGAGGCATCAGAGAGCCTAGGGTGAGGGCTCAAAAACTCGATATCTTGATAGGAGTGATGGTGATGCAGATGTATATGTGGGTAAGAGTTCATCAAGCCAAGAGCACTTTAAACATGGCCACACCAATGTTCACAGCAGCTCAATTCACAAGAGCTAAGCTATGGAACCAGCCTAGATGCCCTTCAATTGGATGAATGGATAAAGAAAATGCGGTACATATATATACAATGGAATATTACAGAATCATAAAGAAGAATGAAATTATGGCACTTGCTGGTAAATGGATGGAACTGGAGGCTGTCATGCTAAGTGAGATCAGCCACACCAAAGGCTGAATGTTCTCTCTGCTATGTGGGTGCTAACACGCAATAAGGGGAGGGGAGAATAGAAGTTCATAGACAAGGAATGAAGGGAAAGGAGGGTGGGGATAGGAAAGACAGTAGAATGAGTCAGATATAACTTCCCTGGGTTCATATGTGAACTCACAATCACTGTGACTCCACATCATGTACAAGCCCAAGAATGGAAAGTCATACCCCAGGTGTGTATTAGGGTTCTCTAGAGGAACAGAATCAACAGGAAGTATAATTATAAAAAGGAGATTTATCAGGTTGGTTTACATGACCAGAAGCTGGATAGTCTACAGTAGCCGTCTGCAGGCAGGAGAGCTGGGAGAACCAGGAGCTGTGCAGTGCGAGAGGCCAAAGCCCATGAACAAGAGGCATCAATGGTGCTACCCTAGTTCAAGACTGAAGGCTTCTGGAAACGCCCCGGAGAACCACTGCAGAGTCCGCTTTGGAAGAATGCAGAAGCGGGAGTTCCATATCCTCAGAGGTTCACAGCAGTAATCAAGAACCACTGGAGGAGAACCAAGCTTGCATCTGCGGCTGCTTCCTTGTTCTTCCAACTTTCATTCAGTCTAAGCCATCATCCTTTTGGATGCTGCTGCCCACACTCAGGGAGGGTCTCCACTAGTGGGCTATCCCACACGCCAATCATTTCTAGACACACCCTCATTGACACGCTCAGAGGCCTCTTAATCGTGGCATCTCTTAACCCAATCAAGTTGACAACTCAGTTAACCATGACAGTTGGTGTGTAACACGTCAGAGTACACTCTACTGTCATGTATAACTGAAAAGAACAAATTAAAAAAGCAGTTGTGCGCTTCATAGCCCACAGGTTGAATTGTGTGCTGTATATAATTCTTACAAGTTGTGTTGGGATATATATCATACTTCAATTTTTTAAAAAAATTTCATTCACAAGTTTGATGGGTAGATGTTGCACTCCCTTCAAGTCTGTGCAAAAGGGTGCTGACGCTTTCCCACCTAGGTTTGAGGCAGGAACTCTTCACTTCTCAGGACCTCTCCCTAGAGGTGCTTCAGTGACATCACACTTACGAGACCCCTCTGGAGTCCCCCTCCCTTCCACTACCTCTCAAGTTCCAAAAGAGTGAGCCCTGGGTTCCACAGGGACCGACTCTCTTTCTGGCTTCAATCCCCAAGGTGAGTTGGGACCAGGAATGGCGCCGTCAGCACACCATCCTCCTGAGCCAGGAAGCCCTGGCACGGCCACAAGGAACTGCAGTTCCCAGGAGGACTGGGGGTGAAGTCAGTCGGCAGACCACCGTCAGTAGTCATCTGCTCACAGAAAACAATGGAACCAGACATAGGACCCAGGGGCCAGGACACAGCAGGGGAGCGGGCTGGATCTTGGGCTCGCATCTCAGGTCATGAGGTCCTTGCTTACCCACTGAATTAACTCAATCTTGCCTCTCTCAGATTCCTCCCCAGTAAAATGGACACAGACCACGTCATCATACACGGAGGTAGAATAGCAGAAAGGAGACTTGGCAGAAGGGCTAATCTTATCTTTGTGTGGATGAGAGAAAAGGAAGTTCCACCCATTGAGTTTCTCTCATATTCTAATTTTCCTAGAATAAGACACATGGTGACCATCTTCCATAAAAATATTAAGTTTTCAAATCTACGATGTCTTTGATATGACTGGTAACCACTAGGGTTGTGCAGTGCACTACCTAGACAACCACACACATGTTGCTGTTTGTAGGACATGAGGTACTATGCAAATATAAGAGGTTCACTTTATTATTCTGGCCAGGAATTTTAGCCTTCATCTTGTAGGCTAGGAAGAGAGCCCTCACTAAACTCTGGCTGAGGTCATGCTCTGACCTCAGACTTCTAGTCTCCATAATCAGGAGAAAGTAACTTCCTGATGTTCAAACCACTGAGTGTAGGGTATTTTGTCCTGGTGTCCTGAGCCTACTTAGATGGTTCTGATCATCTGGAAATTGACTTTCCCTGAAGCATCAACCGGTAATCATCTTAGTTGCTGTCTCTCTCGGGGATATTTGAATTCCAGAGTCTATCCAAACCCAAGACCCAAAGAGTGAAATGCTAAGGAGGACTCTTTGAGCAGCACCCGTCAGAGGGGAGATGTGCTCCAGGGAGACGGAGGCTGCCTCCCTCCCCCATCACACACGGAGGCAGCAGCCTCCTCTGCCCACGCCCGAAGATGGCCACGGCTCTGGGTTCTGAGACCCTGTCCTCTGGGACAGAGGCTGATCCTGCAAGACACTCCCCAGGCAGGAGGCTCCGTGTCTGCAGCCTCCCTCCGGCTGTAAAATTAGACTCGCCTATTTCCAGCAGGCAGCTGGCGGGTGGGAGGCGCAGAGAGTGGGCCCTGACCCTCCGGGGACGCTTGGCATGGAGACAATAGGGAAAGTCATCTAGTGGGCTTCCACACACTTCCTCCCCCTCAGCTTCTGTTTTAGCATTTTGGGAGGGAAAAAAAAAAGTCATTCTGGTGATGAAAGCAGGTCCTGCCGGGAGGAAAATGGCCGTCACCGTAGCCGGCTGGTTCCCTGGGAAATGCACGGTCCTCCAGCTCTCCTGGAGCTTTCCTGGGTGGCTCAAGCCCTGGGGAGAGGGAGATGGACAGGACCCACCCCACCCTCAGGCCCCACAGCCTGCCCGTGAGTCCAACTAGAAGAGGAATCATTACCAAAGGGTGTGACAAGTCCCAGGGGAGGAACAGGGGAACGGGGGACACGGAGAAGATGGCCAGGAGGCCCTCTGGTTGAGCCCAAGGAGGTCCCATTTGAACAGACTCTTGCGGAGCCATTCAGAGTTCACGGGGCAGAGGGAGGTGTGGGTACCACCAAGGGGCAGACCCCCAGGCAAAGGCAAAGTCCTGAAAGACCCATGGGTCTTGCCGAGCAGTTTGGACTTGACCCTCCTTGACCTCCCCGTAGACCCTGGGAGCCAGGAAGGGCTTAAGCCAAGGCCGGGGGCCACTTCCCAGTGAGAACCAGCATGATCTTCCCTGGAACCCGGGCTGTCCCAAGATGGAGCAGAAGGACACTGCACCCTGGGACCCTCCCCCTCAGGGCCTGGCTTTCTGCTCAGTGACTTTACAGGTCCGCCCCAAGCCCAGGTGGTGTTCCAATAAGAGTTCAGGCCCATGTTTGCTACAGTTCTTCCAGTCTTTCTGGAAACACAGGCCAGTCACTCCTACTACAGCTCCGATATGGGGGGTCCACCCCCATTGGAGAGGGAGATGGGGAGCCCAGGCTAGGGAGCAAGACCTGTCCACCAGGAGAGGAGACTGGAAGGAAGGGTGGGGGAGAGCAGGACTGGATACCTCTCTGGGCACCAGTCCAAAGTACAGAGGCCTGTGTCTGAAGGATACAGCAGCCTGGCCATCTGGAGACCACGCAGGATGTGGGCACACCTCCACAGCAGTGGACCTTGGTGCTCTGCGTATCTCTGGAATTCATTTAGGTTGGCCACAATTATCTTTGGAGGCAGTGGTGCCTGTTAGGTCTGTAGCTTCGTGGGGAAGTGATAAAATCTTTCTTAAAAAAGTGTCCTTCCATTCCTGTTGGAATAACTTTCAGTTCACACAGTGACTAGGAGCACATACAGTCAAATCTAGAAGCGTGAAGTCCTCAGTCCATGACCCGGGATGCTGAAGCTACTTCTTAGACAGCCGGAAGAAACAGGAATCTCTCTGGGCCTCATCCTCCTGGACTTCAACCCCAAGGGGGCTGTTGTCCAGGAGGAGCTCTCTGGGCCAGAAACCAGCATGGGCCCAGCCCCACAGGCAGGCAGAGTGAGGACGGAGAAGGCCAGATTGACCCAGAGGAGGAGAGCCCCTGTGAGCCCGATGGGCCAGTTGTATATAACTCTCAGGATTTATTTTTTCTACCTATTATACACCTGTGAGCTTCCAGAACACCTTGTCTAACTACCTCAACCTGGGCCGAAATCGAGGACAATGTGACGTCACTGGGAAACATTCCTAAGGCAGCCACAGTGCTCCTGAGGCCAGCCAAGAGGTAGCGGCAGTAATTACTACAAGAGCCCCAAGGGAGGGTGACTCTGGGGACAAAGGTGAGCACTACCTCCCCTTGTGATGTAAGGGCAAAATTTCTAAGCTGCTTCTAAACTGCAAAGCCTGAGTTAAAGTGTAAAAGACCGGGCATTGTAAAGTTTCTAAGCTGCAGGGCTTGAGTTAAAAAGTAAAAGACCAGGTATTGTTAAATTCCTCTGCTACCCCCAAAACCTGTAATTCCTGTAGCTGTTAAGACAATACCCGAACTGCTCAGTAAATATTCCCACTGACTCCCTGGTTGTCTAATAACCTGCGATTCTGTGTAGCCTGGCACGAAGGCATCGCAGGACCTAAACCAATCAGTTTGAATGTGTACCCCGCTCAGGAGTGACCAATCACCCCCGCCCATTCTGTTCCCGCCAATGAATGTACTAATCATGTCTCAGAGTTGTTGTTCAGTTTTCCCGTGCCTCATGATGATTTGTTCTGATGTATGCATAGCCCCCACCCTCCTCAAAAAGTGTACGTAAGCACTGCCTGACCTCTGCTCTGGGCTCTGGGCTGCTCTCCCTTCCTGAGCGAGCCTGCCTGGAGCCTCAGCGCGCTGAATCGGATCCTCAATAAACCCCCTCCTGCTTATTGCATAAAGTCAGTCTCTTGGTGATCTCTTCCTCTGACGCTTCGCCAGATCTTTACAGTGAAACTTCCCTCCCAGGTATGTGCCTTTGGAGGGTCTAAGTGGGTTTAGAGGGAGATTGTGCTTCTTTGTGACCTTAATGTAAGAATCCATGGATAGGGATCTTTGAAAGGAAGAAACTCTTACTCATGTTGAGAAAGTAGAAGTCCCCACCACCTCCCCACCAGGACAGGGCCAGGGAGGTGGAAGGTGGTCAGGGCAGAAACAGGGTCCTAAGAGGCCACGGGGTCCCAGTTAGGGCCTCTGGTTCTGAATGAAGGCACTGGAATCCCTGTTCCCCTCCTGAAAATGTCTATGCAAAAACATACACGCTCATTCAGAAAGGAACCCAGGAACCACAGGACCCCGAACCCCGGCAGACCCCTCCCTGCTGCCTCCCTGTCTGCTCCCAGCAGACAAAGCCGCCTGGAGGGGCTCTGACTTCCCAATCATCTTGCAAACAAACGAGCCTGACTCTAACTCCATCACAGGGCTAATCTGTGGACTCGGCCTGGCGCGCACAGGAAATGGGCTCATTCATTATGGATGGTGTGCACTTGGCCCGTGCTCCAGGGGCATCTGTTAAAGCGGTTTGCAGCGACATTTTCCTTAAGCAAAGGGGAGGGCTGAGACATGACTCCCAGGTGAAGGGCAGGCCCACAGGGACCCTGGCTGGAAGGACCTGCCCATCTCCCACTCCATGGGCAGCGCTTGCCTTTCCTGCTCCTCTCAGTGGCCCGAGATGAGCTCACAGCCGGTGGCATCTCTGCCCCTGGGCAGCGCCACAGCCATTTCATGCATGTCCCTTCTTGGTCTGCAGGAGAAAGGACAGGTCTGGGGCATGGTTTTAGAGGGCTTTAGTTCTGCAGGTCGGCGTTCTCAGGCCTCTGGTGGGATGAGCACCCCCGGAGGCTCCCACTGCCCTGAAGCTTCTGGTTCACAGTCTGGGTGGGTGTGAGCTTGGCATTTCTAACCTCCAGGGGCAGCTGCTGGGCCGAGGACCACACTTTGAGAACCACCAGTCTGATTCCTGTCCTGGCGCCACAATCCCTCTGCAAGCCCCCCTCGAAGGTACCACTGGACACGACACGTTCTTCCTCCTTCAGTCACCTCTCGGTAGCACTGGCCACTCTGCGTTGTGCCGTATTGCCTTGCCTGTCTGTCCTACTGGTCCCCAGAGGGCGGGATGTGTCTTAGGCACTGTGTCCCCGCAGGGCCAAGTTCAAGGGTGTAAATGAAGCTGGAGGAGACGCAGGAGGCCACGCAGCACTCAGAGGACAGTGGATGCCGCTGCAGGAAGAGGCAGGCCCAGGGAAGGGGTGACACAAGGGACAATCAGCAGAGGACAGTTTCTTTTCGATACCATCTTATTGTTTGGATTTTTAAAATGAGGATGATTCACGCACTGTTGAGTGACTCAAAGAGATTGAGGACTGTGGCATTAACTCACACATCCCCCTTGAAGACGCTGGCTCCGCCACCCCACCCTCCCACTGTGTCCTCGCATGTGCCCAGCCAATGGCCGACTTGCCAGGTGCCGTGTAGAGAGCTGTCAGCACACAGCCTTGTCCACTCACTGCCACCATCACCGGGTGCATACTACTTCCCTTCCCTGTCCCCCACGAGACACAACTGAGGCACAGGGAGTTGGACCCTGAGTCATGGGCAGTAGGGTGGCATTCACTCGCCCCAGCAGCAACTTGGGGAGGTGGAGTCTTCGCCTCTGGCGAGGTTTCACCCCTGGATGTGGAGGTTCATCTAGAGATGGAGTCTCAGTCAGGTACACCAAAAGGATTTGAAGCATGCAGATTTAGTTAAACAAAGCTCATGTCACCCAGAAATGTAGCCTTTAATTCAATTTGTGCTGGAAACACAATTGAAAAAAAAAAAAACAGAATAAAACAGCAAAGCATGGTGGTGCATGCTTGTAACCCAAACAGCTCTGGAGGCTGAGGCAGGAGGATTGCGAGGCCTTAAGTAACTTAGCAAGGCCCCGTCGCTAAATAAAATATAAAAAGGGCTGGGGATGTGGCTCAGTGATAAAGCACCTCTGGTTCACTCCCTGGTAACACACACACACACACACACACACACACTCGAGCACGTGGGTGTACCAAAATAATAGTGATAACAACAAAAAACAAAACAGAAGCCATCAATCAATCAGAGCGGGCATGACCAATGCTTTCTGAGAGCTCCTGTCCCCTGTTGCTGGCAGACTCACAGCAGTAGGTACCAAATCGGAGGAAAGGGTAATGGGGTGGCAGGGGCGGGGTAAATACAGAAGATTCTACTCCTTCCTTGATGTCTTCTGCTCCTGGGGGAACAGTGGCCATTGGCTGCCAGGGAGGGAGCCCGGGCCCTGCTCTGAGAGGCCCTGAGGCCTTGAGCCATGGAGCTTGGAGCTTCTGGACTGAAGTGGGACTGGGTCCCTCCGGGGAGACCTTCTGCCCCAGGTCAGCAGGGCTGTGAAGGGGCAGAGTGACCAGTCTGTTCTTTAACAACCCGCCACAGATGATCCTGATATGCGGCAGGGGGTGAGAGCCACCGGGAAGTCCTTCACAATTTTAAAATTCTGATTTCCACATTAAAATCTCTCCATTTTCTAATATTTCAGATTCTGTCCCTCTCGGTAGCCCCAGAGCCCTGGCCCTGCCTTTCTGATGCAAGTGACTGGGTTGGTCTGGAATTTTATGGCCTCCTTGGAAGGAGCCAGTTCCCCAGGGGGCTGCTTGTTCCCCTGGAGGCCTGCAGGGTTATTTATGGTTTCTGATTTTATTTATCTCCCGCCTCAGAGCTAACTGTTCTGCATACAGAGAACTCGGGCCTGGGGTCTGCTGCTGTGCTGGAGCCTGGCTTGGGTGGATGGGCAGAGCCAGCCCACTGCCTTGGCAGAGGCCAGGCCCCTCCTAGGGGTGATTTATGTGCTGCAGGGACACTCCACCCTGGGAGCTGTCCCCAGCGTGGGGCTGGGAGTGGGTGGGTCGACAGGGGCTTCCCCTGCAGGAGGCTCCTGAGGATTCCCTTGGAACCTGGAGACTCCACTGTCTATTTAACCACTGGCCCAGGACCACCCAGGAAGGCATCAGCTGGAGCGTGTCTTCCTGTGGGTCCCGCTGGCGAGGACAGAGCTGGGGGCACAGCCCTCGGGACGGTGGATGTAGGTGTTGGAGACCCACAAAGAGGGGCTGGGAAGGGGATCGTCCCTTGAGATGGAGCCGGGGCTGCCCACGAGGGCTGGAGTCATGGCCAGCCAGCCAGCCAGCCCACAGGACAGGAGCTGAGCAGAGAGGAGAGCCAGCCAGCGCCAGGAGCCACCAGGCAGGGACAGGGGGACAGGCAGCCTTGCTTGCTCTTCCCTCAAACCCTGTGCTCCCCACAAGGAAAATGGAACCCAGCTGATGGCAAGTCTGAGAAGGGCAGCTTCAGGGACCAGCCCCAGGATGCACAGCGGGGCAGGATGAAGGCCTGGTCCCCAGAAGGGACTTGAGGCCAGCTCGGCGGGACCCCCAGGCCAGCAGGTCCCCAGAGACTGTGAATCGACTCTCTGGAGCTCCCACGGCTGGTGAGGAATACACCGTGGCTCACCCTGGTGGCCAGGCTTTCTGCCCCGTCCTCTTACTTAGGACCAGGTGGTTTTGGAGGCAGGTGGCTGAAGAGAGTGACGTGGTCCTGGCTGGTGGCGCTGGGCAGCGTGGGGTGAGGGGAGGGCTGAGGGCACCCTTGTCCCTCCTCCCCCTCCCCCACCCCACATCCCTTCCCATCCTCTTCACTTCAAGGTTCCCCCCAACTCTGCCCTTGCACCTGCAGCTTGGAGGTCATGGCCACACCCCCGACCTTCTCTTTCTGGGACCCCCTGACGTGAGCTGCCGCTTCTGTCTGAGCACATGGCAAAGTTCCATCTCCCAGCCTCCTTCATGCTGAGCCCAAGTCATGTGACCAGCTCTGGCCAATGGGACACAAGCAGAGGTGACGCGGTGCCTCTGGGCACTCAGAGGCAGGCACAAGTTCTAGTTCTTTCCCTGCGCCCTCACTGGAAGGGGACACCTGTTGACACATCACAGGACAGAAGGGATCCCAGGGGAGGATGGCCGCCCGGGAGAGGCGCTCCGCCTTCCTGTGCTTGACAGGCAGTGAAGCCACCTGAGCTGGGGGTGACTTCTTTTTAACTGTGACATAGCTGGCGTCACCTGCAGCGGCCCACGTGGTAGAACTGCTTCTCCCAGAGGGACAGTGAGGTCCCCTCCTGCTCATTCCACAGTCCCCGGGCCGCCCTCCTTCCCTGTCACTTCTCCTTGCTAAAACGTGCTCCCCGGGAGGCCAGGGACGCCCGTGTGTGGCAGGGAGGAGAAACAGCTGTCACCAGACGGACCAGTGTGGGGACACACGGGGAGACAAGGGCCGCTCAGAGTGTCAGAGTCCAGGCTGGCCCTGGGGCACCAGAAGGAACGCCATCAGAGAGCAGGACGGGATTCAGGGGACCAGACAGATTAAAATCGATCCGTTCAGAAGGGGCAAAGCAGGAGCCCCCTCGGTCCAGGGTGATGCGGACAACGCCAAGGGGACCCAGCGCGCACAGGAAAGGGGCCATCCCATCCCAGGCTGGGACAGGCCCCGGGAGAGGAAGCTGTGATCATCCCTCTCCCTTGGCCTTCTCCCGGCGGCTAATTTTAGTTGTCACATTTAAGGAGTTGGTGGGTCTGGAGAGGAGCCAGAGCCAACAGGAGAAACGATAAAAGGTTGAAAAAAAATAGAAACTGTAGGAAACGCCTAGGGGAGATGGGAGCCAAATGGGGCTGAGGGAGGTAGGTGGATACTGGTGAGCAGCTCTCGAGTTCTGGGGAGAGACCGTACTAGGGGGCATAGATTTGTATAGCAGCAGGAAATATTTAAGTTAGACTCTAGGAAGCAAACCTAGGTGGAAGGCAGTCATGCATTGGAGGAGGAGGTCTGGCTCCTCCTGAAGTAAGCACATCTCTCAGTCGCCCCTCTTCTCAGAAGACCCTGGTCCCATCAGCTGGACTGATGGCTTGTTTTTTTGGAGTTTCCCCCTAGGGTGTGCAGAAAGAGTGAAACTTCAGGAATTTTCGATTTTAGGATTTCCCCTTAAGTGATTTCCTCTATGGCTCTATTCCTAGGAAATGGCTCATGCCAGAGAAAGTTCTCACTGTGACCCTGGGACCAGCTTTAGGAAAGATGTCACAGAGGATGGGGGAACTAATGTATTCCAGAATATCAGGACTGAAAGGGCGCCTTCAGATGGCCCAGCCACCGGCCCCTACAGAAGAGCAGGGGAGCTCCCACCCGCTGTTCCTCCTGCGCCCTGTGACCCTCAGAGGCCGAGCTGGGGAACCCGGGAATGTCACCGCGGAGGACAGGGGGGGATGGAGGCCTGGGGAGGGGGCGGGGCAGGAAGGAAACACACAGCGCCCCTCCCCGAGCTGGTGGCGGGTTGGCTGGCACCCTCCAGGCTGCGGGCTTCCTCCACCTGCCTGCCCCAGATTCCGCTGCCACCTGGGCCCTCCCCCAGCCAACCCTCAGGGCCACAGGGAAAGCGGGATTCAGGGGCCAGGTTGCGAAGGGGCTTGGGAATGGGGTGCTGGGATGTGACTTCGAGAAGTGCCAACCAGAAACAGGAGCGCACCCCACAGAGCTTCCTGGAGGCGCCTCGGTGTAGTAAAGGGTCCTGGTGCCCAAGACCCAGTGGTGCCAAGGCCGGGGGAGGGGGCGGCGCGAGGCCCTGGCAGGTCCCCGAGCTGAGGGGCCTCCAGGTCTCAGCTTGCGTGCATTGTCACTCCCGGGGGTGGCGCACCTCCAGGACCTGGGATCCCTCTTCCTGCCCAGGGACGCGCCCTTGGGGACGCGCCTCCACGTGGCTGCTCCTCCCAGGCAGTCTCTGGGCTCCCTCCAGGTTTTCTCGAGCTTTTCAGCCAAGTCACAGTCCACGTCGGGGATCCACGGACGAGGACCAGCGCCAGCCGCGCGGGGGAAACGACGGACTGTGGTTCCCCGCAGCCACGTGCTCGCCCGGCCCCAGGCGCACCTGGCCCTGCCTCCGGCTCCCGCACCTGGTCGCTGGAGGGCGCCAGGCTCCCGCTGCCACCTCGCTGCCCTCTCCGCCTCCCTCCCCATGGAACAGTCGGAGGACACCCAGGATAATCCAAGGAGCATGCCCTGCAGGTGCCCACCTGCTCAGGGCTCAGTCTTAGGGGAGAAAGGCCGTCGCTGTGCAGTGGGGTGAGCCCAGGATGAGCCTCCCGCCCTGACGTCTCCCTGGTGCCCCAGCTCGGCCTCTGAGGGTCACAGGGCGCAGGAGGAACCCGGGTGAGAGCTCCCCGCCCTCATCTGGAGGGTAGGGGGGTAGCCGAGGATGGGACGCCCCCAGATCCCTGCTTCCGGTTTCACCAGGGGGGATCAGGGAAGATTTCTAGAAGATTCCTGAAGGTTGAGTAGGCAGTAGCAAGGGGAGGGAGGGAAGGGCTTCCCAGGGGGCAGGAACAGCATGAGCAGGCTCAGAGGCATGCTGGAGCGGAATGCCGCCCAATGACAGTGCTGTTGCGGCTAGAAAGAAAAAAAAAAAAAAAATTCAGACCTCAAACCCCAGATCCTGCGACCTGTGCTGGCCAGGAGGAGGACCTGTGCCAAAGCTCCACAGCCTCCCAGACAGCCACTAGCCATTTTCACAGATTTTTTCCTAAGGGAGGTTCCCCCATTACAGAAGTGATGCATGCTCACTGTATTAAAACTCCGACACCAGAGAAAACTTCAACACTCAAAGCAGAAGTCCTCCCTCACCCTCTCTCTCTCCTAGAGAGAGCTACTGCTAACAGTGTGATACAGATTTTTCTCGACTTTTCCTGTGAGTTTTCAAGTACGTGTGATTGTATATTTTTTTAAAAAAAAAAATGGAATGAAGCTTTCCTGCAATTTGTTTTCTTCACAGTCCACCGTGGACAAATTTTGATGTGCGGGCATGTCGATCTAGAAAGCAGGGTTCCTTGTGATCCCCGCTTACTGCTGAAGAAGGCTGCTGGCAGAAGCTCGGGGGCTTGGAGCCACACACTCCCTGGTGCAGAGCTACACCCCTGTCCCTGCAGCCTCTCCCACCCTCCCTGCTGGGAATGGTCGGGAATAGATTCCCGTGTCACTTCGAGCTGACCAGGAACATCCCAGCAAACACATCGGCTGAGCCTCTGGGGTGGTCTTGCATGTGCTGATAAAGTCCTGTCATCCCTCTTGTCTGTCCATGATCCCAGGAAGGAGGCTTGGGGGGGCAGCTCCATGAGGGTGGAAGTGGGTGCAGTGGACGCACCTGCTAAGTCAACAGCTTCCAGAAATAGCCAGAAGTCACCTGGGGCTGGAGGAGCAGGAGCCGGCTGAGATTCCCCCGTAGGTTCCCTTCACCTCCTGCTACTCAACACGTGGTTGGAGCCCCAGTGTGGTCTGGCCTGGGACCTGGTGAAGGACACAGAACCCAGGGCACAGGAGGACCCACCGAGTCAGCTTCTGGATTCCCGGGCCTGGTAAAGGACGGGGAGCCAGGCTTTGGCCCAATTCCACACCCCATAAAGCCAGTCGTGGCCACTTTTCTAGACCTTCAGCTGATGTGCTCAGTTTTCAAAAGTGAGCGATTGCGAGGCGTGTCTGTGTGTCAAGCATTCATTTATTTGATCCTCCCAGGGCGCTTTACAGAGGAAGAGGCTGGGATGGAGAGGATGGAGAGGCCATCCCACTGACCTCGGATGGGCTGGGACTCAAACCCAGCCCCCCCCCCCCCCCCCCCCCCCCCCCCGGACCTCACTACCACTCCACCCGCCTGCAGTGAGATGGGCCCCTGCAGCCTGACGCTGTTCCAACCCAGAGCACCTTCCCAGTGGCGCTTGCCGTACGTCTTGCTTTCCTCCCTCTGTTTTCTCCCTCCTCAAAGAAGACTGCCTTCCAGAAGCCGGGAGCTCTTGCAGGAACGCTGAAACAGACAAGGAACAGCACGTGGCATTTACAAGACCCTGTATCACCCATTATCTCCCTTTAGCTACCCCCCCAAGAACCAAGGAGGATGAGGCAGGTCTTATCATCCCCACCAGATGAAGGAGAAAGGAGCCCAGAGATGCCCAGCGACTTTGCCAAGGTCACACAGAGCTGAGGCTAGCTGCAGGGGCCCCCTGACTTCCTGAGCACATTCCCTTCATCCCTCCAGGGAGCCTCCCTTTCATCCCAGCCTCCCCACCCTCAGGGCGGCCCACATCATCTCTCTCTGCCTCTGAAGCTCTGTGGGGAAACCGTCCCCGACGGAGCCTCAGCCTCTCTCCCAGGCTGCCTCCTGCCTGAAGCAGTTATGAATCACGGCGTCCCCCTTCATTCCAGCCTGATGTTTAATTCATCGCTATTCTGGCTGCTTTAATGCCGAGCATTTATTCAGCGAATAGCTTTGTTTTGCCGCCCAAGCTTTCTTCTCCTGTTTAGAATACCATTTCCATGGCAGGGGGGGCTCTCCGTTAGCTGGCTTCGGGGACCCTCCCCTTTCCCTCTCCCCACCAGTGGCCCAGCCCAGCTCTGCAGGCCCTGGGGACCCTCCTGGCGCTGCAGGGTGGCTCTAGCTCTGCCAAGCCCAGGCTTTCCGACTTGGGTCCAAATGTCTGACACGGTCCATCTGCTCAGCCTCCCTTCCTCCCTGCCCGTGCCTGGTGTAATGAACTGCCTGCTCCCTGTCCCCGGCTCCCAAACCCCACAGCTGGGAAATGGGCGGGGTCTGCCCCTGTACCACACCAGTAGGAGTTCTTGCTCTGCCGTTACTGTATCTTGCACTTCCTTTAGCCCAGACAAGTCTAGAACCCTCCACTCCTAACCCCCAGGTGCTACCGGGGGCCCCAGCTCCTGTGACAGGCTTTCAGTAGCAAATGCTCTTGTTCTGTATTCAGCCTCCATAGTCAGGAGAGGCTGATGAATGTCTATGCAGCGTCCACTCTCCCTCTCTGTGGCAGCAACAGTTCCCTTAGCTGAGCACTGGGCTCAAAACTCAACAGGCATAAAACATTCTATTACCCAGCCTTCCTTAGAGCTAGGTATGTCTGCATGACTAGGTTCTGGCCACTGAAATCTAAGTGGAAGTGTTATGTGGGACTTCTGGGAAGACTTCCTAAAAGGGAAAAGGCACAACTTCTTCATCTCTTTGTCTTATTTGCTATCTGGAAGGTGGATGCCATGCCTGGAGCTCTAACAGCCATTTTGGGCCATAAAGTGGGATCTGGGTTTAGGAGAAATACAAGACAGAAGGAGCCCAGGTCCCTGATATTGAGGATTCACCCTTCTGTGTGGTTGGTTCATCTTTCACAATAGTAATAAACTTGTGTATTACTTTGGTAACTATTCCTTTGTATCTTTCAGATGTAGGTGGCCAAATAACTCCTAGCTGAAGATACAGCCTCTGACCTCCTCTTCTGATCTTGATGGGAACTGGTTGTCTGCCAAGTCAGCTGCCTACACCAGTTTCTATATAAGATTTATGGATGTGGCACCTGGTAGGAATGAAGGAATGGAGAGGTACAGGAGGGGCAAGTGTCTGGGCACAGAAGTAAGACAGTGCGGCTGTAATTCAGTCAGCTCACTTCACGGATCAGGAGAGCAAGTTTCATTAAGGACAAATCATTAGTCCACAGCCCCAGAGCCACTGCGTAGCAGATCCAGGATCTGACACCAGATGTGCCTGACTCCACCCACCACTCCATCACCGCGGGGAGAGTCTGGAGAACTTCACAGAGAACCCGAAATGCTTGCCGATCTTGCCCCAGGCTGGGGCTGCCTTCGAGAAGCCTTAGCACAGCTCTCCCCTCCCAGGCAAGCTCTGCCAGCTGCCTTCTCTAGGTTCCCTGGCCTGAAGAGCACCAGGCTTCTCCTTGTGACCGCACAGAGCAGTGCAGGGAAGGACTCGTCCCTCTCTGAGGCGGCCGCTCTGCCCTGCTGCAGTCAGGGGGCGCTGGGCAACGTGTGTCCTTGGGAAAATGCTCACCCTCGCCTGGATCCGCTCCGTCACCTGTGAAAGGAAAGTCCACCTCCTGGGCTGCTGTGAAGATGCGCAAGAGCAGGGGGCGGCCTTAGCTGGCCCTGGCTCCCTTGGTCTCCAGAACAGGAGCCCTGGGCAAGGTGGGCACAGCCATGGTGCCCTCTGGTGGGTTTGCTTGTGGTTCGCATCACTGTTGGATCCTGCTCCTCCTAGCAGGGAGAGCTGACTGTCATGCTAGTCTTTGGTCCTGTGACGTAGAACAGTGACCGTCACATGGCAGATACCCCAATACAGAGGAGTCTAATAGAACTGTGCAGAAGGGGAGCGCTTTCCTTTTCCTCCCCCACCCCCTGTCTTTTCTTTCCTGGTTTTTTTTTGGGGGGGGGTTCTGGGGATTGAACCCACTGAGCCACATCCTCAGTCCTATTTTGTATTTTATTTAGAGACAGGGTCTCACTGAGTTGCTCAGGGCCTTGCTAAGTCACTGAGGCTCGCTTTGACCTAGAGATCCTCCTGCCTCAGCCTCCTGGGTCCCTGGGATTACAGGTGTGGGCCCCTGCCCAGCTTATCTTCTCCCATTCCCTTCCCCTCCCAACCTGTCTCCTCTCTCTCTCTCTCTCTCTCCTGCTCTTTTCTCTGCTCCAGCCTTTGAACTGTCTCCTTGGCAGGGCCCGGGGCCGGGTGGGAGTCTTGCTGCCTGCTCTGCTCCAGCCTCCTTGCTTTAGGAGGAGGAGACCAACGTGCAAAGTTCAGAGGGGACCACCTCCCCCACGCACAGCCACCTACCTGAGCAGGGATCAGCGGAAGACCATCCAGGGATGAGTGACACAGGGACGTGTCCTGTCGCTTCTTCTTCCGGAGCCCCTCCTGACCCGCCCTGCCCCCAGCACATCTAGGAGTCCCCAAAGGCGGTCTCTTCTCAATGGGCAGGTGACCATGCCACCCCCCCCCCCAGCCCGGCTCCCTCCCTCTGCTCCTGTGTGTACACAAAGACCCTTTCCTTGTTTCCCACGGAGGAGTGCTCTTTAGAGGCCCTGGCCCTCCTGAGACAAGGCCTCCTCCTGGGGAGTCGGGGGCCTTGTCTGGGTGCTCTGTGCGGCTCAGAGCTGCATGTTCTGATCAGGACAAAGTCCCTCCTATGGAGCCTGCAGCCTGTCACTGGCTCTGCCTGCTTTTCATTGTCCCAACCTCCTCTCCTCTGGGTTTAATGAGGTTGTTTGCACCTGACACCCTCCCCCAAAAGCCCAGCCTGGGGCTCCTGTGGGCTCTGCCTGTCCTTCGCTGTCCCCTTTCCCTGTGCCTGGCCCTTGGGGGCTGTGGCTCCTCCCCGTCTTGGGGCCTGGAGAACGGAGGCGAATGCATCTGGCCACAGCCACCCTTTAGTCTGCCATCCAGTCAGTTGCACGCTCAGCTGTGAAGGGGAAAGGGGCGCGGCTTCTGGAGCCTGCTCAAGCGGGGGTGGGAGGCTGGAGGGCGCAGAGGTGTCCAGAGCCCTGAGGTCAGGGGGTCTGGCTGGCTGTAGCCCACTGGTCTTGGAATAGGGCCAGAGGAGCCCATGGGGAAGGGCTTTCTTACACATCCCAGCGAGCAAGCCCCAAACTACAGAGCATCTCAGCCTTGCCAGTACCTCAAGGCGACACAAGACACAACAGCTGACGGGATCCAAAGGAGCCTTGCACCTGGAGCCCTGAATTTACACACTGATTTGCCTATTGTGTGAATGAATGGGGGTGGCGGTTTCCCAGGCCGGGAGTGGAAGACGGACCCGCGCGCACAGTGGACCCCCAACACCTGGGGGAAGCCGTGGAACTGCGCCCACCTCCGCCAGACGGCGTTTTGCAAACAGCTCTGGGGTCACAGAAACCCCTTTGGAAGCTGAAGTTCTTTCTCTCTGGAACCCGGTTAGGAGCTGCTGGCACAGGGGTAGAGTGAGAAGGTCCAATTTGGAGTGCGTGGACCCCTGTTAGGCTGAGACGGGGTTCCTTGCTGGGTCGGTGACGGTCCGTGCGACGGTGTTGGTGGAAACGCCGTGTTGCAGGCCTGGTTTTGGTAGCCTCATTGACTGTGATCACACCTGCCCAGGACAACATGAGCCCCCGAGCACTGCGGAGCAACAGGGGGGCCGTCCTGGGGGGCACGGCCCAGCACTCGTCCAGGAAAAACAGCTACTAGGCCCCCGGCAGTAGCAGGCTTTAGCTGCATTACCGAAGCTATCAACTTAAAAGCCACTGAACAGCCCCAGCTCGTGTCCCATCATCCGCCCCCAGGCAGCCAAACGAAACCAACCAGAATGTGGCGCAGTCCGAAGGACACGGGGGCTTATGGATACCTTCCCATTGCCGGGCGCTGTGGGGGCAAACCCGAGTCTGGAAGGCAGCGGCCACGGGCCCCCAGAGCATCCTGCGCCCCCTCCCAGAATCCGCTGCATCTGAGGCCAGTTCTCAGGACCTGCTGCCAGAGGGCATTTCTGAGCACATCCGTGGCACAGGCGTACCTGGGTGGGGGACATCTTTGACATAGTCGGTCAGGGATCAGAGTTGAAAACCCTGGGGCAAGCAGAGCGGCCAGAGGGAGGGGGGCCATGCAGGAGTCGAGGCAGTGACCTCCCTGGGGCAGAGGGCCCACGGGTGAGCGTGCAGAGCACCCTCAGGCTGGCTGGCTCTGCAGACAGCGCCCCTGGGTTAAGGCGGCATCCGACTCTGAACAGCAGCTCCCTTTATACGGTCAACGGCACAGTCGCCAGGGACCTGGGGAGCAGTGGCCAGAGGATTTGTACCCCAGGATTAAAGCCACCAGCCCGGGAGTGGAGGAGGGGGATGCGGGGCGGTTTCCTGCTCAGCGACGCGGCTGGCAGGGTGGCTCTCCTAGATGACTTGCCGCAGCCTTGACACCTCACTGCCTCTCCTGAGGGGATCAGAGGGCCAGCAAGCTCAGGGCTGCTCAGGAGGAAGCCCCCTCCGGTCGCCCAGGCGGACCTGGGCCGTGCCTCATTGAGGGAGGACTCAGCATCTTTGCAGGCAGCTGAAGCCAGTGGCCACGGCGTGGCCAGGCGCTGCTCAGCCCCCTGGTTACAGTCAGTCTGCACATTCATTATTTATGGCAGCTGAGTGGCTGCGAACAAGCTGAGACTCAATTAAGATAATGCTCCCCGCGCAGAAGCCGTGGTTAATGCCGAGAAGTTATTCCCGTCCCCTCCACCGGCTCGGAGTGGAGACGTCAGGAGACCAAGAGCCAGGGCAGAGGCCCAGAGATGGGGAGCGGTGGGGGGCGGGCCAGGCCGAGCCCAGGGGCCATCTGAAGCCCCCACGCCTGTCCTCCAGGGTGCTGTCACTTTGCCATCCCTGGGGGCCCTCCAGGTTGCCACCATCATGAGAGAGGTTGGGTTCAAGAGGACTGCGGGTAGCACCAGGGAGAGGCAGAGGCGGCCCAAGAGGAGAAGGAGGTGAGCGGTGAGGCCAGGAAGGGACTCCCGGGAAAGACTGCAGCGGGGCTGGAGGTGAGGGTTTGTGGCCCAAGAGGAGGAGAAAGGAGATGGTGGAGAGGTGGCTGGGGAGGGGGAGGGGAAAGAGGGACAGAGGGAGCAGGGGGTGGGCCAAGAGCACAAGGTAGGGTGAACACAGAGGAGGAGGGCGGGGCCAGGGAGGTGAGACCCCAGAAAGGAAGCTTGGAGGGCAGGGCAGAGGGAAGAGAAGCTGAGGGGGTGAGGGTGGAGAGGCCAGGCGAGGCCAGGGTGGAGAGGCTGAGGGGACAGGAGTGTGGAGAGGCTGAGGGAGGCCAGGGTGGAGAGGCTGAGGGAGGAGAGGCTGAGGGAGGCCAGGTTGGGGAGGTGAGGGGCTCCAAGCTGAGCGAGGAGAGCTCGTCAAGGGAAGAATGTTTCTTGATGAGTGGCCATCAAGGAAACTGTCCAGCATCAAGAGCGGGAATGACTGTCCACGCCATCCTAGGCCCTGCTCCTAGACTCTGGGCAGTCTGCCGGCTCCCTGTTCAGGAGGCCTCAGGGCTGTGGTGCCTGCCCGGGGTGCAGTGCTGGGCATCAGGGGTGGTTGTGCCAGCCAGAGGGGCCAGATTCAGAGTGGTGGCCAGCAGGCCAGACCCATCTTTGGCCTGTCCTCAGCTGCTTTGGACCCTGCATCTCTGCAGGGTCACTTTGCTCCCTTTTGATCCCAGACGAGGAGAGGAGTCGAAGGCCCCAGGGCCGGGTGCTGCCCTGGTCTAATCACTCCTCCAGGTCAGGACATCCTGGTCACCATGAGCGTCATCCCCGCCACCCTTGTCACCATTGCCTTGCTTGCTCTCACCACCTCTGCGTGTTCACATGTTCCACGCACACTCATGCACACTCACTTTCTGTTGACACAGACCCCGGATCCGCTCCCAGGGAGCACTGGGCCTGTCGGGGTGTTTGCAAACCCAAGTCCTTAAACAGAAAATCAAGATGTTCAATCTCTAGGGAGCCAGATGTTGGGAGGGGCTAGAAGGTGCCCACCAACCCTCCACCCTACTCCCGCTAAGACCCTGTGATTGTACATTGTTAGAGTCTGTAAACAAGTCAGGATGGCACCTGGCAAAATGCCAGAGGGAGTGGTTTGTGAAGTAACGCCAGCGAGCCATTAAGTGTGGAGATTCCTTATTGGTTGACTGCTGTATCGAGTTTATGTTAATTAGATAAGCTGTGTGGAATGTATAAATACCACTTCTTTCCCACAATAAACGGCTCCCACTCCTGCCGTATCAATCTACACAAGTTATACGTCACCCCCCGGTTATTTTGCTGCAGCCAGACTGCGGCAGAACATCACAGCTCTGCCTGCTCCCAAGGGGTCCCAGATCCCTCCTCTGCTCCTAAAGCAGATGCCTCTGCCCCTGTTCTTACCAGGCAATGGACAGGGTGCACGCGTGGGTCCCTGTCTGTGCCTGTGTCCTGGCCATGAGAGACACTGGGAAATATTCTCTCGTCTCTCAAGAGGCAGGATCCGCAGAGCAGGAGATGCCCCAAGAGACTGTTCAGGACAGATGGGGCCAGGTGCCGTGGTACCCTCCTGGAATCCCAGCAGCCTGGGAGGCTGAAGTAGGAGGATCATGAGTCCAAAGCCAGCCTCAGCAACAGTGAGGCACTAAGCAACTCAGTGAGATCCTGTCTCTAAGTAAAATGCAAAATAGGGCTGGGGGTGGGGCTCAGTGGTCGAGTGCCCCTGAGTTCAATCCCTGGTACCCCCCATAACAACAAAACAGACAGGTGGGTGGCCAGAAAGCAGGATGGATGCTCTCCCTCCCGGGTGGGGAGGGGACGGGCCTGGAGCCAAGTGCAGGGCGGAACTGAACAAAGCTGTCACTCACCCACAACCTCCTGCGTTTGTTTCTGCGGGTGCCTAGCAGGGGAGGGGAATAGTTCCATCAGCTCTCAACAGGTGGGGGAGGAAGCGGTGCGTCATGGCAGCCGCCCTGGAGCGCAGGTGAACTTACTGGTGGGGTTGGGAGGTGAACCCAGTGGTCCGGGTGGGCACGGAGGGCGAGATGGGCTGCGCAGGCTCAGCAGGGAGGCGTGAAGAGCTGTGGCTCCCGTCCACCGCAGCCCATCTTCTGCCAGGGAGCTGTCCAGATCTGCCCGAGGAGCAGGCCCCAGAGTGAGGACATGGAGTACAGATTGGAAGGCGGGAGGCGAGCGTCTGGCTGTGCCCGCGTTGCCGACCTGTCCCTGGAGGATACATCTGCTCGTCTGACTCCCTGTGTCCCCTCCTCTCCACGCTTGAGGGAGAAAGGCCACAAAGACCAGAACAGTCCCTGCCGCCTCTCCAGAGGAGGGAGAGTCCAGGGCTGGGGCCCCCTTGCCTTACACCAGGTAGTGAGTCAGTCCACCACAGTGTCACAGGACTGGATCTGTCCCACCCCAGGGCCCAGGGCCCCCCATGCTGGACCCTTCTCCACACCTCACTTCCTGGTGAACTGCTCCCGGCTTCTGTTTTTGTTGTGGCTTTCGGCTGACGGGATCCGGGAGCAGCAGGCGGGTTCGTGGGCCTAATCGGGCCTGATGCATCTCTAACGAGACAGAGAGCATGCATCTGGATTTGTCACCCGACAGGTACAGATGTCGGAGCCTCTCATCCATGAGACAGAACAGCTCTTGGGGATTGAGAGGCTCAGACGGTGTTAGTCACACGCGGGCTGCTCACCTCCAGCGGCTGCTGGCAGACCTCCTCCGGCAGGCGGGGGGCTGGGGGCCCAGAATGTCATCAACTGAGTTATGAGGACAGAGCTGAAAACTGCCCCCTCCCCATCCTGCTCCCAGCCACCACAGGCAAAGGGATGGCAAGAGCAGAGCACCTAGGCTGAGACCCTGGGCTCTCCCGACTAGCCAGGCGTCCCTGGGCGAGGCCCTTCCTGCCCTGAGCCCTGGGGACTCAGCTGGCTCATGGGCTCAGGAGGAGCAGCTCCTGCCTGGGGTGCCCTGCGAGGTGCCTCCAGCCCTGGCGGTCAGCTGTGAGGCCCTGGACGTTTCTGAAGCACAGCTGGTGCCCCTCTAGAATGCAGAGCCTGCCTGGTCCAGTGGCCTGAGGGTTAACCCTCTAACAGCCAGGGAGGTGCTGCTGGCCCTTCCCATTTGGGGGTGCAGGCAGGAGCGTCCCGGCAGGCACCTCCCTGGGTGGGAAGCTTTCTGCTTGCTCATCCCGCTTCTCCTGTCAGCCAGGGGCTGGGCCGCAAGCGGGGTCTGCATCCAGCCTGGGTCCTGATGAGGAGGGGCGATGCCATGCACCCATGATTGATGAAGGGAAAGAGATGCTCCCCATGAAGGTGGCACGCACTGTGGGGCTCCCGAGGACTCCACATCAGCAGGACCCCTAGGGGCTCTGGGCCATCGCGGGCACATGGGCAGGGGACTCCTCTCTGGGTCTCAGTTTCCCCATCATGGCTGTGGGCATCTGTGAAACATGGATGAAGCAGGAAGAGATATCTTGGTCTTATACTTCGCTTCCTGGAACCCAACTCCGAAAACTCTTGGAATCTCTGAAGAAGCATCTTTTTTGTGTGCTGGGGTGGTTCGTGGCTGGGGGGCTCCGGGGTAGCCTCAGGTTAGGGTGCCTGTTGCCAGGGGTGCCAAGCACAAGACTATAGAGTCAGAACTTATAGCCCCGCCTCATCCTCTGGGGTCAGGGGACTGGAAATTGCTCTCATCACTGATGGCCAGTGGCTTAATCCAGCTCACCTGGGGAGTGGAACGTCCATAAAACATTATAGATAGGAAGCACTGCCAGGCTCCCTGGGCGTGTGGTGCGCCTAGGAGCAAGCCCAAGCCCTGTCCCCGTCCCCAGCCCTGCCATCTCCTCCATCTCTGAGCTCCAGCTATGGCCTTCTCTAATAAACAGCTAATGGCGGAGCTAAGTAAGGAAAAGCTTTTCTTGAGTTCTGGGAGCTGTTGGAACAGATCCTTGAGCATGGGACGTGGGTCCTAGGACTCTGATTCACAGCCAATTGGTCAGAAGCCCGGTGGCCGCCTGGACTGGTGACTGGGGTCTGAGATGGGGAGGGGGCAGTCTTAGGGGTCTGAGCCTGTAACCTGTGGGGTCTGCACTAACTCTAGGGGGATAATGTCAGAATTCGGCCAAATGTAGGCCACCCGGTGGGTGTGGAGGGACACTCACTGCACATTTGGTGGCCCAAGAACTAGTGTGGCAGAGGAGAAAATGAGGTCCATTTGTGTAGAGAAGGACGAATTCCGGGCCGGGGGTGGGGCGTGGATGGGTGGTAGCACTTTTCCTCCACCGTCGGAACCTTCCAGGTCAGCTCCAGTCTCAGAACCAGTGGAGCGAGGGAAGCTGCTCCGGGGCCTTTCCTCTCCGCCTGCTCCCCTCAAAGGAGCCAAGAGCCGGGAAGGCCACCTCTCCTCCCTCGGCACAAGCGGAGGCCAAGCTCCTTTCCCTATTTAGAAAGCTTTGGGACTTAAATGTCATTGGCTGATATGAGAGTGGCATGGTAGCGTGACAGTTACCAGTTGGAACTGAAAGAGGGAAAGAAAGATTGAGAAACAAACCCCTTGGCCTGCCTCCTGGGGCCAGAGGAAGGGCAGGGCCTGTCTCCATACTAACCCCTCACCTGCCTTGCCCAGCTCCGGGGTGGCCAGTGAACTCAGCACAGGGAGGTGTGAGGGACTAAGGTGGTGACGTGGCTCACAGAGGCCAGGCGGGGCCCGGAGTCACCTTGCCTGGGTTGGCCCTACACTCAGTCACTAGACTGTGGCTCCAAACCAGGAAGATGGTTCAAATCCCAGCCCCTTGTGGCTGGTGGCTTCCTGGAACCACCTGGAGCTCAGTCTCCTCATCTGCAACGTGACCATGATGATAAATCCTGTGGGGACTGAAGGCAGGGAGGGGGCAGTACCTGTAAGTGCCTCCAGGTGTCCACCCTCAGCAAATCACCTCCACGAGAGACAAAGTCAGGAGCCAAGAGCCAGGAGCATCATGCGCACGCCCGGGTCTTCTCAGGCTGTCCGACAGGCCCGTTCATGTTTATATTCCTCTATGGGAACGTGTGATGCTCCCACCTGGGTCTGGCAGGAACTTGGCAGCTTTCAGGGCAGCCCCAGGGTGCAGGCCTCAGTCGGGAGAATGTGCTGGGGCCAGGGCCTGGGCCCTCTCCGGAGCCTGGCTCCTGGCCCTCCTTTCCAGGGTGACTGGCCATGGAGATGCTGGAGACAGGGAGGGAGGGGGTGTGGGGGGCAGGGGAGAAAGGCCTTGGAGCCAAGGCAGCCTGGGCAGCTTTCCCAGTCTGGAAGCTGCTGCTGGTCTGTCCTCCCTGGATGTTCTAGAATTCTCCCCCAGGCTGACCTGGCTGAGTTGCCCCTGGGTTTGTTTTACCGCGTCCTTGTCTCTCTGCAGGTGAGCGGCCCTGGGGTTCTGGATGAGGCAGTGCCAGGTTACCTTTGAAGCTGCCAGCTGGGATTTCTTCCCTGTTTCCTCCTATGTCCTCCTAGGGTCACTGAGGCCCAGTGGATGGTCCATCCCTGACCACCACCAGAGCCACTGAGCCTGGCTCTCCACACACCTGCAGCTCACAATTCTCAACCACAGCAGGCTTGGCATCTCCCGGGCCCCCAAATCAGGGAATCAGGTCCCAGTCCAGCCCCTGCACTACTCAGCCCTGAGTCTACCTGTCCCAGCCATGCCCAGTCCCTGTCACTTTGCACTGTCTGTAGAAGACAGAGTGCCCGGGGGTCTCCAGCTGTTTAAGAGGGGAGATGGGGATCACACAGGAGCAGAGGGTCCGGATGACTGTATGCCGGGGTCTCCCTGAGGTTTTTGACTTGCCATGAGCCCAAGACCAGGAGACAGCTGCTGCCTCTGCTAGGACCCCATCGGTGGCCCCAGACAGGGCTCACCATGGTGTGGCAAGGGACAGATGAGCTTGCTCCAGCACCACAGGCTTGTCAGGCCGGAGATGTGGCAGGCTACAAATTCTCATGTCAGCCAGAGCCTGCCCGCCGTCTGCCACCAGCACAGAGGGACGGCCTCTGCCTCCCTCGCCCTCCAGAGCTCTCGGGGGTGCCTCTGGTTGGCAACACCCAGGTGTGGCTCGAATCCAAGCAGCGAGGGATTCTGGGAAATGTTGCATTTATCCTTCTAGACCCTGTGACGGATACAGTGGGAACACAAGGGGGAGGAAACGGAAGCCCAGTGCTAGTAGACAATATCTGATATGCACAAGACTCCCTCAGCCCCCACCTGGCCTGCAATCCCGGCCAGCTGAGCCCCAAACCCGCCTCTGCTGCATGGAGAGGGGCTGGCCCCCCTCAGCCACAGCAGGGACTGGCCCCTCCCCAAGACCCATCACCCCCCCAGCTCCTTCCCTGAGGTCCTCCTAGCCCGACTGTACCTCCCTGGACCTTCTGGGGCTCCTTTGGGGTGGCACCAAAGCTGAAGGAAAGCTGTCACTAGAGGGTACTGGCCTGGGCTCAGGAGGCTCAGAAAGTGTGGGTGTCGGCACTGGGGACGTGTCTGTGGCCGCTCACAGCCTCGTTCTTGGAGTGGATTCACTCCCAGGCCTCATCCAGCTGTGAGTGCCTGAGGTTTCTAAGCATCTCTTTTTTTAATTAACAGAGTGGACACGGTCACAGACACAGTCCCCAGGAGCTGGACACAGGTTTCCAGGGCTCACCCAGCGTCACTGTGAAACTCTGCCCTAGAAAAAGGCTAAAGATAGGTGCTGGGGGAGGAGGTGGTTGGAGGGGAAGGCAGGCCAGGCAGGGGACTGCCCCAAAAGACACACAGCCTGGGGGCCTCCGAACCAAGACTGGGCTCAGGAAACCAGCCATGGGGCAGGGGGACAGGGGTAGGCAGGAGCCCAGCACTTGGACCCCTGGGAGGGAAGGCCACTGTCCAAACTGAGCTGGACTTTGGGGTTCAGGCTTCAGTGTCCCGTGATCCCCTCCCTCACAGGCCCCCAATGGACCTTCCTCAGAGCTATCAGAGTCGCAGCAGTGCCCATGACCTTGAGCCTGCACATCCAGCTTAATCCACACCAGCGTCGGAGCGAAGGCCTGCCTGTCACTCGGGATATTTATAACCTCCTGCCAGGCCCCACTACCTGGCAGCCGCCTGGAAACTAGGCCACAGGAGCCATGGAGGAGCAGGCCCTTCCCCCTGCCCGGCTCCGGCTTCAGCAGGCCCTGAGCAGCCCGCAGGCAGGAGCCCAGCCCCAGCCCCAGCCCCAGCCCCAGCCCCCGCATCTCCCCCACTCCCTGCTCCCTCTCAGAGACCCAAACTCCCCAGAGCTCCCAGTGCCTGTGGACAAGTCCACGCACCTGAGAACAGCGCCTGAGACCTTCACCTGCCTCCCCTGCCCACTCTGTGTGGTGGATTGGGCTCAGACTGTCTGGATCAGGTACTGGCTACCCTGCTCTCTTTTGGGCCTTACGTAATGTTGTGTGACCTTCCTGTGCCTCCATTTTCTCATCTGTCAAAAGGGTTCAATATTGAGGATTCTCTGAATAGAAGTCTTGGCATTGTAGGTGGTTAGGAGCAGAGACCACAGAGCCAACCTACCCTGGCTCAAATCCCGAGTCTGCCATTCGCTGGCTGTGTGATCTTGTGCCTATTATTTAACCTCTCTGGGCTTCAGTTTCTTCTCTCATAAAATAGGGAACAAGAATAATACCTGAATCCTAGGGTTGTTGTGAGGATTAAGATGAAAGTGAAGCTCTAAGAATGTTGCCTGGCACATAGTAGGTGCTCAATTAGTATCAGCTTTAATGATGATGATTGTGGAAAGCTTTTCTTCTAGCCAGGCTGCCCTCACTCCTTCCTTCCCCCACGCTGCAGCTGACACAGCTCTCTCCTGAAGGGCTCCCTCTTTCCTCTTCTTCCCCCGCCGCAGTTCAAATGCTCCACTTCTTGCAAGCCCTGCCCTGCTCCATGCAGCCTTCCCTGACCAGTTCTCCAAACCCTCTTAGGCCTACCCTCATGTGATCCCCTGGGTAAATGTAGACTCAGGACCCTGAAGGAGTCTGTGAGGCACACTCCTGCTTCCTACCCCGCGCGGGGCCAGCAGCAGCGACCTCGAAGCTCTCCTGGATCAACCCTGTCCTTGCCCAACCGCCTTCTGGCCCAGGCAGGACTCTGGATTCCTGGGTGAGTGAGAGGTGTGATTTGTCTCCCAACAGACTGGCAAGGGCACTTGCTCACTTGCTCTCTTAAACACACACATGCACACACACACACACACACACACACACACACACACACAGACGGTGTGCACAGTGCTTATGTCCTGTAAAATAGAACCCAGCCACTTTCCCAGAAATGACTCCACATTCCTACTAATGACAAAACACACTGTTCCCAAACCAAGTTTCTGGATTTCTTAGCTCCAGGGGTAGCAGGCCAGGGTCCTTCTGGCCCCTGGGTACGTGGAACACACCCAGGAGGTCAGGCCCTGCTGTGTCCAGGATACAGAACCCTCCCCCCTAGAGAGGGACAGGCAGGGCTCACCATGTGTGGCAGGGGACAGATGAGCTTGCTCCAGGGCCACGTTGTTTCAGAGGCAGAAGGAAGTCCCAGAGCCACTGATTCCTCCGTCTTGGAGGCCTGACAAATGGCAGGCGGCCCCTGTGAGGGTGCCCCCAGGCATTCAGTTCCAGGCCCGTCAGTGGCTCTGCTGGCACGGCCACCCCTGCCTGTCCCTGGACGGCAGCTCGCTCCTCCCACTGGCGATGGCTATGCAAGTCCCCCTTCTTCCTGCAGGTGCAGGGAGAAGAAGCTCTATTGGGGGCAGAAGGGGGAGGTCTTTGTGCTCATTGTCCTTTCTGGGGGACCGAGGCCCACCCAGCCTGAGTGTTCAGCCCCTTCCAGCATCCAAATCAGCCTGCACCAGAATGGATGCGGATGGAAAGAGGCCATCCCGTGTCCCCCGTGGAACTCAGGATGCCCCTGCCTGGCCCTCGGCAGCCCCTCCTCCCCCCTGCTCTAGTTGGAAAAGGGAGCATCAGTCCTCATGATAACTACCAACCACCCACACACTGTCTCCTTAAGGACATCCCAAGAGAGTGGAGGGAGTCCAGACAGGAGGACAGGGAGGGGAGACGCCTTGTAGAGCCCGCCAAGCCGAGCCCAGTCGGTCTGTGCTCCGTCCACTTCTGGAGTCTGTTTCCTCCACCATCCAGTGTGGGACACTGCGGGGACACTGGCTAGGACAGTGTTAAGAGGCTTCCCCCATCCCCTGGCCTTCTGACCTTTCTGCATGACCAGAGAACAAGGCAGGCCATGTAACCCTCTCCCCCAGGCAGGAAGTGGAGCCTCAGGGCTGCAGGATGAGCCACCCTACCCTGGACGGAGTCCGAGGCTCCCCAGGTGCCACCCCGAGCTGCTAATGGCTCAGAACTGCTCCTTTGCCTGCAGGGACCTCTCCCCCAGGAGGCTGAGCACGCCACCCTCCCTGGCAGCAGCTTCTGGGCCTCGGTTCCCCTCCTGCTCCTCCAGCTTCTCCTGAAAGCGCTTCCCCCCAATCCCACGGCAGAACCCCAGCTCCGACTTGGCTTCTGTGGAACTGAAGGGCTAGAATAAAGGGCTTCCTGTCCCCAATCTGGATGCTCTTAAAAGGGTGCTGGGAGTCCCGTGGGTGTCCATGGTGGTGGGAACCTGGCCTCGTGTGGGGACCTTGTCCTCCTCTCCGCCTCCCAGGGGACAAGGGCTTTTGTACCTTCCCTGGGAAGCTGCCCTGAGAGCCCAGCAGCTCCCACAGCCTGCTGAAGGCCCCCGCCTCCCCCCAGCCCCAGTCCCCAGGCTGTGACAGCCAACACCATGACTCACATCCCACCCCCACAATCCTCAGTGGGCCTCGGATTGCCACCCAGCGCCCTGGCTTGTTAAGCAGTGCAGATGGCAATTAGCTGCATGATATGAAAATATCCCGACCCTGATTATTTCAGGATGAGGCCAGGGACCATTAATAAATGATGAAGGAGAGTCTTTCCAGGTTTCGCTGGCCCCTGCGCTGGCTTGTGGAAGGCCGGGACGTTGAAGGGTCCTTCCCCATACAGAGTTCAGAGGCATGGGGTGGTGAGACAAGGGACAGCACCCAGGGAGTCACCGCGAACCTTCTGGGGGAACCAGGCCACTCTTCCTGCTCTTAAATGCAGCCCTCATCCTCCAGACAGGCCGGAGCGCACAACAGCAGTCCCCGGATGTTCCCTGGGGCACGCTGACTGTAGAGTGCAGCCTTATGAATGGCTTCCAGGAGGGTTCCCGGGCATCCACTCCTGCACCCTCCCATCTGCCTCCCTTCCCTGTCCCAACCCAAGCAACAGTGACATTTTCCATTTTCCCCAAATTATTAAGCTTCCTCTGCGCCTCCTTCTGAGGTGGTCCCCAGGGCCGTGCCCACTGTGAGTGGCAGTCCCCACACGCCCGGAAGGAGGGATGGAGTGCTCAGATAGAGATCCGGGAAGCTGGGTCTGCCCTGTGTGTAAACAGTGGGCGTCTTTTTCCAGCAACCCAGCCTAACAGAGCCCGGGAGAGAAAGGAAAAACGAGGTGTTCAGTTACCTTTTCATGTGCCAGAGTGAATGCAAACGCACGCTCACGCTCTTTCACACACATGTGTGTGTGTGTGCATGCACACACACTTGAACAGAGCAGGGTTCCCCTTCTTTGAAAGCCTGAACATGAACACTAATACCCAGGGGAAGAGGTGCATTTGCTTCACAAAAGGATTTGCCACAGGGCTTCTTTCAATAGTGAAAAAACAACATGCATTGAAAATAGAATTGGATTTACAAGAATGTGATTTTCCTGTAAATTCTCAGGGGGGGTGCGTGAAGAAGCAGAACTTGTTGGTGTCTCTCGTCACCCAGGTCGGCGACATGGCGGGCATTTCAGAATCGACTCATCTCCAAGACAGCAGGGCACATCCCACCAAGAGATCTGGTCACTAGAGGGTGGCCTCTAGCGATCTGGGACTACAAACCTCACTTCCTTCTCCACCTCCTGCCGCACAGGGGAAACCCAACACTGGACCCCCTAACCTGCCACAAGCCTGGGCTCCCGACTCCCCACCAGGCCGCCATCTCCACACGGCTGCCCTGACCCCAAAGCCAGCCCAGCCTCCAGGCATGTTTTGAGTGGGGTCAGCTAGAAGGGTCTCTTCAGTGATCTCAACCAGCAACTTTATTAACCCTCCCAGCAGCAGCCTGACCCTCAGGACCCAATAGGACCCTGGGCCTTCCATCTTTCTGCCAAGGTGACTAGTAGAGAAGGCCAGGCTCCACCAGTCCCCTGTCTGGACCTCACCCTTAGGACCTGGGTTATCCACTAAGCTGGAGCCCCACAGGACCGTCCTTGAAGCCTCTCTCAGGGACTGGACACCCAGGGACTTAGATAGACAGGGAAATTCAGGCCTCTGCCAACTCCAGTCCAGAACTTGTCCCACAAGTTGTAGACACACTTAGCAACTCGTAGACACGCGTGCACCTCTTGAAATCTAAGCTCCTTTCCCGGGACCAGGAGGCGATCACAGTAGTAAATACTAAAGAAAGGCTCAAGCCTAGCATAGCAACGGTGTTCCAGGCATCATTCTAAGCCCTTCATATAAGTTAAATCATTCAATCACCACCATAACTCTCCAAAGGGGGCAGCGCCATTAACCCTCAGAAGCCCAGAGAGGTTAAGGAACTCCCTCAAGATCACACAGCTGTCAAATGGCAAAGGAGGGAATTGGGCCCAGGCAATCTGACTTCAGACTGCGGGTTTAGGGACCTCTGAGCCCTGCTGACTCCTCAGTCACTGGCCTCAGATCCTGCCCTTCCCTCTGCCCGCCCTCCTGGCCCCTCTGCCGTCCAGCTGCGGCGCGCCAGGCTCACTCTATGCGGGCTTCTGGCCTTGGCTTTCCCTGCCTAGACTCAGGACCCCATCTCCCGTGTCCTCAGGAGGCCTTGCCGGGGGCTCCGTCTAAAGTGGCCCCTGCTTTCATTTACTGCATTTCTTGGCTGTATCCCCAGCGCTTCTGCCCCAACTGAAAGGATCCCACGTGCTGGACACTGATTTTACCACTGCTGCTAAACTCCACGCGGCCCTCATCCAGACCACCCCAGCCGGGCATCCAGTGGGCACTGATAGGGACTCATGCATGATCCACGAGTGCCCTGTCCACACGCTGCCCTGCCGTGCACTGCGTGTGCTTGTGAACACACTGTGGCAGGCGCCGTGCACACCAGTCTGGGACACGTGTGAGGCCAGACAGAAGTGGTGAGCCCGGCTTGACTCCCACAGGCTGTCCAGCAGTGGACGCTAAGAAGCAGAATTCTCTGGGGACAGTTTCGTAGTTACCCGCCTAGAAGAATGCAGTAGAGGCAACGTGACCTCCATGTAGGGGCTGAGTGTCCCCACCACCTGGGCCAAGCCCTCTGTCGCTGCCTGGAGAAATGGAGGGCTGGATTAAAAGGTGTGAGAAGCCAGCCCCTCCAGACTCCTCGAAGGGGTGAGGGCTAGGGTGGCCCAGTCGCTCTGGTTACCCAGTCAGACGTGGGGCTCTGAGGAGGCAGAGCTCAGCCAGGTGCAGAGGGCGCCCCCTCACCCCAGCAGCGCCGCCCGCTCCGTGCCACTCTCATCCCAGGCCCCGTCTGTGGGAAGGGGATGCCATCTCTGCCCTCGACAGAGAGGTGGAGAGAAAGGGGTAGCGGCTCCCAAGCACACAGATGTTCTGCCCAGTGCTGCCCAGAGCTGGGGTGTTCTATTCTGGACAGCAGATGTTTGGGGGAAGGCAGGGTCACCCGGGGTCTTGGTCATGGATAGCCCCCCTCTAGCAGATGGGGCTTTCTCAGTGGCACCGGGTCTTATCAGTTTGTACGCTGCTTGAGGACCTCATGTGTGTGCGCACGTGTGCCCAGAATGTGCACAGGGGGCAGTGATTCACGCCGTAGGAGGAGCAGGATGCCCTAACCCCTGGGTGGTTAAAAGCCAAGGGGTTAAACTTAGTCTTCCTAGGGGAGATGCATGGGGCATAGCATGAGCCCCATAACTGTCCCTAGTGGCAGGGGCTGGATTAGTCCTCACTGGCTTGGAGGTCCCCAGAGCCCCTGCTCCCAGGTGAGAAGGTTCTTAGAGCATGTGCTGGATGGAATGGGCTGGGCAAAGCTCTCCAAGGGAGACGACCAGGAAGCCTCGGCTGAAAGTGGGCAACTGGCTGACGCTGAGACTGTCCTTCTCAGAGCATCAGTGACCATCCTGCCCTGGTCACCAGCCACCCGGAGACCTCCCAGAGTCCTGTGTCTGTAACATGGGACTAACAGTGACTTTTCAGAGCATCGTTGAGAGGCTGAAGGGAGAGAGGACGGGAGAGTACTCAGCGCAGCCAGAACAGCACCCGGGCTCTCTGCTTAATCCCCCAAGGCAGTCCCCTCCCCGCCCTGGCTCTAGTGGAAATGTCCCGCATGCTCACGCGGGCACAGGTGGCAGGATTTCCTTTTTTCACCAAAAACCATTTCATAGCATGTGTATGACATTTTCTTTATCTACTCCTTCTTCGATGAAAACTCCGCTTGTTCCCGTATCTGGGCTACTGTGAACGATGCTGCAATGAATCTTGAGAGAGAGGCTGCATTCCATTGAAAGGAGGAGTCTGAGAGTGGAGCCGCAGGGGAGGCGCTTAATGGAGGAGGGGGAGGGGGCAGGATGGCGAGTTGCCTCTGTTCAGTGGGTGTGAAGTTTCAGTAATGCAAGATGAATTCCTTCTCCAGATCTGCAGAGCCACATTGTCACCACTGTTACCGTCGACAATACCACATTGTGCACCTCAAAATAGTTAAGAAAGTTCTCACCACAATGAGGGGGAAACGGACCACAGGAGCAATGCCTTATCCTGTCCAGGTTGCTGTGAGAGTGACTAAAGCCTGTGTCGGCTCAGCTGTGAGCCGGGATAGGCTGTGCCTGTCCCTGGTGCTGAATCTGCACGGGGCTCCCTGCTGCTGCCTGTCTGCCAAGGTCTCCTGGGTGACTCTTTCTTTCACAAGGATCAAAGCTCAGGACCTTTACCCAAGCAAGATCCCAGGAAAGAGGACCAGCCACCCATGTTTCCCTTCTGGGCAGACTCCACCTGGTCTTCTCAGGCTCCTTCCTACCCTGCACCCCCAGAGCTCATGAACCTGGAGAAGGTTGTGTTTGCAGGACCTGGGGCCTTTGTTCCTGCCTCTGAAGTCCCCAGCTTTGATGAGGAGAGATGGCACCCCAAGAAATGCCCCAATTCCTCCCCCTTTCCAAGGATAAGATCCCACCATTCCTCAGGGGCAGCAATCCTGGTATGAGGAACGTGGTCCTCCATCCCCGATCCCCCCACAGTTCATCTGGGGCCCTCTGTTCATATCCACATAGGTCAAGCTCTTCACCTGGGCAGGCCCCTGCCCCTCCACCAAGGGTCCCGGCAGACCCCACCCCTGCCTTAAAGCTGACCATGGACATCTGCCTCACCCACAGCCCACGGGGCTCAGGCAGCTAGGCCGGCTCTTTCAGGGACATTCCTGCACCAGGAAGGGTCAGCAGTTTCTTTAATGAAGACTTTATATCATATTCCTTACTTCTTAAAGACGTGCTTGGAGACAAAGACAATTCCATTCCTTTGGGGCACTGGGTTTGGGGCAGAAGAGAGATGAGAATTCAAGGAAAGAGAGCCTGGTCAGGGTCTCTCTCCTCACCTTCCAGGGTGGATGTCCTCCCGTGCCCTCCGACCCCGGGGTGGGGACCATCTTCCTGAACGTGCTTTGCAGACAAGGTTCTGGCAACTCAAGGAGCGGCCTCTTCTCAGTGACATCCTGGGTGAGCTGCAGTGAGCCACTGGCGTGATTCTCACGGGTTCTACCAAGAACAGTGAAAGGGTGAGTCCTGGCTAACAGAGGTGGCCACAGCGCCCATCCACACGGCGGTAGGGCGTGAGCCCCAGGGCATCGGGACCCTGGGCTGCTGCTGTGTCTCTCTGGACTCATTGGGGGCATGGAGTCCTTTCAGCTCATACTGAGAACACTGAGGCCCGGTGTCCTCCTGGGCCTGGGGAATGGGACAGTCAGCCCACCCCTGTAGAAATGTTCTCCTGGGGCATGGCTGGTGCATCTCTTCAGACGTAACCACACCCACTCTGGATGTTCCCTACAGATCAAAGAGGGATGGATCTGGTGAACATGGGCTGCTGGGAGGTGGGCCCAATACCTGGATGAATTCTGAAAGTCAACATACCCCTCGTTCCCCAGCACAATGCCGGCACTCCTGGGCACAATCTTGAAGAGCAAATTCTAATAGCACCTAGAGGAGACTAGAGGGCTGGCCTCGGCCACTGTGCCAGTCCAGTGATTCTAGAACCCAGGCAACTGGACGTCGTCATTCAGAGGCTGCGACTGATGGCTGCATTCAGTGATGCGTGTAATTAACATACAGGAGGCTGTTAGCACTTCTGCTTCTCCATCTCTGTGTGCTGCGTATTTAATTACTTATTACTTCTCAGTTTACACATACACAACCCCCTGAGCTGCAGCTTCTGCATGGCCACTTTACACATTAAGGAAGTGAAGCCATGAAATAAAACCCTATTCCTGTCCCCGCCTTTGACAGCTGATGGAACCTCCTGTTGTCCCCAGGCCCAAGGCCCCTAAGCCCACCCACCTCAGCCAATGTAGCCGCAGCAGAACACACCCCAAATTCTGAAGCTGCAGTTTGCTCCCCGAGGCATCCTCTGTCCCCAGAAATGACAGTCAGCCTCGCTGACTCCTAAGGCTGGCCTCTTCCCCTTAGTCGAGGGCCTTCCCTTCACAAGGCCCGGAACAGCCAGGTTAACAGGACACGCCGCATGGGCTCTCCCTTTTCACTACAACCGCCATGGCTTGGCCCATTCTGTGCCCTTGGAATATCCCATAAGGCCTGATCTCAGAACGCTTCCTGTGCTGCTGTCCCCCAGGCCAACCCTAAATCGCAGAGGTCCCGCTTTACCCACAGCCAGGGGCAGCATGGCTGACCAAGGGACCACAGCAGTTTTAAAAGGCCAGTGGCTTGCTGCCCGTCCCTCCATGCTTGGGCCAGTGTTTCAGACCCACAAGAGGAGAGGCGGCCTGGGGCAGGAGTGGAGAGGGGTGCTGGAAGAGGGCCCTGGAGTCAGGCTTCTTGACTTACTCCTGATGTGACGACTGCTGAGTCCTCAGGAGCAGGCGCCCTCCTGCCTCCCCTCCTGGTGATGGGCCGTAAGTGACAGGTAAGAGTAACCGGCATAGGGGACCTTCCTGAGAGTGAGCTGCGACCCCCAGAGCAGGGGAAAGAGCACCTTGAGGTCAGAATGCAAGCTTCCCTGGCTCAGAGCCCCGTCCCGCCACCCCCATGCCCTGAGCTGCAGAGGTCCCCTTCCCTGCTGCACAAGCCAGCATCAGAGGGTCTCGTCTGCATCTCTTTCTGCACCATGGGGCCTGCTTCTGGCTTTCAGGATGGGCTGAGTTGCACTCGGGGTCACCAGAGGAAGACAGGTTCAGCTCACCCCCAGCTGGGTGGCCCTTGGAGTCCTGTTTGTTTGTTTGTTTCCGATCCACTTGCTGGTACTGACTGTTCCGAGACTTCAGACAGCCACAGCCTGCGCTCTGTCCAGTGGCGGTCAGTGGGAGTGAGGATGCCCAAAGTTCACCTCTCCTCACCTGCAAGCAGGACACAAGGTGTCAAAGCCAGAACAAGTTCTCAAACCCGTGGTCCTTCCCTCTCACCAGGAGGAAGGTCATTCTATTGTCCTGTATCCCCATAAGAATGCCATGACACCTATTCATTGCTTCATTCATTTAACAACTATTTCCTGAGCTAGAAATTGAGTATAACAATAAAAAAAAAAAAAAAAAACCAGACAAAGCCACTGTCAGGACAGTCGGAATACAAACAAATAATTAACTATGTATGTGTAGGTGTTAGGTGCTGCTATGAAAATAAAGGAAGATCAAAGGATGGGAATTTTTTTTTATAAAGGTGGACAGGCAGAGCGTCTTTGGATAGATAATGACATCTAAAGAGAAAGCAGGAAAAGCAAACATTTCAAATACTAGAGGCAAAAGCACTGCAGCAAGAGGATACTGCTGTGGTCCCTTGAGAGGAGAGTGGGCTGGGCATGTCTAAGGAGCAGCCAGGAGGCCAGCGTCAGCAGGGAGCCTGGGCCAGCAGGACTGCAGGGAGGGTAAAATCAGCTTGGTGGGGCTGGGGCAGTGGCTGGGGCCGTGGGGGACAATGGCTTTTCCTGGGAGAGAGATGGGGCTTAACAGAGAAGGACATCATCTGACTTATGATCCAACAGGATCCATCTGACCCCTATTGAAAACAGACTGGGATAGGAAAGTCCGGGGTGCAGGGGGCAAGAAAGAAGCAGAGAAGTCATCTAGAAGGCTACGGAAATAGCTCAGGGGGCAGGATACCATGTGTAGATCCAGAGTGATTCAAACATTGAGAAGGGTGTTGAAGATTTGTTGACAGTGTGGGTTTGGATGGCCAGAGGTGAATGGCCAACTTGGCATTGCCACAAAGACCATCTGGCAATTACTCCGCTGACCCAGGAATCTCCTACCCAACATCCAGACATCACATCCAGCCTTAATGAACACTCTCTGGTTGTGGAGAACAGTGATTTGAATCACAGTCTGACTCCCCCATGGATGCATTGCACTGGAACTGCCTGTGCGAAGGTGCAATTCAAGATGGCCCAGTTGCTATGGTGATGCTGACCCAAGGAAACTGTGCAAAGGATCAGGGTTCTCAATTGAGGCCTTGAGTTCAGGCACCAATTCCCAGGGATAGACGATGCTGAGCATAACAAGACAACCCTAATGTCTTGCTGGTCCTGCATCCTTCAGATTGCCTGCTTTGCTAAAACTTTCTAACAAATGACCTTTTAATGATGAAACCTATAAAATAAATGTGCTGAGCTAGCTCTGAGTCAGTCAAACTCCATCAGAGTTTGGCTGCCCACCTGGCCCCACCTTTTTCTCTCTATCTGTATCTGTTTGTCTTTTCTTCATTCCCTCATAGCTCCTTGTCCATGTCCTTCCCTGAATTAGTGGCTTTGGCTGAGAGACGGATGAGAGGGCTACAGCATCTGGTAAAGAACCCATGACCTCACATGCTAACCCTGCCCAGACCTGTAACCTCCTTTCTTATACTAACTCAAAATCCATGTCCCTGTGTTTCACTAAAGCAACTCAGGGCATGGCTCCACCACCTCCCACAGGATGTCCTCCAGATTCCCAATAAAAGTTCTCCCTGAGCCTGGCTTCTTGCTTAGCACTACTTTCAGTCCCCCTGGATATGGAGATCCCAGGAGGAAGCAGATCTGGGTCTTGTACTCGGTAAGAGGGTCGGGGACAGATTGCCCTCTGAGCTGCTTCTAGATCATTCATGGAGTTTGGTAACTGATTGGCTTCCATCCAGGAATCTAACTTTGTCAAATGCACTCAACTCCACCCTGTTTTCCAGGTGAGGGATTGGAGTTAGATTAGATGGTGCTTCCCTACCATGAGAAAGTCACAGCATAGAAGAGCCCCTCCTGGATCCCCTCCTCCATGGCCATGTCCTCTGTCTCTCTGCCCATCCTAGTAAATAAATCAAGTGCTCTATCTAACAGCAGTCCTGACCACTCTACACCATTCTACCCTCCTTGCCTATTTGAGAGGTTGGTTCCCCCGAGAAGTGGGGGGAGCATGGAATAAGGGTTAATATCTTCTCATGGATCCAAAAATTCTTTATAGAAATAAAAGAAAAATCTACATTTCTGAACCTAAGAAAATTGACCGAGAAAGATCAACTAAGACATAGTCTCTAAATCTTTAAGACAAAGGTTTTGGGTTGAGACAAAAGAACAATACTCAAGACCTCCAGACACAATACTGTAATCTACAAAAGTAAGAAAAATGTCTTAGCATCAGGGTGTCTGGAGCATCCTGCAGAGCAAGGCAAGAGTGGAGCGTTATTTTCAAGAAACCAACGGGAAATAAATAGTGGGCCAAGGACTTCATGTGCTAAAGCCGTCATTCAGCTTTGCAGGCTGTAGAAAGGCAAATCACCCGTTCAAGGAGCGAGAGAACTTCACATACACAAACCCTTCTTGGATGAGCTGCTGGAGCTGCTGGAGGGTGAATTCTGCCCCACCAACACATGATTGGGGTGGAATTCTGGAAGAAGAGTCTAGAGAGTCTCTAAGTGTAGATCTGTGACTTAAACAAGGATTGGGAACAAGAGTGGAAACTAATTGTAAATGTCACATGTTCTAACAAAGTAAAAAGAATACAGCTTAAGATTGAGCTGACGTAGAAGACTTGTTGAACTTGGGTCACAGGCCCACACCCCAAGTTACTGATCTAGTTGTGCCTGGGTGGGGTCTGCGAATTTTTACTTGTGTACAAATTCTCAAATGATGGCTTTCTGGAACCTCCTTCAGAACTTTTGCTGTTATGGTTATAAGTCAATTCAGGTTCAGCATTTCTTCTTGGGTTAATTTTGGTAAATTAAAAAAAATGGCATATTTCATCTGTGTCTGAGATCTTAATTATCAACTCTGATCTTTTCTATATTCTGATATTTTTAACATTATAATTGCCCACGAAAATTTGAGCTGTGAAGAAAGACAAAAAAAAAAAAAAAAAGAAAAGTAGAATAGGATAATCAATCATTGCACAGGAAATGGGGAGGTATCAAATTATACTACTTAGAATCATCTAGATACTAAAAACTTCAGAAAGATTAAAAGGTGAATAAGGATATTTTGAAAGGTATCAATGCAGAAAGCAACTACAGAGCCAAATGTACACTTGAGCAAATATCAAAGCAAATCTTTTTGAAAAGAGTAAGAAGATATTTAATATAGAGAAAGAAACACACTAAATATAATGAATAAAACAGTTCTAAGATAAATTGATATAGGTGTTGATATATTAATATATTAGCGATATCAATATATTAGCGATATCAGCAAATGTGAATGAGCTTAAGTTACCTTAAAAGAAAGAGATTTTTCAGACTATCTAAGAAAGAAATAGGCTCTGGTTTATTCCATGTACAAGTGATTAAAAGGCTTACAAAGAAAAAAATGAATATGGAAA